>NW_021604588.1:4245236-4401310 GCF_004785775.1 Grammomys surdaster
TAAAAGAGTAAAATTTATGCTAAATAAATTAAAATAGCGTTTAAACTTAAGAAATATATACTGGAAACTGATGGATGTGTGTGTGTGTGTAATAATTTTTATTAAAATATTGCAAGATAAATAGCATTTCCTTCTCCTTGACAGGGAGGGCACAGAGGTTCCCAAGGGCAAACTACCTTTCTCTTTTTATGTCAGTTGTTTCTTGTAGGTATTTTTCATTGAAAGCCCAGATAGTTTATATTTTATGAGATTATTCCTTTAATAAATTACATACTATTATAAAACTTGGGTGTCATTTGCAAGAATAAAAACTAACCAGTCCTCTAGAGAAGGAAAAATAAACTACAGATATCTGAAAGCAGACTTCTCTGCTCTTTAAAAGCAAACCAAAATCTGCCACAAAAAAAAAAAGAAACGTAGTGTTATAGGGAAATATCTCTCTTTAAATTACTTTTTAAAGATGTCATGATAAGGAAAGAAAATATAGGATGGATGGATGATTTTCATGGTTGAAAAGAGTGACCTATTTTCATTCTGACAGGAAAACTATCCCAAGCAAACAGCTAGTGGGAAAATGATTGCTGTGGGTGTGGTAATACAGAGACTGTCACACAATTTATAGTCGAGAACATTGCTTAAACATTTCTCCACTTCTTAACAACTGTAAAATTTTGGAAAGATTATATAGCAATCCCTGTATATGTGTAAAGTAGAGATAATACAATCTTTCTGAGCTTAGTTATTTGTGATAAAATTCAAATTATATATACACATATATAAAACATATAGTTACACACATAATTGCATACATGTAATTATATATAATTTGAACCATGTATATATTTATAGCAATGGACATACATTGGAGTTTGTAGACAATAAAGTATTATTTAAATATGAGCTATCATTCTTGTTACAAAGGACGAAGTCATTTGAAGCAGAATTAAGAAGAATATAATTTAGTAGTTCTGCTCTCTGTAGTCTTGTTGGAATTAAAATGATTTGAAACAGTGATTTCCATGAAAGTGGCAAGAATTATTTATTAAACAAATGAACTCTACTCAAATTAGGTGTTCTTAGATATCAAATATATAAGCAGCAATTGCCTTATTTGTAAGTGTAATGACTGAATATAATTGAAGTACTTAGTGGAATTGCGACATGTGTGTGGTACACTTCCTTTCGTATTCCAAAGTATCCCAGCCTTTAGTAGGATGTGATATCTCTCTTATTTTATACACTGCCAAAGTGCTCCGAAAGGACACCCAAACTGAAGTAAAATATTTTACCCAAACTGGGTAAAAATATAGAACAACCTCCAAGACAGTCTATTTGGTTTACAGCGTTTTAGTGAACATATTGAGTTTTATCAAACATAGTTTCTTAGGTTTATGAGGTATTTCTTCTTATTTATGAAGACAAGGTTAGATTTTGCACTCTTCATGTGTCCCTAAGTGTCACAAAATGACAGAATCCATGAGCTCATCAGTGGCTGGAACATAATCTCATCATTGATGACTCTAAAAACAATATACCAGTCATCTCATTGTTTTCCTTAGATTCATTGATTTTTCTTGTACAATACAGTTTGAGTTTCCTAAACACCTAGTACCCTTGAATGCTTTGTAAGTAATACTCCCTGATACAACACTAATAGAAGAACTGATAATCAATAAAGACCCTGGGCAATTCCTTGCTTTGCTCCATTGTGGTATTTACTATTAATTATTGGATTGCTATTTGATTTGATTTGATTTTAGTGTGAAGGACACTGACTTGGAATTCAGAAACACATAAAATATTCTCACTTCAGTTTTTGTAAAATCAAAATCAGTGATCGAAGGAAAGTGTTTGTGTGTGAGAGCCAGAAAGTGAACATGATCCTTGGAGAAAAGAAAATATAGATCTGAGAGTTTTTACATGAGTCAAATGATGGGTGTGGAAACGGATGAACATTGCAACAGGGGTGTTATCTGGAGCACCCATGGCCTGGGAGCTAGAGTGGTCCTAGGACTAGGAATGTGCAACCTAAGGCTCAGAGGACAGTGGCCTTGAAGGGGGTAAAGGTTCTGTTCAGTTCAGTTCAGTTCAGTTCAGTTCTGTTCTGTTCTGTTTTCTGTTTTCTGTTTTCTGTTTGTTTTCTGTTTTCTGTTTTCTGTTTTCTGTTTTCTGTGTTTCTGTGTTTCTGTTTTCTGTGTTTCTGTTTTCTGTTTTCTCTGTTTTCTGTTTTCTGTTTTCTGTGTTTTCTGTTTTCTGTTGTGTCCTGTCCTGTCCTGTCCTGTCTCCTGTCCTGTCTCCTGTCCTGTCTCCTGTCCTGTTCTGTTCTGTTCTGTTCTGTTCTGTTCTGTTCTATTTGTTCTGTTCGGTTGTTCTGTTTTCTGTTCTGTTGGTTTTAGTCTCAAGTGTAGATTCTAGGGAGGGAAATATGGTTTAGAAGAGGCTCTGAGGAAACATGAGGACAGCTTCCCCCAGACACAGACACTATGATATTTTCAGTGATAGAAAGAGACTCCGTTGAACCTCCTGGAAGGCAGTGATTTCATGGGAGGACCAGAGAGGAGACCAGAGCTACAACAGCTTTTGCCTAGAGTTAAAAGTGCAGAAGACTTGGGGTAGAATTTCTTGGGTTTAGAAAGACAGGAAAGTGAAGCTTGCTGTCACCCTGTCTGCTACCCACGTTCTCCCTGTGGTACTGTATTTGGACCTTTTCTAACCCAGCCTTTCTATTTCCTCCTCTCATCTTTACATATTTCCTCAGTTTATCCTAACACTTCTTGCCTTGTTTTCATTATTCATTTTCTTTGCTGTTGTTTATCTCTCTGAATCTTCTTTCTACTTTCCCCTTTAAATGTCTCCTTCCTTTTTTTTTTTTTTGCTTCCTCAGCCATTTTTCTCCTTTTCTTACTTGATGGTTTCTCTTTGATCAAGGGAATCATCCAGATGGTTGTTTAATACCAGGGTATTTGGAGGTCCTCTAAATCCTCCTAAGGAGTGTCCCGCCACTTGAGAATTGGTCTCTGGCTCTATCTCTACCCTGTGCTTACCTGGACTTTGACAGGTTCCATCCAGTGCTCCAAAGTGTCAGTAGTCACATTCTCCGGTAGTATCACAGGGTCATTAGGGGGGATTACACATGATGGGGAGCACACTGCACCTAAGGAATTGAAATTTATAGCAGAGACATGAATTTCTCAGATCATAGTCTTTTCCAATGCTTGCTTTCTACACTCTAGGCCATAACATCATGGTAGTTACAGACAGGGTTAACATTCACCTACCGTGTACCTGGATGGACACTGTTACGTAAGGTGAGCAAGAGCCACTGTGGCAAGTTAACTCTTCGAGTTTCCCTATGTCTTAGCTCTTCTGCCTGGTATAGTATATCCTCTCCTTAGCCATCAATATATCACTGAGCAATTCAACAATTTAGAGATCAATGTCTGGTTTAGCAGATCCCCAATATCCCCAAATCAGGGATCCAGCTTGCCAAACTCTGATGCCTTTTAAACATATTTGATTTAATTCTAATCTCCCAGGAACATTATATATACTGCACCTGTGACTTTGTAGCTTAAATAGCTGGGGAGGGGTGGGAGGATGTGGGGCAGAGAGCATTACATTTCCTCCCAGCCTATCCTAGCCTCTCAATTAGCACACATTGTTACATGCACAACCAAGAAGCCTACTCAAGTAAAGGAGGCAACACACAAAACCAGAAGCAGAGATGTTGTTCTTTCAAAGGAAACTCTTGTTCTGTTTGTTTACATGGGCAATCCAAGTGCCTCCTCAAAGCCTATTCAAATAAAATTCATTTTGGGGTTTCTCTGTTTGCTCATCCACAAATTATATAATCTCTAACCTTCTTTTCAATTCTCATTGTCTATATGTCTGTGTCTTTAAGTAAATAATATTTTTTAAAAGTTACATCATTTTAGTTGCCTCTGTGTGTGTGTGTGTAATATTTTATATAAAAATCAGAAGTTTTCAGGGTGAGAATCTGTTCATGAAACACCATTGAACCAGGTCTAAGCACAAGACATCAAGGCACAAATACTTGGAACACAGTGAAGAATATACTGAAAAATGACTGAGGTTTTTAATTAATTCATGTTATGCACATTTATATTGCATGGAAAATTTTGAACCTGTGTAATTTAGAATTTAGACTCAGTCTCATAAGGTTTCATACAAATTCCAATGTTTCTACTATGGTAGAGCCAGTTTGGGTGAAGTTGAGTTAACTTTACCCTAAGTCAGTTCTGGTCCCAAACAACATTAACTGAAATTACGTGAGTAAGCGCTTGCCCACAGGTTCTGGAACCCAGTCCTCTGGAGAGAAAGACTGAAGAACAACACAAGTGAGAAAGACTGAAGAACACAAGTGGGTGCCATCTCAAGTAATCCTTTCTGCAACAACAGAGGTAATACAGGAGCCCTGCATCATGTGGGAGGAGCCCTGCATCATGTGGGAGGAGCGCTGCATCATGTGGGAGGAGCCCTGCATCAGGTGGGAGGAGCCCTGCATCAGGTGGGAGGAGCCCTGCATCAGGTGGGTGTAGCTGTTCAGGTGTATCTTTTCTTTCAGAGCTATAAATCCAGCCACACAGATGGATACACTCCGTGTCCCAAAGCAAAGTGGGTGACATGAACAGATCTCCATTCTTACCAATCCCATATCCCTGTCCACACTTATACTCCACAGAATTCAGCTCTGAAGTGGGTGGTGGACATTCTCCTTGCAGGTTTTCGCACAACTTGAATTCCTGGGTCCACAACCCCTCTTTAGTGCAGAGGATGGGAATCTAGAAAATTGAAATTAAAAAACACTACTATTGTTATTTCATTAATTTCATTGTAGGAGGAGGGAAAGTGGTCTGAAGTGGTCTGAGTAAATGATAATATCCTTTAACTTCTGGATCTTGAACTAAATGATGATTAGAACAATAAGTTGAGTTAGAAATGGTAAACAGAGAATAAGAAAGAGAAAGAAGAGAAGAAAAGAAAACGAAGGAATGATGGATGGAAGGATAAACAAATAGGGAACCCAAGACAAGCTCTTGCTTCCAGGTAAAGCAATCATAAACAAATTTTCCATTCATAAAACTTACCACCATTATGTTCCCCTTCAGCTCTGAGGATACAATAAGCTGCTGACAAGAGGGGTGTATTCCATTCTGTTTGGGGAAATTTTCCCCAGATGATGTTGTTATGCCCTGATTCATACATGTTTTAACACAAATGTTGCTTGTGGCAAATGCTGAAAATTTTCCAAAGCAAGTTTTGTGTAGTGAAAGTAATTAATAATTTTCCTAAAGGTATGTCTTGGCCTCTCTACTGAAATACATACATTACTGCTGCTTTTAGTCCTGTTTGAAGTCTATTCCCTTTCTCCACATGCCTGTTGCCTGGTATAACTCTTGGCTCACACTAGAACCCTCTACAAAAAAAAATGTATACTCTATCTAGATGTAACACAGAGAAAATTAAAAAGTATAAAACCCAAGGGAAGAAATACAGATCTATTAATAACCCAGCCTTTGTCTGGTAAACCCGTTGCTGTCTTAACTAGTCAGTTCACTCTGGCATGTCTGATGTCTTTGGATCTCATTTTATCACACATTCTTTTCACATCTGTTCATGCCAAGGGTGTGGTGAAGGCTATTGATTTTTGCCGCCAAAGTCTACTTCACTTCCTGTCTCATGTATGTGTGTGTGGTACTTGGAGTGTCTAAAATAAAACTGTGTTTAGTCATACAATCATGATAACACTGTGGTTTTAAGTTCAGACTTGTGCCAGCATCCTAGGGAGGGTAGTAGTCAAACAGCACTTTAACATGCTTTGCTCATCAATTCATGTTTTTGTTTGGGACTTTGTTCTATTGTCAAAAAAGTAATCCACAACTCTTGTATTCCTACCCAGGTAGGTCAGTTGATGCACAAGAGTTTACTGCACTGCCAAATCAGGATCCTAGACTAGCTTGACATGAACCCTGGTACCCTACTCACTAGTTTCTTCTCCTTATCTCAAAGAAAACTCTGAAATTGGAAGAGGATGCCTCTAAAACACTAACAATGTCAGGAACTCTCTATGAAATATCAGTGCCTCTCATTAGAGCCCAGCTGCATGAAGATTTGCCTGCTGGGTTTTAAAGTTCACTTCTCAGAAATCATGTCATGGTCATGGCTGTACAGGTGAGGGCAAAAGTTCACAGAGTCTTCCTTACCCTTTCCGTTTCCTGGTTACAGTTGAGCACACACTGGCTGTCCAGCTTGAAGCCATCAGTACATTCATACATGCCTTCAAAAACAGGAGGAGGAGGCTCACAAACCACAGGGACACAGTTCCCTTGTTCCCAGGTTCCATCATCCAAGCACTGGATCTTCAGGAACTTGCTAATAAGACATGAAACCAAACATCCCATAAGGAAAGACTGAATCCTCAGAAGTGTGTAACAAACAGCAAATGGGACCAGTGACTTGACTCAGAGGGTAAAGGTGCCAAGCCTGATGACCTGAGTTGAATTCCTGGAACCTACATGCTGGAAGGAGAAAACTGACTTTCAAAATTTCTCCATACATCTCATGCCATATGTATGGGAACACACACACACACACACACACACACACACACACACACACACACACACACACAAAATAAACAAAATAAAACGAGAGAGCAATAGGTTCTATTTAGCTAAACATCCCATTGTGTGTTATGAAATTGAAATGTCTTCATTATGGTTAGCAGTGCCAGGAAGTCTTGTATATTTGACTTGCTACTCCAACAAGAGTGAATAAATAGCAACTATTGGACTGTTTATGGGCAAAGTTTCACATATAAGCACATTGGGAGATGTCATATAGTTCAGAGTACAGCAGTGTTGTCACATACTCAGGGGAAGAATCAGATAAAACTTGAAGGTCACCAGTTCTATGGTGTTACATTTGCTGAAGTTGTTAATAGCCATTGCTTCTTTGAGGAGAAAGAGTTATTAAGAGTTATTGTTCTGAAACAGAGGCTCACCTGACCTTCAAATGACGATCTCTTCACTGAGTTCACTATCTCTGTTTTGTTTGTGTATACATTGATTCCCCCCCCCTTGGAATAGGTTCCCACCTTTCACCAGATCGTTCAGTAGGTATGACTCAATAATGTCCTAGAAGAACTATCCCTCTGTCCCAGGCCCAGACATGGCCCCCAACCAGAGACTGGGCTTAAGATGGATGGGAGTCAGACACACCAGGGTTCTTATTCCACTCTACTCCCCTATGACTCACTGAAGTCAGAAGGTGCTTTCCAGTCTGGCTGTTTTACCATATCTACTTCTGATTCACAAAACTCGTAGTTGTGGTAAGCTTACAACTGAAAATATAAACAAGATTTTCGTCTCTGGCTCTCTCCACCATGTAGATGGTGGCTTTAAATTGCCATCTACTTTCTTTCCTTTGTGTGTGTGTGTGTGTGTGTGTGTGTGTGTGTGTGAGAGAGAGAGAGAGAGAGAGAGAGAGAGAGAGAGAGAGAGAGAGAGAGAGAGGAGAATTCTTTTTGAGACAAGGTCTCCTCTAATCCAAGCTGGCCTCAGATAAGGGTGAAGTGCACTTAACTCCTGGATCCTTGGACCAACATTTTCTAGTTGCCTGGTATTACAGGCTTGTGTTACATGTCCAAAACATTGAAATGACATTTTCTCGTATCATAATCTCATTTTAATATTAAGATACATATATCATTCTATATATACTTTTAACTAACAATTGTATAATATCTTTTGTGTGCTTGTAATATTTGCCCATTTTGCTATAAAAAAAAAAACATGGATCGCTCTGTTATACAAATGTAGAAATTATTTTTTTCCCATTGGGTTGGGAACTTAGGGTAGATAGCAGCTGTGTCATTTCTTGCTTTCAATTTTTAGGAACCAGTATATAACTGAAAAGAGGAACTAAATAAATGCTTGATTTATAAATCACTAAATAACTTCAGGTAAATTGCAAGACATATGACAAACAAATCAACTTATCGTAACTCTCAGACAAAAACTCTACTTTTATCTCCCCTTATAGATAAAGAAACACACTGTGGTGCTAAGTTCTCTTTTCCCAAGAACTTATATCACAGGATGCATTTGCTTTCAAACAATTTGAATAAAAAATAATATCTCCTTAGCAGGTGACATGCTACACATGATCTCCTTAGCATATGTTAGGTATGTTCATTGTGGAACTCTATGCAAATAAAAGAGCATGCTCTGTATTACTTAGTATGTGGATTCTTTCTCACAAAGATGATACTCCAAAAGTGTTTTCTAGTAAAGGTTTTGCAGTTCATTTTACTGTAATAAGCTTCCTACATATACCCTCTTAAATTCAGTTGTCTTTTTTATTTTCCCCTTACCCTGTAGAGTTTAAACCCTCCAGAGGAATTCCTTCTTCTCCCACCAATCACAGTTGAGACCCTTTCCATATCTCTGGTGAACTGACATTTCTCAAATATAGAGAGCCAGCAATATCACTGACATCAGGAGGGAAGCCAGGTTGTTCCATCTCTCCTTGTATGTCAGTGTGATTACAAAGGAAAACCCATGTTTGGCCAAGATGACAGTATTTTTTACTTCATGTGGTACTTTTCTCTGAATTGGTTAAAATAGTTCAACCATGGAAACAGTCTCCCCATTCCTTGCCCAGAGTGAGAAACCATTTAAGAATGTAGAGTTCATGCATTTCCTTGCCAGTTTAATAACATAGAGGTGAGAGTAGACAGATTAAGCTTGGATTGGGAAGACGGCGTCTGGATGTTTGCGGTTGTACCCACACAATGGGACAGATCCTGTGCTGCAAACCAGCAGTAGCACAAAGAGGGAGACTGGTAGGTAGCAAGAGAAGCAGCACAGCTAAGGCAGAGGTCGCTGGACTAGGTGTGCGTGAGGGAAGGCAAGCATCCCTATTCCCTCAGCAATCAGGCCCTTTTGTAAAGGTTCCTATACGTTTCTAGGTTTTTGTTTGTTTGTTTTTCAGCTCCTGTACCTCTACATCAGATGATAGTGTTTAGGTCTCATTCTCAGACTGCTTCCAAAGCAGTCAGCTGATTCCTTGTGGTCCAGTAGTGTGGGGTGCTTCATTGTGCTGACCATGTTTACCTGTGGATTCATGATTAATGGCCTGAGTCTTTAGTCATGGAATGGAGCCTGTGTGTCACGGGATCTTTCTGCCTATTTTGTTACATTCCAAAGACACTATGATAATCAGAAAATTGGAATGCCTTGGATAATTTCTAGTTCCAAGAAACTTGATTTCTTTCTAAGGCCTATCTGAGACTGAAGCCTAAAACATTGTACCTACTTTGCTTTATTCAGTTACTACTATAGACAATATGATTGTCTCTTCTCCAACTGCCCAATTTATGGCAAAACCTTAATACTCAGCATGACTGCATTAGGCAGGAGGACAATGGAGGGATAATCAAGTCATAAGACACAACTCTCATATGCGACTATAGTCCTTAGAGGAAGGGACACAAAAACTTACCTTCCTTGACTACAGTCTTTCCTGTGAGGACACAGCAAAAATAGCATTTGAAAACAAAAAAGCATGTTCTCAGAGACGAAATCTACCAACACTGTCACTGAGAACTGTGAGTAATAAGTGCCAGTTGTTTTAGTCACTCATTCTACAGTACTGTTATTGCAACTCTCTAGACCAAGGCACTGTGACATGATCCTGATCTCCCACTCGTGATAGCTGCCTCCGTAAGATGCTTAATCTGGTGATGTCACAGACTGACCTTATAGACTCACTCTTATAGGATTATTCGTGTAAAAAAAATGCCTTTACCCCTCTTGGTCCACTTCCTTCAAACAATATGTGTAGATCAGGAGCCAGGAGACTCTTCAAAGTCATGGTGTGAGTAGTTTTCAAGGAATGATATCAGTAGGCACTGATCCAATCTGTACAGACAGATCCTTCCCAAGACAGAGTACAAGACTTCTGTGAAAACTCATCCCACTATCTTTTACATAACACATTCAACTCTGAATTTTCTTTATCCCAGTGGGGTAAGGGAAGTTGAAAGTGTTGCCTTTTACAGGAAAGTAATACTAGTGACCAACTAGGTGACTTTCCCAATTACTCACAGTTCTCCGATTCAGTGTTGGTAGATTTCATCTCTGAGAACAAACTGCTTTGTTTTCAAATGCTATTTTTGCTGTGTCCTCACAGAAAAGACTGTAGTCAAGGAAGGCAAGTTTTTGTGTCCCTTCCTCTAAGGAAACAACCAGCTAAAGGTGGAGTGGAGACTGAAGTTTTCAAGATACAATACAACATCCCAGCCATTAGACAAATGGGTTTCCAGTGAAATCTGTAGAGTATTCTCACCAGAACCAAGTAAGAGTTATTTTGCAAATCCAGATTATCAAGCATATTGAACCAAATCTGGAATTGGCCAAAGACACTTTCTTCCTTTCCTCTCTGCTTTCACTCTTTGCTTCTGGCCCTTTTGATCCTGAAGTGTTTGAGACCAAGCCCAGAGCCTTCTGTATATCTATTATTGAACTAGATCTCTTAGTCTCGACCACATAGATTTTTTAAATTTGCCCATATTTTTTATATTCAACAAGGTTGTCAAACTCCTACAATTTCTTGTCCTTCCCATACTAGTAAAAGTAAGTTGTAAATACAGGGAAAATAGATGGGATCATCTACCTAATAAGCCTGAGACCATTCCATCTGGTCCCTGCTGAGCATCCAACTTTTTGGCAAGGGATGTTAGCCGGGCGATCTTGCTCTCTAATTCCTTATTTTGTAAATGGCATCATGAGGAGATGGGGTTAGGCTAAGGTTTGCATTTATTTTCTTTCTAACTTCTCCAGACAAATCACCACAATTTCCAAGTTGAGAGGTACCTTTTTCCAATTTCCAGAGCTTGTGGTACCCACCTACTGTTGAAAGCCCAGCTGTGCCTTTTCTCTGTCTTATATCCCTGCCAGAAGTAAAGACCTTGTAATCAAAACTTGGCTGCATGTTTGATTGATGTTGCTCGAGGCACACACGAGTCTACCCCATTTTTCTATCACCACTGAAGGCTTGTCAAAAGTCATATTTATGTTCCCTTGGAGAAATATAAGAGTATGGTTTCTGGGTCCAAGAGAATTATCATGTCTTTGCCAATCAAGGGCATCTGGTGTCTATAGTGGGGAGTCCTTCGTGAAAATAACATTAACAGAAAAAGATATCAAAGAGTGAAGAACTAATCTTTTGTAGAAGAATTCTTATCAATATAGCTTTACTCCCAAACCCTATCTACATAGTATGGACTATTAGTCCTTAGTTCTTGGCTTCCACATCTCTGCATTTACTCACCCTCAGACATCCTCAGCACAGTGAATGACATCATCAACTACCTTGTAGCTCCAACTTGAAGCCCAGGAAACCTCACAGATTACACTCTCTCAAGCTTCCATTTTCCTCAATCCCGTCTGGTCTCACATAATCCATCAGCAAGCCCAGTGACTTCCTTCTTGCAGGTATTCCTGGAGCTTGTCCCAGGATCTCTGTAGCCACAAATTTACTTTTACAAAGCTTTTCTCTTACTTTCCAGCTAGACGTTCCATTTCCCTGTACCCTTTCTTATTTAGCTAGCAAGTATCAAGTAGAGGAAATTTTCATAAAAATGAATAAATCACATTTATTTCCTTTGTAACATTTCCTTTGTAGAGCATTTCATTTGTTTCTGGTTGCAAAATAAAATATTTAAATTCATTAAAGACCAACCTCTTCATATTAGCCTGCAAGGTCCTGTATTACACGGCTTCACTTTCTATTATACCATTCATGACCATAGTCATGTTTTTAAGTGTACTTTATGTACTCTGGGATGAGAATTACAGGTGAAGAACAAGATCTCGAAGAACAGGGACTTGAGTACCATTCTTCCTGCTTCCAATACTGTACTATTGACTGGACCCATCTCTTTCTTCCCATCTATCAACATGTTTTTATCACCAAGAGAGCCCTCTGTCACCATTTCATTTTATTAAGAGATAGTGTCCTTCTTGCCTTCACAGAATGCATGCTCTATAATTATCCTGTCATTTTTTTTCTATTTTTTTGTGTTACTTCCCGTTTTACTCCTACCTGGGCCTTAATACCATATTTTCGGTAACTGGCATTGTTTCTGGTTCATATTAGGTATCAATAGATTTTTTTTCAGTGGATGTGTAAGGACTTACTTTGTGTTGTCACACAGGTCAAGGTACTGAGATGACCTCGCACTAATGCCCTTAGTATAGTATGGAAGTACCTGTAGTCCTGCAAGGAATCAGAAAATAAAACTAATTCCTCAGTTGTGTATTTGAAATTGTCTTATGCCAAATAGAAAGTAAAAGGGGGTGGCAATCCCATTATTTCTTTTATACAGAAAAATAACCTGAAGTATGACTGGTTAAGTTTTACAATGACACATGTTTGGTTTCTGAACTGAATTACATGGACTAGATTCTTTCTTCAGAGTATTCTGGGTCCTTACTACCTACAACATGCTACTGAGAACAGCAGTATTAGAATTTGAATCTGAGAACATGTTAGTAATGAATCCAAGACTATATCCCAGACTGAATCAATAAGAATCTAATTTTTTAAAAAGAATCTAATTTAAAGTTTTCCAAGACATTCCAATGCATTTTAAAGTTGAAGAAGGGAAGATCTAGGCTACTTTAAGAGATCTTCTACCCCACACCAAAGAGATCCATCCGCACTTCCAAGCTCCACATCAGTTTTCATTTTAAGAAACTGCAGGCCTGGCTTCTCAAGCCAATATCCTAAAAGGGGAGCAGATAGACTTCAGTTGTGACTAGCCATCAGCTGATCATAGTTGCTCTGTACTGCATAACATCAGATGTCTGTCCCAAACAAGAAATAGAATCAGCAGTATTCTCCACTTAGATGAATTGGCTTTGATCAGTGTTTCTTCTCTGAGTAAGAAGCAAACAAAAGTGTCCCTTATAAAATACTCCCAGATAAAGTAGAGCCTCTGCAGTGTGAAGAGCCTGCTAACGCCTAGATGTGTGCGAACTGTTGATTGTGTGTCAATGCCTGACTCCATGCTTCTATCTTTGGACACTCTGCTTGTAGTAGCTTAGGTCCCCAGTCTGGCAGGTCCATCAGTATCCTCTCCCTAGGCCTGACCTCCTCTTGCCTATGATCCCTTCTCCATCCTCTTTCATTAGATCATCCATACCATTTTTAAATGTTAAGTTCAACAGTACTTACTTAATCTCTTTTGTTATGTTGCTGGCCCATTCTTTACTTCATCTGATGGAATTTATCACATAGAATATACTTGGGTAACTCCCCAAAACCCAAGGTGTCTCATGCAATTTAAATCTAAATGCACCCAATTATTGCAGTTATTCAGCTTCTTAATATCTGTTCCTATTGGTGTATATTGGAAAAACTGGAAACCACACTGAAAGGCAAGGATTAACTGGACCAGAAGCAGGGAAACATGTAGTAGGAAGCTATGGTCTTTGTCAATTTCCATCATCTAACTATATATCCACTTCCACATCAATTGGGAAATGTTAATACACACACACACACAGACACAGACACAGACACACACACACACACACTTCTTACATTGGGTTCCACAGCTTGGAAGACAAATACAGGTATAGTACCAGTATACTAATTTACAGGAACCCTATCTTATTCACTGTTTTATTGCTGTAAATGGTTATCGAGACCATGGCAACTCTTATACAAGGAAGCATTTAATTGGCAACTTGCCAACAGTTTCAGAGGATTAGTCCATTATCATCACAGTAGGGAGCAAGGGAGCCTGGCAGCAAGCAGACAGGCACTGGAGCAGTATCGGAGACCTTTATATTCTGTCTGGTCCTTAGGCAGAGGGAGAAGGAGGGAGTGGGAGAGGAAGAGGGAGATGGGGATGGGGAGGAGGAGGGGAGAGGAGAGAAGGGGAGAGAAAGTGGCAGACAGAGAGACAGAGACAAAGACAGAGACACACAGAGAGATAAAGATTCAGACAGAGAGAGAGAGAGAGAGAGAGAGAGAGAGAGAGAGAGAGAGAGAGAGAGAGAGAGAGAGAGACTGGTCTTTGTGTGGACTTTTGAAAACAGTGACACACTTCCTCCAACATGGCCACACCACCTAATCCTGCTAATTCTATTAAAGAGTCCCACTTCCTGGTGACCCAACATTCAAATATATGAGCCTATGGACCCATTATAATTCAAACTACCAATTCTAAGAAGGAGCTTCCAGGAGATGTGAAGTATTTAAGGAAAGGAGTACTTTGAAAGAGAAGAATAGGTAGGCTAAAGGAACAGGCATGTAAGGTCCAAGAGGTATTGAATTTATAACTACAAATTTACTAAACTGGTATAATTCCCAACAACAGTATACAAATATTTCTCCTTATACCCACAGACAAGTAGAGTCTTCACTCCTCATCAAGAAAACTTCCTTTGCAACAGACTAAAACCACTGCAGAAAGCTATAACCAACCAAAATGAAGAATTATAGAGTCCAGCCTCCCACATCTAAGCCTTAGAAAACATTGGGAAAAAAGAGGGGAGGGGATGAAAAGATTGTAAGAGCCAGAGGATCAGGAAATTTGTGTGAGAATACATTTTCTAGTCATATCAGAAGCTGTATCCACAAAGTTCACCAATATGACTGCTAAGTTGTGAGCTGGAAAAATGGTGTCTTTAAAAATCCCATGGATGGAGAGAAACCCATGAGGTGTCAACCCTACACAAAGAGCTATAGGCAATGGAAGAAGGCTGGGAGTGGGAAAGGTGGTCCTCCCCAGGGAAGAACATGCCAAATGGTTAGCCCTGAAACATATACAGGTAGCAGTCTAGGGACTGAACAGGTTCTATTCGTGTGTGTGGGTGTGTGTGTGTGTGGGGGTGTGGGTGTGGGTGTGGGTGTGGGTGTGTGTATAGATGTAGATAAACATTTTTTCCTTTTTCCTTCCATAGTAGGGAAGAGCCACTTAATGGGCAGAGTCTGGAGTAAGTCTTAAAGAACAAAATTTCTTTCAGAAAAGATTGAAGACTCTATCTATACAATTTTATCCAGACCCAGTATCTTTATAGCTAGGTTTCTGTCAGCCTATCAGTCTCACTACAGACAGGGGTAACAGGAGGTACTCACAGGTACTTTCAGCCTGGGTTTAACCTAATGAACCATTTGCTGCCACTGTTGCTCCTTCAGAAAGCAAAGGGTTTCCTACAATCCTGTGCCTGGAAGCCATAGCAACAATAAGATCTGGTCCCACTAATGTATAATTAGAGCATCTGGGGAGGCATAGGCATTCCTGGATTGGAAAGTGTACAGAAAAGTCTACACATGCTATTCTCCTGGTGTATCATGCCTTCATATGGATGATAAGAGAGATGCTAGTTAACCCTTTCTATTCTAGAGTTCCCGGTATAACAAGCAAGAGTTGGACATTACAGTCACAGTGACCTTCAGGACATATTCAGTGGCTGCACTGGATGATCATTATCAGTAAAAACAACAGGATGATTCAAAACAGGCTATGGAACCACATGACTATTGCTAAAATTACAGCTTGAGTTCTTCATAAGCCTCTGGCTTGAAATAAATTACTTTACCTCCCTTGTTCTCAGTTTTGCTATTTGAAATAAATGGAGATGAACACACATTCCTCACAAAATAAGAGACCATGAAACATGATGAGCAGCATCGGCTCACTAAGCAGTGAAATGATTAGCAAGTCCTGATGACCTAAGTGTGTGTATATGTGTGGGATATTACCATTGTACTCAGTATTCTAGCCATACTTAATTCTTCATATTACTGACCCACCCAGAATCCCCCAGGGGACCATTCATGAATCAGTCTGCCCTGCCCTGACCCCATTGTTAAAGAACAAGGCAAGGTCACTACCAAAATGTTCATCCACCCAGCTAAAGTCAGAGTAAACAGAGCCAGAAACGGTCAGGACAAGCCAAGGGCAGATGAGAAACAACACTGGGGTATGAAGTTGCATGTTGCTGAAAGTCTTTGACTTTATCCATTAAAAGTAAGCATTGTTTATAGTTAATTTTGTTATTAATAGAGAAATTGGCAGTGGATACAGAACTAAAAATTTTACAGTAAGATGCTCAATTGCTAAGGTCTGAAGGTCACAGGGACATTTACGAGTTCAACAAGCGGTGTTCTAAGTAAAGGCCCGTGCATCAACTGCCAGCCCTGTAAAGTCTGAGCAGGAGCTGGCCTGTGCCCAGGTGTGTATTTGAGTGGCCAAAGCTTGCCACAGATCTTCAGTCACTTTGAAGCCAAAAGAAGCTGTGATAAATTAGTTTAAGGCTCACATGATACTACAATGGCAAGAGAATTGAGGATTCCAAGGATAAACTTTGAATGTATTTACTATAAACACTAATTATAAAGCCAGACAAAGTCTTAATGGAAAGAAAACAAATTTCTATTTCTAACAGATGTGTGAGTGTACATAGAGATTACAGTGTTGTTCTTACATGGGCACATTACAGATAACACACATACACACAAACACACACAGACACATACTCGGTTATAACCAGTTATGCGGTTATACATTGTGTGTACACAATGTTATGACAGGGTTTATACACCAGATAGATTACTGCTTTTAAAAGTTATAAATCCAATATGTTTAAGGGATTTTAATGTTGAATCACTTACATTGGTAGTTTGTTAGTCAAGTCTTCCTATTCAATCCCATGGTAGAATAAAATTAGTTGAAACTCAAGCTGTTGTTCAGAAAGATGTAGAGTCAAATAAAACTCAAGGTAAGAACTCCATGACATGCCCTGGTCCTTCAGGGCCAGACGGACATTCCATGCTTATGCTAGTTTTGAAGTCAGACCAGCTCTCTATTGCTATTTTATTTCCACTTACTTTCTCCAAGGTATGACATTATTGTTTCATGGTCCACTTTCACTTCAGCTCTGTGAACTGTAATGATTTGAAGCCTGCAGAGAAGGTGCTGGTTAAGGATGGGAAGTATATATGTTTAGCTCAACAAACTTTGTTTTGGTGTGTGTTTCTTTTGAAGATAGCAAAATGTCCGTTTTCTCCATCTGACTACTGAAGAACTAACTGTCTCTTGAATGATAATTCCAATCTTTTATGTTTTCTAGGCTGTTTTTATGGGATATAGAAACTACAGAAGGAAGGGGATGGCCAGTGATAAAAAAAAACTATATTTGAGATTATTTCTTGTTAAAAGATAGCAATCCCACTTAACACACTAGCAGGGTTGCTTACTCAGCAACTGTTACTGTGTTAAGAGAATCTGGGATGTAGGTGGTGACAAAAATGATGAGAGGTGGTAGAAATAATTGTGACAGTGAAGATGATTGTCGTGATTGTAGCAATCATGATAGTAGTGATGACAGTGGTCATGATAGAGACAACAGTGTTGGTGGTGATGATGGCGATGATGGTGATGGAGGTGATGATGGAGGTGATGGTGGTGATGGTAGTTATGGTGATGATGGTGGTTGTGGTAGTGTTGGTGGTGATGGTGCTGATGATGGAGGTGATGGTGGTAATGGTGATGATGGTGGAGGTGGTGGTGGTGGTGATGGTGGAGGTGGTGGTGGTGATGGTGATGATGGTGATGATGGTGGTAGTAGTGATGATAATTATAAACAACAGAAGGCATTACTGAGACAAGACAATATAATCAGAAATTGTGTTCAGTTTTTTTGTGTACAATCATTTAATCTTTACCACACTGGCCAATGCTTCTATTGTCTCTATCTTGTGAATTGGAATACTGAGAGTCTAATCTAACCGTAGTAGAGTAGTAACTTCTTAGAGTCAGAGAGCTAATAAGCAAGCAGAGTTGCCAGTCAAGTTTAAACGTCACCAGCCCCGTACTCTGTGGAATTAACTACTGAGACATGAGATAATACTTGACTACAGAAACATGTTTTAGTAGTTTTGACTCAAAGATCTTTAACACTTTTAGGGTTCTCTTAATTCTATAGCTCTAAAAAGGAAAATAAAAAAGGAAAGGCTGGAAGAAGCTGAAGAAGAAGGTGACCCCCATAGGAAGACCAGCAGTCTCAACTAACCTGGTCCCCCGAGATCTCTCAGACACTGAGCTATCAACCAGGCAGCATACACCAGCTGATATGAGGCCCCAACACATATACAGCAGGAGACTGCCCGGTCTGGACTCAGTGAGAGAAGATATACCTAACCCTTTAGAGATTTGAGACCCCAGGGAGTGGGGAGGCCTGACAGGGGCAGGGGGACATTCTCTTGAAGACCATGGGGAGGAGGAATGGGATAAGGAACTATCAAAGGACAGATGGGGAGGGGCATAACAACTGGACTGTAAAAAACAGATTAAAGATACTAATAAAAAATCCTAGTATTCTGTTTTCAAATCACATGTAGATCCAGACCTGTGGATGAATGTAAGCTTCAGCTGTTTATTCAGACCAAGTTCTCTGGGAATTATTGTGAGATTACGCTAAGTATTTTCTACTAAATTCAAGTTGTACAGTATTTTTGTTTATAGTAATCATTGGATTTTTGGTGTAACAAATTACATATTACTTTTTTCAATGGTAGTATGGCAAAGCCTTAGCCCTTTTAATTTGTTTTATTGACGCAAGATATAAAATGCAAACTTTTAGTATTAGAAGTCACTTAACAGTTTATTTTACAAATGTGGATAAAAAGGCCAGAAAAATGAATTTTTGTTTGCTCATGAACAAAAGTGTTATGAGCTCAGAGTGTAGCCTTTGGTGCTAGGATGACTTTAATCTTCATGAGGCCATTTATTGGCAGAATGATCACAAGTAACACCCAACTTTGAGTCTGTTTCATCATATATTATAACATATAATAGATAATAATATATATTATATAGTATATACACATACACTTATATGTCTATACATACACATATATTCATATTTACCTCAATTTATATACTACTTTAACAAATGATGTTGTGCTAGTATTTCATCAAAAATAAGATAAATTATTTCCATAAGACTGGTATACAGAGTGAGGTAGCCAGAGTTCTTGCACTCGTCACACATAGTAAGGAATCATTCTCACCTCCATGGTTCTCATCCAAACAACAGAAGAGTCCTCTGGACTTAGGCTGTTTAATTCTCTGCCATCTCAAGCAGACTTTCTTTGTGTATAGAGATAGGTGAAATACACACGTAGTTTCTACCTCTTCCACTCTCTCCCCACGAATCAGATTGGACAAAAGTGTTCACTACGCAACAGTAAGCAATCACAATGTGAGGCCTACAGTTTCGATTTTCAGTTGTGTTTGTAACATTGTGTGTGCATGTGTGTGTGCATATGAGTGTGTGTATGTGTGTGTATACTCGTACACTTTGGAAAAGTTGATGTCATGAGAAATACAGTGGATGGCCATTTGCACCTCCTTTGAGAAGATCTGACTTCTATACTATCTTATGTATGATACTGTTATGAGTTATTTATAGGAAAGACTATCAGGTAAAGTCAGAAGCCCAGAATAATTGAGAATTTAATCAATTAGGGCCCCTAATGAGGATGCTCTAACCTTCACATATAAGGATAACATGTAATGAGACAAAAGCAGCCGTGGGAGTAAACGATAATGGAGACTACAACATGGTCTTTTAATAAAATATAAGTCAGACACATTTGTTTTAGCTTCCTTAGAAGTGAGGCTAATGACATCACAAAGTGGTGATGAACAGTGGCATGTATGTGGAAGAAATGGCAAACAAAGAGGCAAAGAGGTAAAATTATGTGGATTGTCACTGTGAAGGTATGAGCACCAAATGAATTCGAGGAAATTTTCAAAGTGCTAGTGCCTGTATCATACCCCACAGTGTATATGTGCCTTGCCTTACAGTGGAGGCAAATCTTAATTAATCCATTGTAAATATTATAGGCCAAAAGTAATATAACCCACTTGGTGGGAGCTTGGTTAACTGACTAGAGAACAAAGAACACTGTAGACTCCTAAGTGCTAGGCAGGCTTCAGGGTCCACCAGCACCACAGAGCAGAGAAATGTGCAGATTTAGAATAATTTCTTAGGCTCTACTCTGTACAGTTAGGAATCTGGGACATAGATGGGTTACTCCAGTGTATGCATCCCTAGGTATCTGACCTGTGGCACCCTTATAACTATTGAGGTAAGAGTTTGTAATGGTAGGCATGGGTCTGGAAACCATCAACACCTGATCATAATCAAGGCTATGGACTAAAAAAGTTTTAACCCTGTCTAGTGTGCAGATCAAGAAGGAAAAGAGAGGACCAGAGACAGCTAAGTGGTTAAGAGCATTTGCTGTTCTTGCAGAAGACCTGGGTTTGCTTCCTTGCCCCCATATTTGTGATTCACGATCTACTGTAATTCCGATTCTAGGGGATCTGAATCTGTTCTGATATTCATATCTGTGGGTAACTGCATGCAAGTGGTGTATATAAATTCATGCAGCCTCTCACACATACAGAAATTAAAATAAATAAATCTTGTTTTAAAAGAGAAAAAAAGAAAATTCAGAGAAAAATAGCCATAGGAAAATCAGGCGGAAGGAAGAAAGCTGGGGACAGAAATTGAGAAGAGACAGGGAGCAAGAAGAAAAACTGGGGCAGGAGGTCAATAGAGTTAAGAAGAAGGAGTTTTAGGATGCAGGTGTGGCTATTGTGCCCTAATAATACTGAGCATGTCTGACTTTTTGAAGTGTTTAATGTTTTGTTTGTTGTTTGCTTTTTTTTTTGCCTTTCTGTTTTATTTTGCTTTGCTTTTTGTAGAACTAATATAATGTAGCACAGGCTGTCCTTGAACTTGTTCTTTACCTAAGGTTGGCTTTGAACCCCTAATCATCTGGCCTCTACCTCTCATGTGCTGGGAATTTCAGGGTTGTGCCACTATCCATAGCTTTGGCTCTGTCCTTAGGCATCACTGCCTGGGTCTGGTGCTTTGGCCTTTCTTTATTATTAACCTAGAACATGGCATAGAGCAGGCAGAATGGGACAAAATGTAAGAGAGCTCAGAAGACCATCAGAACTCAGGCTTAATTCCTGTTGCAATAACAAATTTCCTTCTTTTAAAAAGAAAGGAACAGTCAAGCATGCTAACTAACACCCATTAACGCAGCACTGAGGAGATTAAGGCAGGAGGATTGCTTGATTTCAAAACTAGGCTGGAATACAAAGTCAGATCCAGTGTTTATTTCAAACACCCAAAACAAAATAAATAAATAAGAAGCAGCACCTAGGCCGGGCAGTGGTGGCACATGTCTTTAATCCCAGCACTTGGGAGGCAGAGGCAGGTGGATTTCTGAGTTCGAGGCCAGCCTGGTCTACAGAGTGAGTTCCAGGACAGCCAAGGCTATACAGAGAAACCCTGTCTTAAAAAACCAAAAAAAAAAAAAAAAAAAAAAAAAAAAGAAGCAGCACCTAGCATAGCATATGTTTTGAACTTCATAACTTATAGAATACTTTCAATTCATCACCTCACTTCCAAAACCCAAACAACTCCATAGAAATGATTATTCCACTTTCCATTATGAAAACAAAACTTAAGGCATGTGGACATACTGAATTGCCTATTACCAGGCAAATCAGTTGCAAACCTGAACCCTCAAGCAGCTGTGCTGCTCCCCCGACACACACACACACACACACACACATACACACACACACACACACACACACTGCTTCATACAACTACAAATCACCCTGTGCTTGCTTTCTTGTGATTGCCTTCCCTGACTGCTTTTCTGTTTCTTCTCTTTTGAAGTGTGTGTCTTAAGAAGAATTTTAGTGCTCCATCTATCCGGCTTTGGGCTTTTTCCACACAAGTAAAGCAAGGAGGGCAGAGTTCACTGGGTAAACATACGTGGCAAGCGACAGTGATTTATACTCAACTTGCAAACTTCTGATTACCGATCCGTCGCCTGCTATATAAACAGGTGTAAACTAACATTTCATCGGTTTACGCAGCATGGTAAATAATTTAATCTCAACTTAGCATGGTGCTTGCGAATGTAAATGTTTAAGACCAAACTGATGGTGACATTCTGATGCAATCATCCAGATTCCCAGCCAGAAAAATTGTGTCCACAAATGGCTCTCAAGTGCCTCTGCCCAGAGACAGGCATGTGGGGCGGAGACAGACAACCCAGAATCCCCTGTGCAAGCCCAGTTTTCCCAGCATAAAGCTTAGCTATGAGCTCAGAGAACTGGCTGTTACCTCTCCACCCTTAACTCTCCCATTCTAAAATGTTCTGTTCTTTCTCCTCCACCCTATATGTCAGTCATCTCTACCCCCTTAGCTCATCCCCAAGCACCGTGTCCTGCTTCAGCTCCCACCACTCTGATTGCTGTACAAAGTTTATGGAAGAAAAGCAGAAGGACAAGAATAACCATGGTGATGGCTAAAGGTGTCACATTCTGCTTAAAAGGAGCTCAAGTTCTGTTTTATTCATTCAAGAAGCTCCCTCATCAGCTCTTTCATTTCCCAGTTAGGGAAACTGAGGCTGAGAAAGAAACCTTTCACACACACACTACACTTATAATAAGCACCCTGGGGCTCAGCCGGGCACATCTCCATAAACCTCAGATTTGAATTATACTACTGAGATTGTGCTCGCATTCAGCTGAACTTGGATGGTCTAAGTACTCTATTCAAGAGGTTCATCATTTTAATGCCAAGGAAAATGACAATAAAATCGGTGTCCTCCCCAAACACTTATGTAAAACTATGGAATCTTTCATGAGAGGCAATGCATTTATAGGAACCGCCTGAACTCATGTCTGTCATGACCGGTAAGTCTGTCTGTGCAGATATAGAGAAGTTATACTGAAACACACACACACAATAAGCCATGGGTATCCCAGAAAGACATGATCTACAATTTGCCACAAGGGAGCAGGATCATGGTGCAAGGTAAGGAAACCATGGGACCAAATACATGAACACTCACTTCTTGCCTTGACTTCCTGAACTCTCCTTCACATAGTAGCCCAGTTTGCATTCATATCTGCAGATGGTGCCCACATCATGGTTGCCTTCCAGGCAATGTGGCAGGAGCAGATTGGCATTTGGAATAACTGGAGGAGCTTCACATTCCAACTTGCAGTAGACTTCAGGGAGAGACCAGAGTCCATCTTCAAGACATGTCAGCCATGGGTTCAGTCCTGACTCCAGGAAAGAGAATTACATGGTGCTCAGAACAGAGAGCTCATGACTACAGTACAAGGAACCCTAAACTATGCCTCTACTAGCTCTCTTTAAGTCCCATTATTCTTTGTTGAGTAGTGTCTCTAAAATCTCCCATCAAATGTGGATCCTGTATGTTCTTACTCTACAGCTCTCATTGAGGTCTCACATACCATAGAATCACATAAAGATTCCCTAGACTCAGTGGAAGAAGAGCTGCCAATCAAATCATTGCCTCCCCTCCTATCTATGAGTAGCAAATATATATATAACAATAATAGTTATGTAGGTGGCATTAAAGTAATCACAGTTCGTATTTTAATGGTGATTATATATGAGGCACTATTCTAAAAGTTCTGTGTGGGTGAACATGAATAAATCCCAAACAGTAAACAACCATATCAAATAGATTCCAGCTATCTCCTATAAGATAGATAAGGAAATGAAATTCACCTTTACTTACAAAAGCAGAGCCTGAGACTGGGATAGGTTGTTTGGATACAGAGTTCTGAACTTCAATATCATACCATATTATTTTCTGTAATTTGGTTTCTTCCTATATAAAATAGAGCTGTCGACATTAGGATCACTAACCTGCCGACGTACTACAGCACATCTCAGAGTAAGGCTAAGGAACCTGCATGTGCAACGACTCATTGGGTGATGCACTGAAGGCTAAGAAGTGTAGCAAAAGAGCAAGGTCTGGTGGTCAGTTAGAGCCTGCTCCAGCACCTCTCTATCTCAAGTACACACACAGCCAGGGATACATTGTGTAACTGTGTTCTCCTTATCTACAAACTGAAACAAAACACACCTAATGCAGAATGTCTCTGGGCATTAAAACTTAATAACATGAACCTCAGTTGTTAATATCACGACAATTGTGCTGATGGTTTTCATTCCAAGAATGTATATAGAAACAAAAAACAAAGACTAAGTCTCATTTATTGTTAATGACTCCCTAATCTAGGATATCTTTAGACATTTTCTGAAACAAAGAATGGTGATATCTGAGGGGATTTTGTATTGTCAGAAGAGATCAGAGAACAGCAAGTTCAAGTATATACGGGTGACAAAAAAGTTCAAAGATACTCCACCCCACCCCAAGAGTGAGGGATGATGGAAGCTCACATTCGGTTCCCAGGCTGGCCAGACAGTACCTTGGAGCTTGGCTGGTGGGACACATGAGATGGAACAGCGTTTCAGAAAGTCTGTACCCTCCAAGCAGGAGAAGTTTGCATAATTCACCAAGGATGAGTCTGGGACACCACAGTCAAGACGTTTGCAGTTCACATCCTTGTCCCAGCGGCCAGAGGAACAAATGACAAGAATCTCTTTCTAGAAACAGAATTTACTTATGTCAAAGTCACATATAATGCTATCAGAAATCACTTTCTAGCTTTGGAAGAGTCCTGGTGGTCATTTGTCCCTTTGTCCTTTCCTATGACTTACTGGTTCAGTCCAGCTTCAGGGGGATGCCGTTGGTAGGAACTTGTTTGTACTAGGAACTCTAGGGTACTGTTCTCCCAAGGCACATCTCAGGCTGTCCTTTCCTGGCTCTGAACCATCTAGTTTCAGTCTCTGACCTACCTGGTCTGGGCCCAGGATCGCAAACCCCCTACTGGTGCTTGAATATCCACTTTGGGACCTGGGGACAGACTGGAGAGGACAAGAGATAAGGGATCCCTGGGTTCCTATTCTTCCTGTCCTCTACTAAAGGGACTGCTGCTGACTGACTCATCCTATGACTATCTATCTTTTCTGCCCTGTTCTGTTTTTCCACCTCATAGGATCTTTGCTCCATGGAGTCAATCTTCCAGGCTCAAGGAGAGCAGACACCTATAACCCTGGGCTGCTGCACATCATTTGACACTTCCTTACATCCTGCCCAAACCTTTTTAAGAAGTCTGTTTATAAACTCTCAAATTACCTACTTTAGAGAAAGTTGACATGAACTCAACACTAGACTGTATTAGAGGGTGTTGATATCCTCTCTCAAAAGCCCAAGGTAAAAAAAAAATAAGTAAGAGATAACGCTACTAAAAATAATGACTTATGTCAAGAATGGTGAATGCTATCTAAGAGAGTTAATTCACACAAGATGCCACTATCCATGGGATATGAGGGTGAGTCTGGCCATGTTCCCAAACTTGTCATTTCAATTGATAGGCCTACAGCCCATTGCCATTATGTAAACAAGAAGACATGCATGGAGTGCCCAGAAAGACCTGGTCCTGCACTAAACATGATGCCTTCCAGGAGCTAAACATCTATGAGAGAAGATCACTGAAACAATGGATTAAAACAAACAAACAAAAAACAAAAGGAAAAGGCAAGAAAGGAAATAGGGAGTTGGCAGTACTAACAACATATTTTAGTCTAATCTAAAATAATCTTTACAATCTTCTACAATGATTAGAGATTAGAGAGACTTCAACATAAAGAATACAAATTAGGAATAAGAGAAGTCAAAAACATTCTGGAAGAAAGCAATGACCCTGGAAAAGACAAATCCTATGGTATAGTATTGTGTGAGAATGAAGGGCAGCACCCAAGGATGCTCCAAGAGGACCTGCCACCCTCAGGCAAAAGGAACTCGACACAGGCACTGGTCTTGAAAGATCATGACTTTTGAGCAGCTCAGGGGAAGTGGAAGAAGGCAACTGGTCAGGTATGAAATGAACAGGCACTTAGTGACTGGGAAAGTCATGGCTTATTGGGGGAAAAAAACAAGTATCTGGCAGTGGGGCTAAAGATCAAAGATGAACAAAAGAGTTTCTGTGGTAAAACTACAGGCAGCCCATCAGGAGACCACACTTACACCCAGCAAAGGGTCCAATGACTGCTGAAGCACCTTTCACCTCTGACGCTACATGTTGGCTCAGTGCTTTCCTCTGCTTCCCAGTGTGTCTCTGTTGCCAGCCAGAGGGATTCAAGTCAAAGCCACACACATTTTTCTATTTAGCTTCAGTTCTCATGTCAACAGAAAGCAAATATCCCCACTGTCTTGTGATCATGAGGCAGGATTGTACAATTTCCTGCATGGGGCCACCATCGGGTGACAGTGACTGGTCAGCTGGAGGGCGCCATTGTTTCCTCCACTAGGAGTTTGGCAAATGTGAGCCCTGATCTTTCTTCTAATCAGGTTCCTGTCATACTTAGCACAGTTGGGAGGCCTGGTTCAAACTGCAGCAAACCACTAATCATTTAAAGTCTATCTCTAAACTTCATGCCTTTTTGGAAACTTCATGACGTTTTGGGATATTGCCCATATTTTTTTTTATTGTCCAACTTTAAAGCATGACAAATATAGCCTTTCTCCTCTGATCTTCTTAACCTACTATACACATGTATTTAGTCCCTAACTTGTAGAATTATTTCTATTTTGTTTTCAGCATGAAGTACCTTTGCCTGAGTTAAAACCAGGTGATAGAAAATCTTTCTAGATGAACAACTTGCTGCCCCAATCTTCATTAAAACTGTTTTTGACTAGGTGTTTTCATAAAACACAACCATATTTTTAAATTCTGACTGTATCTGGGCAAATGAAATTCTTCCACTGGGTTCACAAACTGCTAAGAAATCAATGGGCACAAAACTGAAACATTTCCAGGTCTCAGGCCATTAATGTCTGACTAGCAATGGTGTGCCTGTTCTCCTTCCATGATCACAAATATTTCTGGCTCTTTCCTCAAGCACAGTCGCAGTTTACCTAGCATGTACTTCCACTGTCTCATAATGTGAGCCTGCTTTCCAATGGTTTGTTTGTGCTCAAAACTCCCCCATTGAATGTTTAAGCTTTCTCAAGGGAAGTTGGGGAACCAAGCCTTTATTTAGGGATATATATCTTGTTCTTAATAAAATAATCTTACTAAAGAGGGCACCAATGCTCATCTTTGAAGCATTTTAAATAATATTTGTCAACCATTGTCATAACTCAAGTTCAATATTTCTCTTTGGAATATGTACAAATGTAAAAACAATTTAAAGGAATAGTTTTATTTTGTTTGTTCTTACTATTATACACCTCAAAGATAATGGAGACAAATACTTTTCCTAGCTCTGGCTCTTGAACTTTGTTCTTCACTAGTATATTTTACCACCCTGAGCCAACTCTAAATCCTGAAAATGGTGCAGTTGAAACTCGGAATGGGATATGTAAAAATGGAGAAAACTTATTACCATGATACAACCCCTACCTCGGTTATGAATGTAATGTTTTGGAGTACGATTTGGTCATATTTCTCCAACAATATTAAAAGGGGATCAGGGGAGCACAAGGGTTACAATCAACCTCAGATAAGTGACAGTAATCTATCTTGCTGTGAATTAAGAGCAAGTCTATTTTGAGACATTAACATCAGTGAAGAAAAGGCAAGTTGAGGGACCATTGAATAAGAACTCATATCTACTGCCCATACAGTGAGCAAACTAACACCTAAGAGAGTCAGAGTTTTGCATGGTTGGACACCTTGGATTTCTGTACTTCCCTCTTATTACTTTCATAGAGATCACAGGTTTTCATTTTCAAAGGTTTAAGAACACCCAGTCTAGCCAGAGAGAAGAGGATAGATAGATTCCTGCCTCAGGAAATCCTTCCTTCTGGTCATCTGCTTCCAACTTACCTGCATGTTCCTGAGGTACTGCCCACTGCTGGTCTGAAGGACATACCCTCTTTGACAAGTGATAGCACACTCCATGTAACCTGGGCTACTGGAGGTACAATTCACCATGTCTGTATGATCAAGTAGCAATGGCACACATCTTCCCTGTTCTCCACAAGGTTGTTGAGCACAGCTGAGGATGGCAGAAACAGAAGCATCTTAGGAAAAGGTGAAATAGTAGCAATATATATCTTTGAACAATGATTTGCAGAAAGATTTTATTTATAGCCTAAATGGAATTCATCACTTTGTTCTATGTCACTGAGAACTATGAAGCATGATAATATTAAACTATGACAGCTAACTTTCTGTGGCCTTCCAGGAAAGTCAATGATAATGAGATGAGGTAAAAAAATTAGTTCTTGGTATTTTAGACAGTCTTTGAAATAAATAGACCAAGGAATGATGCTTGAAACATTAAACAACAATATTTCTAGGTTCCAAGCAATTGGAATAGACCCAGGACTAATAGAACCAGGAGATCCCTGATTTCATCAGGCACTGGCCTTTTAGATAACTGATCACAAGGAAGTCCTAGGTGCCTATATGAAGAGGTTGAGTATCAGAGATCACAGTCTTGTTAATATGAAACATTCCAATTACTGGTACATATCACTGAAGAGTAACACAAGCTAAGGAAATCTGACATTATGAATTGAATCCCCATCATATGCTTGACATCATGCCAGGGACTTCCAGAGATATCTCCTTAGTAGAGAATTACTTCTTAGACCAGTAGGGTCATTCATAAGTAGCCTGAGAGATATACAGACTCTCCAAGATTCAAGGAGATTCAGCCTGGACTATAACAGCAGGAGCAAGGCTACAAAGAACAAGGCAAGAAGAGTGTAGCTCCACTGCAGTGGAAACACAGAGTTTAACTAAAGCATTAGCACCAGACTTCAGTCCGGGCTCCACCATTTAGCACTTGCACCACATAGACTGAGTTATTTACACGCTAATGTTTCAGATCCTTTCCTGGGGGAGAAGATTTATAGGGGACACACCTTGCAAGACTGAGACTCTTCCCAGGTTAGCCCCTTTGCTCTTGCTGACAAAGGTCCAACCCCCATCTCAGTATCTTCTTCCTATTAGGCTCCTTTTCTTTTATTTCTCTCACTTCCACACTTTGCTTGAGTTTGACAAGATTTCTAAAAGGCCTTTCTTCTCCAAGAATTAACCTTTCCACACTTACTGTCTTCCTTCAAATCTCTTAGTATAAATATAAAAAATAACTTCCTTCTAATAATCATTTTACTTGATCTTATTATATATACATTTTCTTGTACTTAAATTACTTAATTAGTTTACTCATCCAATTACCCACAAGGCAATTATCATCTGACTGTGTCCTTAATCTCACAGTGGGAGTATGAACTTCTCAAAGAGAAATATTTCTTCTTGTCCAATTTTAAATCACCATATACTTGGCTGTACTAGATACAATAAAAGCTTGCTTAATTAAATTTATTACTATTTTATATAGCAAAGCTAATACATGTTATTAAAACGGAAAATGTGTAAAATCACATGAAAGATAATTATGCAACAATAATTCAACCACTCTGCCCCAATCATTCATTCACTACTAAACACAAAGTGTTACAGACCCGGAGACCTTACCATAACTGATACCATGTTAGAGGAACCACCTGACCAGCATATAGATTCCAATATCTTCCAAAAGAACAAAGACCTAATCCATCAAAGACCTAATTTATAGTTCCAGGATCCAGGAAAGTCCCTAGATGTACTAACATTACTTTTTGGCTTCTGTAGTTTTGCTTCTCACTAAATGTTCTTGCTAACAAAGAGTGTCAACATGGTATGGTTTTGTGCATAAAAGTGAGACAATGGTAAGGCTCAGCATTGCAGAATTTGGGAAAATTCTTCATGCAGTGATATAGGCTTTCTATTTGGCTTCAGAAATATCCATTTGTGTTCTGCAGTGGAATTATCTCACAACCAAGGGACATGTTCTTTGCATGACATTGGACTAGCACTGGTGGTATAACAAAGACTGTGCCCTATAGGAACTCACTCTAGTGAGAAAGACTAATAACATATTTTCTTACCCTTGTTATCCTTGCCAGTGATGATAATCACTAGAGAATATAGCTATCAGTCATCATCAATGCTATACTAAACTTGCCCTTGGTTTGTATTAGTTGTCAATGACTTTATCAGACAATTGGACAACAGTATAAGAAAGTAGAAAATAAAATGTCATCAAATATGTACCTAGATCCTACGATAATTGAGTGATGGTTTTAAAAGCAGTAGCCCCTTAAGAGGTATATTTGATCTGACTGTGATAAATGGCTATCTCTGATGCATGAGTTTAAACACTATTCTCGTGATTTTCTCATTTCTTCTGTGCATGCCTGAGAGGTAGAGGATGAAAGAAGTAAAGATGCATGATGTGAAGGGATCTTTTTTCTGTCTTATATCATAGCTATTCCCTATGATGATATCATATCCATGCAACCCAATGAAAGAAGGAAAAAATATAAGCCGAGGAAAGGAAGATTGTTAATGACTAACCATGAATGCCCAAATTCCAGTGCTGACCAGAGGGTATGCAATATAAGGAAGGAGGCTGTCTCTGAGTGATACCCGACATTTGGATAAGGGAGTCAAAACATCACTGTCTTTGGGCTGAGATCAGAATACTTTCTTCACAATGCCAAAGAACTATAAATCCATAAGTTCTATATGTTATTCATCATCAAACCACTGCATCTCCTTTATCATTTTGAGCAGGAAGGGATAAAAAGGGGTCATTAACTCTCTGGTTCATGTCAAATGATTCCCAAGGACCATGTATGAAAGGACACATGCTATTTATGGTGGTTTTATCTGATGAATCAACAGCATGATGAAAAGCAAGCACGTGCTGAGACAAGATGAAGAGTGAGCAATGCACAGGACCCTACTTCCATCAGTATGGCTAGAACCACATTGGTTCCTGCTATTACCAGCATCTATACAGCATCAGGAGTGTATCAGGAGTATGTCCAGCAATGGCAGCAGAGAAGAACTCATGACAAGAATTGCACAAAAGGAAAAAATTGTTATGATGTAAGACCATGACCAGAGACAAACTGATTGACAGAGAGAGAGGGGGGGGGGGGGAGAGAGAGAGAGAGAGAGAGAGAGAGAGAGAGAGAGAGAGAGAGAGACAGAGAGAGAGACAGAGAGAGAGAGAGACAGAGACAAAGTCACAGAGACACAGACAGAGACACAGACCTAGAGAACAAAAACCAAACCTGTTTATGAAGTGAGAAATGGTTTTTGTGGCAGCTGCTGCAAATTCTTTCACTAGCTTATATTTCCATTTACTTCCTTTTAAAGGAATTTGTTTTATGAGGACGGTGTTTGTCAGGTCGTTAGCTTCTGATGGCATCTGGTACCAATTGTGGACTTCTCTCCTTGCACCCCAATCCCAAACCCTCTTTGATGTTTCTCTTCCACTACAAACACTGCCTCCTGAGCAAGTTTGTTGTGTTTGATATTATCCACCTTGTTACTCTCGCCCCTCTCCCAGTGCGACACAGTCCCTGCAGCAGGAAGACCACATTAATAACACAAATAGTTCCTCTTAGACATTCTCAAAAGCTCTCTTCTGTTAATCTCTGGAGAAGGTTGATGAAGATGGCAAAAGGGATGCTTTGCAATGTAGTGAGTGGGAGGGGAAGAGAAGCTATTTATCTTGGTTTGACATACAAGGAAATTAAAGCTGTTTGGAGACTGGCTACAGGCCACACTTGGAATCAGAGGAAAATCCTCATCTCCCACTAGGCCTAGGGATGAGGCTGATTTCCTGCTGTTTTCTGCCCAAGTCAGGAAAGAGCAGCATTGGCTGCATGAACCAAAGAGTTCCTTACCAGAGAGAGATGCATAGAATAGTAATTAGTTCATTCGAGGATTGAACAATTTTCTTTCAAATGGTGGCAAATCGAGGAGGCAGTGTTTGTCTAGGAGCTGATGGTGAAACATCCTAAGTGTGGTCTCTTTGGCAATGTCTTTCTCTCCCACCTCCTTTGTCTCCATCTCATCACAATGTCTTTTCAGGCAGGGATCTGATGAGATCAGTCAAAGGAGACTCTCAGAGTTTTAAGTCAAAAGGATTACATTTTTCATGTTGAATTTCAAGTCACTGTGTCCTTAGGAATCACAGCAGGGACACTGCCACCTACCCATCATTCTGGCTTTATTATCTTGTCTCTCCATTTCATGAAAAGTCTCTATCCTTTTTCTTTTGCTTCTCATTCCCGAACTCATTATGTCAAAGGGACTTAAATTGAAGCACTGAAGTCAGGAATTCCTGTTAACAAACCAGTTCAACTCCAGGCTATCCTATTCCTTTATGGAATTAACTCCAAAGCCCTCCACACTCATTCCTAACAATCTCCTACTCTATGGTTTCTCCTCAGGTGATTGGATATGTACAAATGATGTCCAGAGATGAGAAATCCCTGCTACCATGATTCCATTAAAGATTGGTCCTATAATTTGAGGTAGACTCTCAATTATAGCTGCATCACAGACTCATTTAAATACCTTTTAAAGCATGTATAATTTTAGCCATTATCACTAAAGGGATTTTTACCTACTCGTGGCATGATGCAAGAATTTGTAATACTTTTAAGTTTCAAACAGTTATTGTTTTGATTTCTGAGCCCGGGTCTCACTTTGTTACCCACACTGGACTTGACTTAAAGCCCTTAGGATTCTCCTGCCCCTTTATTTCCATGCTGGGATTACAAGCATGTGCCACCAGGAGCAGTTTGTTTCATAGATTTTTATTGCTCACTAGGAGTGAATCCTGTCCCACTAAAAGTCTGAATATGTACAGCCTGGAAGAAATATCAATACACTCTAGAGTTCGAGACTATATAGAAACAAAACTGACCTCCAAAAGAGAAATTGATTCCACTGCGGAATCACTCTATTTTGCTGTATTAAACCCAAATTATCACAGAGAAGCCACAGGGTAGGCCAAAAGCATAAAGTATTCCCCAGCTCTGACAAAAATTTAAATACATTTGAAGAGGGAAAATAAATCATATGTTACTCATGAATTCATGGCTCCTTCAGAGACCATTTTATCATTACACTGATTTGACCTTCAGGAATGAATAAGATGTGCAAGGGCTAACTAAATGTCCTGGGCTTTATAGCCAGAACACAAGGAACTGGAGCAGCGTGAATGCCTGGGGCAGCGGGGATAGTGAGGGAGGTCATGCTTTCCCCTGCACTGTGAACTATGAATAACACTTGGTATGCCTGGATTGGTTCCATTCTGACCAACAGATTTCAAGAAATCTGTGCTGAAAGGAATCAACCTCTGTGAGACAGCTTTAGAAAGAAGCTCTTCCAGGAGTGAGCGACACACAAGTTGAGGTTGAGACCAGAGGACAGACAGTATTCTCTGCAGGTAGTGTAGCCAGACCACTGACAAGCCTGCCGTGAGCTTTCCCCCAAAGGATACCAAAGCAGATACCTCTTGGTAATATTTCCATTCTTAAGGACATTGCAGGGATGTGTTAGTTTCCAGGCTGGGTTGACATTGTGAAAACCAGATAGTTTCTGATAAATGGGGACCTTGTGGCTGTTCTACCTACCCTATAGTTGGCAAAGAATATTGGCCTGATGTCCTATGAAAGTTCTGCCTCACCTTGGAAGAGTCGATGAGAATCAGTTCAGAAACCCTGGTTCCCTCATATTGGGTTAAGGACAGTTTATGTGCTAACTGTGAGAAGACATATACTAACTACTATAGAAGAACTAGGTTTTGCTAAAGCTGAAATAAATAGATTTGAAAGTTCTACCCAAAGTTCTTACTGTAGAGACGGAGAAACCACACTCCAAAGAAATAAGGTCATATTCCACAACTTTCTTGAGACCTAGTATCATAATAGAACAAAGACTCATTTAATTAATATTTGTCCAAATTCAAAATCAGGACAGTTTAGTTCGTGAATTTTCCTAAAGTCAATATCCTACTCTTACTCGGGCATCCAGAAGGGTGAGACCACAATGCTTCTCATTTCCTAGAATCAATATTAGGAGAAACTGTCTGGCATCTGTATCACACTCTTGAAGAATAAGCCTCGAGTGGTAGAGAAAGCAGTAGACCTTGTGATCGGGCTCTGGGCTTGGTTTGCCCTGCTGACATCTGTGACCTTGGATAAGTCTCCTAACCATTCTGGCTTTCTGTCTACAAATTTGTAAAATAACAGGGTTGAAATAGGTTCTACCAAAGGCCCTGCCAGCTTTAGCATGGTATTTAATTTCACAGATGAGGTGATGGTGGTATTGGGGTGGGAGTGGAGAAAACTCTGGAACAGACAGGATGTGGTAGGGAATGCAAGAAAGAGTTTGTCATAATCTTTCCTGCCCAGAAGAAATCTTGTGCTTCAGCTCCACTCTTTAAGTTCTTTTGTTAAATAAGTAATTGCAATGGCTTTATCCAAGAATTGTTGCTATGGACTAAACGGCAATCCCAGTGCGCTCCCTAGAGGGGCTCATTTAAAGTTAAACAGTAAAAGATGATCAGATGTCCCCTACTCTGCTTTATTGATTCTTATTGAAACAAGAGGGTGTGGGCTAAGAAGGAATATATGTATGGGATTTGACAGCAAGTAGGAGTAGAGTACACAGAAAGAATTGGTAGAGTCAAAGCCTTCTTTAGTCTTCCCACTACCATCTGCAAAACCAAATAGACAGTACATGTGTGTCCAACCTGTGTCCTACTCACCTCTGGCTTTATTTCTTTTCAAGGATAGGAATCAGATTAAAGGCAGAATACATTTCTAACAACAAACTACTAACAGCAAACTACTTCTGCTGCTTTGATGCGTTTTATGACAGGATCTGGAAAGGGGAAACTGATTCAAATTCTTGGCCCCTGAAGAGTCTCATTTGACAGAAATCTTGCCAGTATTTCTAATTATTCCCTCATATGACAGAAAAATGACTAATTTCTGAGCCCAGTAGACTTCTCCAATTCCTGAATTCTGAGAAAGTGAAGTTTGTCTGTGGTCCTGTGTTAAAGTCTCTACATTCACTTCGGCTCTCCATCTTAGTCCGCTAGTCCTGCCAGACCAAGTCATTGCTTCCTAGAATGTGACCTATTTGTAAGATTAGAAGTAGACTCTGGTGGCCTCAGCACTTGGTAATGCATTTTATTCACTTCTAATTCTGGGCACAGATTTTACCATGTCTGGCCGTAGCACCAGAAGTCCCATCCAAATGCCCCTGTCCTTCTAAAAAGAAACAGATTTGCATCAAACAGTCAAAAGTGCTCCCTTTCAAAAGCCCTGTCTTACCAAGTTCCAAAATCTATGATTTTTATATAGATTATAAAATATGTAGAATACCAAAGAAAGAATCAAAATAATCTAATTTCTGACTAACATGCAGAGAGTGATTCCCAGCACCTACCCAGAGAAGTAGAATCACCCATCTAAAATAGCCACAGGATTTCAAACTAAGTCCCTTAACAATTTCCAAAGGCTGCAACTCTCTCTACATGGGGCATTTCCTAATGAAGAATGATTTACTGTGGTTCTGCAAGTGATTACTTTGTTGATGCCTTCTCTGCCCACAATTTGCCCTAGGATAGCAATTAAACTATTAACCCAAGAGTGACAGTCATTATGCACAGGCTGAGCCTTGGGAATTGTGACACATGTGAAGCTAAGTGAAGGACAGTTACTGACCGTGTCACTACTAGACAGGAAGCTACAAAGCAAGAAGACACAAGCAGCTTAGCTTGGCTGTATAAGCTATGGCAAATGGAGGCCTACTGTCTTGAATGACTCATCAATTCACAAGAAGCAGGACACAAAACACATGCTGAGCCCTTGAGGACTCTTGTTTGCTCACTTCCACACTTTCTATAGATTCAATAACAGAAACTTCCTATGTAATCCCAGAACTTGCTACTCCTTTATTGACATCATGTTTGTCCTATTAATTTCTGTGGATATTTTTTTCTCCTTAGAGCTATAAACTCAGCATGAGTAACAACTCACTTGCTTGTAGAAAAAAAGACAGAATGGGGTGTCCTGAAATCATATAGTGAAGCTAGATGATGCCATGAAAGTCTACACAATGCACTTGCTGCCATTTCAACATTCAGACTTCCTATACCTCTATGGCTATGCTTAGTAAAATCCACACAGGGTCAGAGGATCATTCCAACCAGAGGTTATGCACAAATGTGTCAACATTGTCTGTCTAGTTGGCAGGCTGGAAAGTCTACAGAACTCTGGAAATACAGCCTTGTGTTTATTCTCTACACTTTCTCCACAGCTGCCATGAAAATAGACCATACTAACAACACTAGTGCTGAGTCAAGTGCTCTGGCACTGGCGACATTTTCAGTTCATTGTCTTTGATCTTTCAGCATAATGTACAAATGCCTACACTAAATGATGTTTCAGCAGAGTTCTGATTTTGCATTGCAAAGGTACATAGGAAAGTGTACATTGTATAAAACATGCTTATTTCTGATAGAGAGCTATTTTCCATTTTAAAGAGACCTTTGTGGATCTTCAACACATCATGAAAATAATTTTTAATGGCAGACTCTCAGACAGGACTATAACACGCTTCAGACAGTGGTTCAGAGGCAATGCTTTGAAATCAGGCTATTAATGGTGTTCGACTCCAGCCTTCCATCTCTCTTTCCTACGAGATATGTGTTAATTAGATCCTAGCTTTCCATTGAAAGTTGTCACCTAAATTATACTTATAACAGGCCCCACTAAGAATAACCTCCTATATAGTTTTAACTTTAATTTTAATAAAAGCTATTCAAAAGTACTCTTATCTACATGCTAAAAAGCTCCCAAATTAGAACCATGAACATGATCTTTTACTTTTTTTTCTACAGTTCCATTAGAAAAGACTCATTAGAAATAGCTCGCTGTGGCTCCCAGTGCAGACTGTTGTCCACGGAGCTATTTCTCATTGTCCAGGGGACTCAGAATCTTCTCTAGTGGGTTCTCATCCTTCCCTCTCATTTTATGGGCAGATCATTCTGGGAAAAGAGAGTTGGGAAAGAAATCTCGGGAACAATTGAGTGGATATAATTCTTTCCTTGCTCAAAAGAAACTGGGCAGAAACAAAAACAAATTCAATGTTAATTTGCTAAACTGCTTTGGGGAAGAAGATAATCAAATGAGTAGAAATGTAATACATATTTCATTTCTATAGTGCGTTTCCCAGCAGTAAAGGAGATCATTTCCCATCACCCTGGAGCACAAAAAGGAAAGCCTCTGCTGAAACAAAAAGATGAGGAGCCAAGGAATAAGCAAACAATTTAGCTTCATCCCCCAAGCAATGGGCAAAAAAGGGAGCCCTCTACTCCACGCAGCTATCAACTGGGAGAGAATCTGCAATTTTTGCACAGATGAGCAGAGAAGTGATGAGAAGTGAAGCATTGAGATGTGATCTAGGCCGAAAAGAAAGAGCAAAGGCTGGCATTTCCAATCTCAGCTTCCAATAATTCAAAGACTCATCAAGGAACTTAGAGAGAGTAGCATCGAGTGTTCCAAGGAGCAAGGAAGCATGAAGCAGAATGACAAATGAAAGGGATAGGATGATCCTGGTAAGACCAAAATCTGATTAGAGCAGGAACAAAATGTGAAGGTACCGAACTCAGCTTTGGCTGCCCAGCTGGATTAGGACTCTGATGCCCTCTGACTCAGTCCTTGTTCTACCAGTAGCCTACTACATAGCCAAGAAGAACTATTTCTACACCCAAGTCCCTACATCACCTAAGTAGAAAACACAGCCACTTCCTCTAAAAACTCTCTGTAGATCATTGCTAGAAAAAAAGGTCTTTGGAAAAACTACTCTCCTTTCTTTTGTGTCTTTTTATTTCCTACCCCAAATCCCACGTGTGTGGTGAATTCTCCATGAAAAAGCGACAGCACATGGATAATGTGACTGATATTACTGTGATCAGTGGGTCTACCTTGTGTGTCCTATCACAGAGATGCCACTGAGAAGAAAAGGATCTGAGGAGGGTGGGCAACTGAACCCACGGCAGTGGTAACTGTGCTTTTCCAGAGTTCATAAAGTAGAACTCTACGTTATCTGATGGTAGGTGGCTGTTACTTTATCTCCTTGATTATTTATTTTACAGATACTATCTCAAAGAATAACAACCCAAAGGTACAGGACTACATAAAGGTAATAAATGAGGCTCCATGTAGTATACATGTACATAAACTATTAGGCTTCAAGTTGGTTCCCAAAGGCAAAAAAGGCAAATCAAATGCATATTATTCCCTCATTAGTCTTTTCTTTAAAATTATATGATTCTCAAGAAACTGTAGAATGTTTATTCCAAAATGGGTTTTGCATATTGCAGAAGAGGGCATAGAAAGGATTTAACAGATTGGTAGGTCTACCAAATGTGGTAGATAAGCAAACAGCGTCTTCTGGATATGGCAGGACAGCTACACACATGGACTCATAGCCATTGTGATAGCACACACAAGGGATATACAGGCAAGCCTAATACAGACCAAATCGTAGCATAGAGAGGGGAGCTGATCACAAGACCCACCACTCATCAAGTAACTATTGTCAATTGTTAGCTGCTGGGAGAGGGAAAGATAGGTTTCTCTAAGAGTATAATCTCCAGCAAGCTGTCCACACTCCAGCAAGAAGAACACGTTGTACATATCTAAATATGTGTAGGCAGCACAAATTGGTCTTGGTGGGGTTTAAAACAAAAGGACAAAAGCTGGGGAAGGGGCAGTGATTCTAGAAAGGGTTGAAGGTGGTGGGGAGTTAATAGGATCAAAATACATATGAAATTCCCCCAAAAAACAATAAAATATCTTTTGAAAACTCTGATTCTCTTTGTTACATTAGCATGCTTAGGAAAACATGGCAGGGTTATGAACTATGTATATGTATATGAGCTTTTTCATGATAAATATTCAATATTTGGGTATTTGACATTAATTGATATATACAACACAAACATAATAATAGTTTTAATGTAGAAAATAAATTCACAGTATAAAAATTGTGATCTTGAGACAGAATCACCCAAGCATATAATATGTATATTATTTCTTTGAATTAAATGGCCTATGTTTAAGCCCAATTTGCTTTAATTAAAAAAAATACTGGTTTATAGTAAAAAAAAAAATGAGAGAAACAAAATAGAGAGGTATTAGTTTTTCCAGCAATGCTTACTGCTGATTAAAAGCTAATACATATGTTGATATGCTTGGCTATATGATCCAGAAATTTCTCACCTTTGTAATGACACAAAAGAGTTAAAGACTTACCTAAAGGCCATACAAAAGCATGTAATGGGCATTTATAACAGCTTCCTTCATAATTGCCAAAAGCTGGAAGCGAATAAGATATCCTCCAACAGGTGAACGGAAAAACAAACTTAGGACGGATATGTACCTAAACAACAGACTATTATTACCCAGCAGGCAGACAAAATGAGCCACTGAGATATGGGAAGACATGGAGGAGGCTTAAACGTGTAAACAAAAGAAGCCAACGAAAAGAGACCACAAACAACAATCCAGAAAAGAAAGGCAAATTAATGTTGGAAATAAAAGATCAGTTACCAGTGTGTGAGAGAGATGGTCACAGGCAGGATGCTGAAAAGATAGAGAATATTTAGAAAATAAAAATGTTCTCTGTGACACTGTGGCTGTGAATTTGTGTGACAACTTTGTTTAGACCCATGGAAGAATGAAACCTTGAAAGATGACCTGGGGAGATGGCTGGGTGGGTAGGGACACTTGCTGAGCAAATAGGAGGACCTGAACTCAGATCTTACATCCAAGTACTGGTAATCACAGGGCTGGGCAGGGCAGAGACCTGAAGATAACAGGGGTTTGCTGACCACTGAGCTGGCTCCAGATTCAATAAGAGATCCTGGATTAAAGTGTAGAGGACATCCAATGTGTTTCTCTGGCTTTCAGGCACACCCACAGGCATTTGTAACTGCCCACATACATTCACATATTCTACACACGGAGACACCATACTCATATACATAGATCCACACACACATACACAAGGACACATAATCAATTAATTGAAATTTTAAAAAGAATAAAATAGTATAAACTACAGCATCTGGAGGATGGTCTGTGGCAATGTGAGGTCATCAGTTGTAACAAATGGACTGTTTTAATGATAGATGTGGAGAATGGGGAATATTATGCCTTGGGGTGGGGCTAGAGACATACTCGAAATCTTTGTACATGCCTTTCAACTTAGTTATGAATCAAAACTAATACAAAATAATATCCTTTAATATTAGCAATGCTGTTCTGGAAGGCATAATTATTTAAACAGTTAAATCATTTTAAAAATTAGTTTTATAGTTCAATGCACATGACATTAACCTTTTCTGAAAGATTTCTTTGCATAAATGTGAAACATTCTCATTTATCATCATGAAAAGCATCAAAACAGAGATATCATTTAAACGATAACCAAAACTATTTTTATGTTTGGATTTTTACATAACTTCATTATTTTGGGGAAAAACAAAAAGCAAAGCAAATGCCTGGTATCACTGATTCAATTTCATTCTGATGAATACATTAACACTCCCATTCAAGCCACGTAGAAAGTGGCTCTGAAGCAGGTAAAGAGATACAGAGAAATGAGCTTGTAAATACATTCTGGACAGGGGCCATTTATACACTAGACCAGCTATTGTCAGACAGTGGAAAGAACATACAGTGAGTGGGACGCTTAGACAGGCCACCTACCTATCAACAACTAGGAAATTTGTGAGGCAAGGACTTCCTTTTCAAGCCACTCCTCTTCTAAAAATGCTTGTTTTTCTTTTTTTCTTCCAGCATGTTAACTCCTCATACAGCCCTTTGGCCTAGACAGTCCAATAGGCTGAAACCACATGGCTGTCACATGGGACTGTCAGGATGTTCTATACCTACATACTTATAATTTTAACATCTATGAGAACATCTGCTTATCCCAGGTTAACACCATAGTAGGCAGTGCTTCTGCTTTCTGCATCTATGCTCTTGTGGAGGCCTCTTAGCATGAGTATTGTTGTAACTAGTGATTTTCTTCTAACCATCTAACACAGTGGTTTCCAACCTGTGGTTCATGACCCCTTTGGAATTTGAATGACTCTTTCACAGTGGTCACATATCAGATATCCTGCATATCAGACATTTACATTATGAATCATAACAGTAGCACAGTTACAGTTATGAAGTACTGATTAAATAATTTTATAGTTGGGGTCATCACAAAATGAAGAAACATATTAAAGGGTCACAGGATTAGGAAGATTGAGAACCATTGGTCTAACAAAATGCTACTTCGGTTATTATGACAGTATGGTTGTGAAGTCTTTCCTCCCTCCCCCTTTCTGTCTCTGTCTCTGCCTCTCTCTCTCTCTTTCTGTATGTGTGTACATGTGTGTATTGGCTGAACATGAATATTCATATGTGCACTGCTGCCTGTATGCATGGGCAGGTAAGAGAGAACTTTCATTGCTATCCTCTATCACTCTTGGCCCATTGCCTAAAGACAGATATTTCCATAGAACCAAAAGCTTGCCATTTTGTCTATGTTGATTGTCCAAGAAGCTCTAAAAATGTACCTTCAGTGTTTCTACCCACAATGTTGAGGTTTGCAGGCATGTGGATCCACACCTGACTTTTTACATGGTGCTGGGGATTCAAAAGCATGCTCTCAAAATCACAAAATAAACTCTCTTACACACTGAACCATCCCCCACACTCCTTCAGGTCTTCTTACTGACACACTGTTTCACTGGATTTAAAGAAACAGATGCCTAGTATGAGCTTCCCCTTGTGGTGCCACATATGACAAAGAAGTAGAAGGAGCTTCCATGCAACAGCCAGAAGCACAGAGAGGTCCCCATCAGAGTGTGTTCTACAATCAACTACCAACTATGTGAAATATTGCTTTCTCCTGTTAAGTCTTCTGATAAGAATGTACTTTTGGCTGATAGCTCATTATAGCTGCAGAGAAGAATTATCTAGGCATGGTCTAGACATTTAACTGAGAGAAACTGTGAGGTTTAAAATGCACTAGTACTAACTGCCATGTTTGTAGCAATACCGATAGACAGCAATAGGAAATATACACATATGTAAACGAGGCTTTTGAAGTTACACCATCTTTTCCTGGATTTCCTGTACTTTTTATAACAGAGAATTTTTTCTCAGATTTTCTCTTTTTTTTAAGAAGTCAAATTCTTTTTGTTTGGGCTAGAATGCTATAGTGTCTGGGTCAAAGGTTCTCATTTCCAGGGGCTAGAGTGATGGCTCAGCAGTTATGAGCACTGGCTGCTCTTCCAGAAGAAGTACCCACATGGCAGCTCAGAGTTGTCTGTAACTCCACTTCCAGAGGATCTGGCCCCTTGCACAGGCAGAGCACCATGCACATAATAATAAATAAATCTTTAAAAAACAATAACAACAAAAACCCTTTCAATTCCCAGTAATCTCCAATTCCCTGGATTTGCCGATAAAATTTCCCTGGTCTGGACTTCATACTTACTAAACTTCCCCCAAAGCCCAAAGTATCTTTATACCTTCCTCTTTTGTGGCCTAATCTGTCAAACATTTCCACCTACCTTCATTGCATTAAGCTATCATTGACATTACACCATTTCCTCAGAATAACATGACCAGTTATATTAATGCATCTAAACTGTAGGTCCTCTTTGATAATTGTAAGGCCCGTGGAATTTCCATTATGCTAATTCCAACACACTTCAAAGGAGGGTACCAGTTTTCTTGAGAATTACGTGAAGGAACTGGTCATTCTTTTCAGTAAATCCTTTCTTACTAGAAATGAATTACATGGATCCTAGTTTCAGCTTTACTTATTTGAAATAAGGGGTCTTTGTATAACATATACTTTAGTTTTTTAATGATTTCTGGCACATTGTGACATCTAAAATATTTTGGAAGATGAATATTCTATCTCTTTATATACCCACACATGTGTATAAATGTTGTTTGGTTTTTCAATCATAATAAGCCCATAGAAATGACACGCAATCTAGATATTTTAATTATAAGCCATATGCCTAGATTGGGCAGATCTAGGACTATACTAACTTATTCCCCTGTTATAAACCCCCTTATTACTTGCTGTTTCTCCTGATGGTTCTGGTCCATGGTGACTTCCTCCTACTCTGCCTTCTTCTTCTCCCTTTATCTCCTTTCTTACCTGCCATCTGCTCTCAAGCCTCCAGTCCCACCTTTGCCCTCCACTGCTCAATTGCAGGCTCTAGCCTTTTATCAACCAGTTAAAATGGCAAGAAGGTTCAGATAGTATCACTTGTGTATGTGATGGTCTGCTCATCAGGGGCAATCATGTCTTGAGGAACCAGTATTAGCATTAGAATACAAGCAGCATCAGGCCAACCCACTACATACATATTCATATCTACCGGAATGTATACACACACATGCAAGCCCACTACAGAAAGGAATTCAATGTACAGATTGATCGGCATAACGTTTTTTAGAAAGTTCCTTGAAATGAAACCATAGTTATCCTTTTTATTCTGTGTATGGCAATAGACATACACACATAGAAGCAGTCATTGTGTGAGTCCTAAACTATCACACAAAACAATACTCCATTTTATAAAATAATAATAAGGATAAAAACATAAATATCTGTCTATCCTTCACTTATCTGTCTATCATTAATATGCTGGGAAGATAAGAAATAGAATAACTCAAACTGCACATGCATATCTGTTTGAAAAAAATAAATGCCTCATTCAATTTTACAAGATCATGATAAGTGATAGGATGAGGGACATCTCACTGCCCACTATCATTTTTGTCAGACTGTATTATTTGTTTTTCATCTCACTCAGAATGTGTACTTTAAATACCAAACAAGTTAATAAAGTTTTAGTCCCTTTATATTTGCCTTGAAAGTACATTGAAGCCATCAAAAGACTGAAACATCCATTTCTACATAGCCCAAGCTATTTGGAAGTTGCATTGAAAATGGTCATCAAATTAAAGTCAGGAAGTTAAAAGAAATTTTATGTAATATGAAAGGTAGATAGATGTTATTTGTGGTGCTTTGCCAACTAGTACTGTGTCACTGCTCACTTGATAGCCCTGTCTTCTTGTCATTGCCTTACTTTGTAATAGCAGACCTGGACAGACTGTGAATATTCTCTTTTGCTAGTAAGCATACCATGGTGTTTTCTTCAATAGAGAGCACAAAAATATAGTGCAGGATGAATGGACTTTCCTCTTCCCTACTATTTAAGATCCTCTCTCTAATGCCAGTGTACTCACTGGGGAGCAATGTGTGGGACAGTGCACAGTGCTCAGGACCTTATACTCTGTACACCTCAGCTAGATACCCTATAACATTCTATGGACCCCAGTGTGTGCACCCCATCAAGACTTGTCATTTTCTGACCTTTCAGAATTTCAAAAGAATCACGATGGTATCTTTCCAACAAGTCTTAGTAAGTCTTCAGCTTCACTTTGGTAACAAGCTACCCTCTTCAACACTCATATGCTATGTAGGGGAGTTTCTGATGGTCAGATCCATCCTGTAGAATTTTAGCCAGCCTGTTTAAATCCATTGTGGGTACTGTCTTCTGCCATGAAATCCAAATCCCATTTGAATGGAGACATTTCCTATACTTGTTCCTTCCTTGGCTATTCTGTCTACAGTCATAAGACAATGATTGTTTCATTTATTCAGAGTTTTCTTTATCCCCCAGGAGTTAGTAACTATGTTAAACTCCCTGTTTTAATTACTGCATCCTGACTGGACCCTAACTGACACAGAACGGTACTAGTAATGACACTAGAAGACAGATTGACAAAGATTCAATTTAGTGATTGATTCAGTCGTTCCCCAAGGCTCCGATACCATGCTGAGTACCTTGTTAGTGGGAATACATTGTAGTGGTCTGAATGATAACATCCCACATAGTTTCTTACTTTTGAACACTTGATCCACTGTTGGTGACAGTGCTTGGCAAGATTAAGGAGGTGTGGCCTTGTTGGAGGGCATATGCCACTGGAGGTGGGCTTTGAGGGTTTAAAGACTCATGCTACTGTAGTTTATTTTCTTATTTCATGCTTATGGATCAAGATGTGAGCTCCCAGGACCCTATTCTTGTTGCCATGACTGGTCCTAACTGCCATGCTTCCAAAACATCATCATAGACCTTTATCCCTCTGGAACCATAAGCCAAAATAAACCACTTCTTTCTTAACTCGTCTTGCCCATGGTGTTTTATCACAGCAACCCACAAGGAACTAATGCATACTCCATGGCATTAGACGGTATCATAATAAACCAAGCCTTCACTGTGATAAAATGCCAACCTAAACAAGTGTTTTGGGAACATAAGTTGATGCTGTTTGTAGGAATCCTAGGCAATTGTGACTAGGCATGTCACAACAACCAAAGAAAAGAGGGCACACTAAACTCAAAAGAAGCCCCTTCTTTGTGGGCTCAGAAAACATGGTGCTAACTGGCAAAGGTTAACTATTAACAAAATCCAGACGTGGCTTTACAATTCAAGCAATGAAAGTAGATATATCCAAAAGAATGAAGAGATTTGGTAACCACCACACCTTCAAAGAGGAGAATGAGAAAGCATAAAGATAGAGAAAGAGGGGGCAGCTTCCATGCATGATGTTCTAACCTGGTGCCATCATGTCCTCCTAAAAACTCTATATTCCTTTCAGTTACATGACAAGATTCTATTAAGCATTGTCTCAAATTCCTATGGAAATATCAACAGTACAGGAAAATGTAAACATCTGATTCATATCACAAAGCAAAACTAGAATCATCAGGGCCTTCCTCTTGGTTAAAGAATGAAGAATTAAATTTGGAACCATCATTGCCAGAGCATATACTTCTTGGTGGCAGTGGTTGTTGTTTTTGTTGTTGTTGCTTTTAGGGTAGGTCTGGATAAGAACTATACTAAAGGAAAGAACAGATATTTCTTCTTTCTTTTGTGTTTTCCTCCTTACTGAAAGAGGTGAAGAGAGCTTAGGATACAGCTGAGTGGCAGACACTTGCTTAGCATGATCTAAGCACTGTTTCAATTTCAATTCCAAGTTCTAAAATATATATACATATGAAACCAGAAAAGATTAAAACAGTTAAACAAGTCACCCTTTCTTTCTTACCAGCCCTACTTTAAAGACCAGATACATGATCACTACTTTCTATTGATCAGAGAGCTGTTCTCTACCCATCATCCTTATCAACACTATCCTCAACTCAGCTCAAAACATCAGGTAGGCAAAAGAATAAGACTAAGAGGATGATTTGAGCCATTGGCTTGAAGCCTTTGCATGTTGAGGGTGAATGGTCTAAAGGCGAAAATTCTATAGCACCCTAAAGGCCACTAGAGGCTTAAAGTTTAGAAGATGATTTTTCAGAATAGAACTTGGCATGCTTTGACATGGTACTACTAGTATCTTTGTAAACAATGCAATGAAGCAATGGGCCCTGGGCTTATTGGCAGCGGAGATAAAGAAAGGTTGAAAATGAAAGAGAGACAAATATTTATCAAACAAATGCAAACAAAATGAAAACAGGAATGGAAATTTTAATTCCAGACAAAGTAGAATTCAAAGCCAAACACAGAAGAAGCAAAAGGATTGGCAGGAGGTAGGAGCTTAACAAAGAACAAACGCTCAGAATAAGCCACACACCTAATTATGAAACATCAAATTAGAGAGTGCTAATGCTGCTGGAAAGTCAGGGATAAACAGAAAGAAGAACTGTTGTCTGGAAGTCTTATACTAACTTCTCACCCAATGTAGGACAAGCAGATCGAGAAACTTAGGCAAGTTGAAAAGACTTTAAATGTTGTCATCAATATCAACTCATGTCCTGGGAAATGGGATGGTATGTTTTATCTCCAGATATTCAACATTGGAGAACCTGTGGATATGTCATCAATCATGATCAAAGGGATTGCAGTCAATTTTTCTACTGTATCCATGTTTCTGGAAGAACAAATGCCTTGCTGAAGGAGAAGTAGCATGTTCAACAGCAATTCCTGTCTATTGATAAATTCATTTAATTTTCACCTTGTGAATTTCCAAAGTCCAGATCTTTAACATTTTAAACTATTTGCATAGACAGCATATTAATTCCAAATGCCCCTTGCATAACAAAAAGATGGGTTTATTTACCAAAGTCATTGGCATAGTCCTATGACTGGGGAGTCATCTGATTCTCATACATGTAATGAGTTAACTGGGACTTTTCTATAAAGTAAGTAGGGACAGAAAGAGTGTGAGGACAAGAATGGTCTTAGTACTTATTGACTGTTCATGGCCCAAACAAAGAAGCCCATGATCTTCAAAGCTTATGGGTTCCTGATCAGTAGAGTAAGCTGGAAGAGTCAGAAACTGGGCATCCATCATAAGGTGAACGAGATTAAGCGACATCAAAGCCAACAGGTGCTTCCTCTCCACTCCCTTGCATCTTCCTTTCTTCTGTCTTTCCTCTCTTCCTTCTTTTTATCCTAAGACTTTGTGTTGTCTAAGCCGTTCCAATGCTTTAATATTTCAGTGTATATTTGCTATATTTTACCCCTAAAATCTTGTGGTCTTCTCCCAGCTTTGTCTATGATCTTGACCTCTTCTCTAAATAAACAATACTGCTCACCTAGAAAAATGTCCAAAGTGATCCATATGTCTTAATTGAGAGAGAGAGAGAGAGAGAGAGAGAGAGAGAGAGAGAGAGAGAGAGAGCTCCAAATATAGCCCACAGTGGCCTTGAACTTACTGTGTAGCTGACAATGATATTGATGACCTTGGACCTTTCTGCTTCTACTTTCCCACAGTTGGGCTTACAGGCTTATGTTACAATGCCCTTTATAGACAATGCTAGGAATAAAACTCGGTCTCATTGATGATAGACCAGCACTATACCAGGTAACCTCCATTCCACACCCACTCTCTTGTTGATTGAGACTGTAATAAGCATATGACTTGCCTTAAATTGATGTTTCTTAATTTAACTCCACTACACTTCTTACAACCAGACTCTTGGGGCAAAATTTAGATTTTCTTTTTTATCTGCATTTCATGTATTTTTTTTTAAACTGTATTGCTAGGATTTCAGTGGGATGCATGGAAAAATTACTTTGGACAAAGAAAAAATACTAGATGTCACCATTGAGCCAGACTTATGACTTTTGGCTTTCAACTGAGATTCAATGCATTAGTCAAGCTGAAAGAAAGTTATACTATTCTAGAAGAGATTGGTTATGGCTCATTAATAGTTAATACAAAATGGATAACATGTATTATCAGGCATATGCCAACTCTCCCTTTATCCACCTAAGTATTAACGAATTTGGGTCATAAGGCATAAGGAAGTAGCCAGAAATCCCCTTTTTTACAATACATAGAATTTGAGTGTTTCATTTTATTGGGTATCTATACATACAACAATGATTGATGTACTACTTCCACCGAAGACTTCTATTTTGTAAGTGCATAAAAAATTCTCATTTAAAATATATTCATGAGAAAAATACATGAGACTCCTTATGTGTCCCGTGTATAAAAATGTACTATATTGTACTGATCTGCTGGCTGTGAAGGAAAAACCAATTTTCATGGCTCCTGTCAGTCACATGTGGTTTGGAAATGTTTATGCATTCCAGATGTACTCAGTGTAAACTGGAGAATCATATCCTATTTCCACTGGCTTGCATGCACGCATATAAAACTTGTTTTTCTCACAGTGCCACATGAAAATACATGAAGAACCAGCAGCAGAGATCACAATTAATTAGCTTCCTTCTTGAACTTTCACAGTTATGATGCAAAGGGCAATCCTGATCCTTTGTGTTTGGAGAGGCTGGGACTTCTGCTTTTCTTCGTTGCTTTTCTTCTTCAGCTCTGCTCCATAGGGCATTAAAAACAACTGCCATGCAACATAAATTTCTCATACCTACTATGTGTCAGGTTCTCTACTAGGCACTAAAAAATACTGAGCAAGAGTTCCACTACAGGGAGCCCAGAATTCAATCTGGATAAACACATAGTAAAGAAATTATTACCACACAATGTGGTGGCCACTTTGGTACAATTGACCTAAGAAAACAATGAAGAAGCTTGACAGAGCTTCACAGGATGGGAGTCTCGATGATGCAGTTTGAAATGACAAGGACTGGATGACATTCAAAAGAGTAGGAACATTATGTGCACAGATTCATTGAGAACACATGATTCAAGGACCTGAAAGGAATGCTGTGTGGCTTAAGGCCAGACACAGAGCCGATATGGAAAATAACTTGAAAATACTTGAGAAGGAGGTGATAACTATGAAAGACAATGATATTTTAATAGTATACATCTTGTGTGAAGATTTGAAGATACCTTCTAAGAAGGTATAAAAATTATGGATAAACTAGTTAATGATAAAATTCCCAATATCCACACTGTTTCTCAATATGTTTTGCTTTCTGACACTTAACATAACACCTAGCATCTAGTTACTACTCAGTTAACACAAGCAACAATCACTATATGGAGTAGATGGCCTCTCAGATTTCCCCAGGGGTTTGTGTTTTATACCAGATCATGGGTAGACTCTGATTCATGTCTAGTGAATCAAACATTTCAGAAGTAGTGATCTGCCATTCTTACCATTAGGTTATAAAAATGGCTATGGCTTCCCTCTTGGGAAATGTCTCTCATATCCATCATTCCTGGGCTTCTTTTTCTCTTGGATCATTAGCTACCATATCTAATACACTCAAACAGTTTATGGAGAGTCTTATATGGATCAAACTGAGTCACACGTGTGATTGACCACTGCTCGTATCTATTGGGTATAGCTTTTCTGAGGCTACCAGTTGTCACAGTGACAGAATTCAAAGTGAATTCCCCAACTTCCTTTGAGTATCTTTGGTCAACAGCTCAATCACACCCTCATAAGTGAGCCTAAGCCTATGATAGATCTCTGAGCTGCATCTAAATTTATCACCCTCAGAAACCATTTCATATCAAGGTGTTGAATCACTATATTTTGGTATGGTTTGCTATAGATCAGTAGAAAATCAATATATCCTACTAGCATTATCTACTCTGCATCACTCTCAGAGAAGGCTTCTCATATAACTGGGATGGATGTAGTGGCACTGTGGTATATAATGGAACATCGCTTACAACACTAGTTTTTTGTAATTAGGTTCTGGGTCACCTAGCAGGTGGTCTCACCTCACTTTCTCAGGAAATTTATCTGTTACCCTTTGGTTCCACTGATCTATTAGACCACCGAAAGAATCATTCTATCCAGCCTGTAAAATAGATTGTTTAAAGTGTTCCCTACCTCGAAAAGTAGGTACAGAAATACTTTAAAGTATAACCGTTCTTCTAGCTGCTGCTAAGAATCCAGGGATCTTCATCTGTCTAGATGATAACAATCATGAATGCCCTGAGAAAGGCATATATAGTTGATACATTCCCAATGTCTACATGCGGTCTTGTGATCATGTGATATGCCTTAGTAAGTGATTCTTAAGTTTGCTGTAAACACTGTCCAGGTGGGAACAAGTAAACAAATATAAATTGCTTAGAGAACAATGAGTTTTTGGCACAAAATTTTTGGGAGTTTAAATAAAAATGTTGGTTTAAAGTCAGTGACTTTATATAAATATGCAAAAAAGATGTGAAGACCTTGTAAAGATGTTAAATATTCACAAAAATATTATACTCAACTAAGGAAAGAAGAAGCTATCTGAAAAGCCCAAGTTTGACTTCTAAAAGTTATATTTTGCCTGATTATCAGAGCTTTTTGATAGTTCTTAAATCCATCCTTCCAGTTAATGATTAAGCAACCACTGTATATCACTATGAGCTTACATAATAACAATGCGTTACAGTCACAAGGGCACTGAGAGAAAAGGGGGGAAAGCTAGTTCTGTACCTCTTCCCCTGATGAGTTTGTTCTGCGATGCAGTTACTGGGAACTGAAGAACTGGTCTGGGAGGATGTCCTTAGAGCTACTGCTGAGATACCCACCAGTGGGGATGAAAAATTCAGCAGCATGGCGGAGGTATATTGGGGGTAGACATTCGCATGATGGCTCACATTGATAACCAGTGGATTATGTTGACATGACAGTCCATAGGTTCCTGAAAAGAAATAAGGTAAAGAATACTATTCTGAGACATTCGCTTAGACCCTTGTAGCACCTGTTTATCCTCCCTATAGCTATGTGACATATGCAAGACCACAAACATTTTCAGACGTCAATATCAAACTGACTCCTGAGCCTATTGGAATAGCCACTAGTGGTGCTAAAGAAATAATTCTCAGCTCACCAAGAGAGTGGTTGCTTCCACTGACATCAATCAAGTAAAGGGTCACTGTTGCCTGCTGATGTTCCCCAAGAGTCAGGCCATCAGATGCCAAGAAAATGAAAATTGCTTCTGCAACTCCAGGCCTTTCGAAACACACCTAGGAGTAAGGACACACAGTATGAGCCACTGTCTCTATAGACAAGCAAGGCATGTACCTATCTTATCTCTATAATTCTAGAATAGTTCTTTGCAAGTAAGAACTTTGTTCTTTGCAATGGAAAACACCACAGAGTAAGCACAACAGGATCCAACGTGACAGCAAGCATCAAGATGAGCTCGATGAGATGAAAGAAGATCATCAGTATCTGTGGAGCATCCTTTCTCAAAACTGTTTAATGCCTCTCTTTTATTCACTACAACTTGATTTTGTTTGTTTGCTTATGTGTTTATTTGTTGTTTTGTTTTGTTTTGAGAAAACTTCTCATGTAGACCAGGGTGGGCTCAAATTCACTATTTACCCAAGGATGATCTTGAACTCCTGATTGTCCTGCCCCTATCGTTCAATTACTAGAAGCACAGGAAAGAAAGAACATGCCTGGCTTGGAGCTATCTTTTTAAATTTTTCCAGAGAGCTTTGGCAGAGACAATAGTCCTCTCTATATTAATCAATCCCCTTCGACATTAAAGGAGGGAGTAGACAAGATGATCAATGAGTCACCATCTAGGTAAACTAGCTACTTTCTTCTGATCTGTCTGAAGATGAGACCAGGTATCATAGTTATCCTCCCCACCCATCTCCCTGCCTCCTATACCCTTTTTCAGAACCTCTCCTTTACCAGGAATATATATATATATATATATATATATATATATATATATATATATACACACACACATATATATATGTATACATACATATATATGTATATATATATGTGTGTGTGTATGTATATATATACGTATATATACGTATATATACGTATATATATACATATACATATATTTCTGAGGTGACAGACTTCAATACTGTACAATAATAGCTTTTCACTTCTAATTTCTACTAAGAATGATGCATAAACTTTCCTTCTGCTATGTAGGCATTCCATTCTTTTTATATGGAACTTACAAAGTTGGGTGTGCATTTTAAAAAAGGGTATCTTTTGATTTTTGAGATCATGCTATAATTACATGAATTTCAATTCTTTTTTTTCTCCCTCTGAACACTCTCATATACCCCTCCTTGCTATATTCTTCAAATTCAAGATCTCTCTTTTTTCATTAATTGCATATATAAACAATTGCATATATATTAATGAATATATATATATATATATATATATATATTCAGATTCTGTAGTAGCTCTTTTTCTTAGTCACTGTTTATATATATGTGTGTGTGTGTGTGTGTGTGTGTGCATAACATGCGAAGTATGTATAATGTTACTTGTATAAATGTCTTCAGGGACGGCTACTGTGGCTTTTTCTTGGCTTCTAAGAATGATATAGTTCCGGTATAGAGCATTGCTCACCTAATTGGTAGGACCTCCTCTGAAGTGGCTAAAAGAGTAAAACATGTTTTCCATTTTAACAAGAATTCTTTCTTGTCCACAGACTGGGATTTCCTGAGTCCTGGCAGCATCCTTCTAGGGTTCATTTGAACTACTGGCTTAATTAGGGCTATTTTACGATTTTCAGTGGTCAAAGCAACACAGCTCTTTCCCTTCGTCCTTTCCACCTTTGCGGGAAGGTCCAGCCACACTCTCTTTACACAGTGTCTCCCCCACTCTCTTTTCATTTCCTTTCTTTGAAGTAATAAATATTCCTTCATAACTTCAAAAACACCAAGGCCCATAGGTTACAGTTTCTAAAATGAAGTCCTCTATCCCTGGATGGCCAAAGGCTAGACATAAAACGCATCCAGAGTCTAGCTCAAAGCTCTTGACCCCAGCAGCAAATGACATCAAAGCCTCCTGGGAACTCCCCATAGCCCCTTCCTTTCCATGTACCACAGCAGAGACCTGAGCCTGGAAGACAGCTCTTTTCTTGAGCCAGAAATAAGAGTTTAAAGAGAAGGCCTCAGAACTGAAGATCGAGCTGGCTGCAGCAAAACACAGGGAAGCTCAGTCTTCCAACATGCCAAAGAAGGTAGCAGAGGTAGGATTTATGGTAGGTGTGGGCTTTTCTATCCTGAGGGTCCATACTCAAACCTTCCAATGCACTTTGTGTCTCTTGACAACATAGACTTCTGGTCTGTGGTAGTTTGAATACCAATTCACTCTGAAACTTCTACTCTGTTCTGTGTCAGTGCCTCTGTGTCATGCTTTGTAGGGAGAAGTTAGAGCAGGACTTCCAGGCCACAGATGAAGCAGGAAAACCACAGATGAAACTTATAAGGGGTACACTGTTTAGTTACACAAAGCAAAGAGACAAGATTTGATCAGGTATGGTTGCTGAATCTTGGGCATTTCTTCTTACAGGAAAGATAGGCAAGTTTAATTCTCAAATGAAGCCTGAGTTGCCTAGCAGCAACTAGAAGCACAAAGAGCAAACATTTTATCTCGTAACTATTTGCATCTCAGTAGCAGAGACCAGTCTGAATCTCCACATATATTAATTACCAACCTGGGTTCAGGTAAAGAGAAGCCAAGACTCACTGTTTGAACATAGGGAGAGAGGGAAGGATGGAGGGAGAAACAGAGAGACAAAGACATAGAAACAAGGATATAGAGAGACACAAGCAAATATACAGAGAGACAGAGATGGAGAGAGAGAGAGAGAGAGAGAGAGAGAGAACAGAAACAGGGAGATAGAGCCTGAGCCTGGTAGCTTTTCTTCTTAGACATGTCTTTTCTAACTATGTAATTAAATGATCAACTTCTCCATGAAGGTAGGGTTCCTCTTTCCCACAGCTGAGTAATAGAGGCATTGCTTATATCTCATAGATTCTAGGTAGATTGAATGAAATCAAATAAAAGCAGACAAGATAATACCTATGAATATTAAGGACTCCATGTTCAACCATTCTTATTTCCCCAAAGAAATCTAGTTTGTTCAATAGAAACAAAATCAGAGAAAACACAATTTTAAAATTTTATATACATACATATGTGTGTGTGTGTGTATCATACTTTAATATACAGAGAATTAGACTCTTCTAAAATTTACAGGCCAAAACATTCTGTGAGATTTTATAAATTGGCTTGGGTAATGTGAATTGGTTCTCCAAGTTTGTGTTCCATAGAAACTGTCAATATTTAAGATTAAGTTCTTGGTAGACTATGCATAGGTTGAGTGCCATCCATAAGCTCCACAAAATTAACTGAACTTGGTTCTTATAAAGATGAAAAGCTACAGCTAAATTCCAGAAAGAAGCCAAGATCTTTCAGAAGTGCAAACATAATTTTGAAGTCTGAAGACACTTTATCAATAGTGGGGTATCAAAAAAAATTATCACAAAGAACATTGGAAGAGAAAGCAGAGCAAATAGACCATACAGCAGATATACAGACAGATATGATAATATATAAGTAAGAAGATAGAGGATACATAGGTAAGCAGATGGATGGTAGTGACAGGAAAGAGAGAAGCGATAAGTGGGTAGAGCATGACAGAAGACTGAGACAGGTTTATGACAGATAGATATAGACAGATGTTGATGAGAGGGAAAGACAGCCAGATAGACACAGGGGGAGATAGAGAGAAAATATAGATGCTTTTTATTCAGTGACTGTATATGTACTCCCAAGTTTAACCTCAATCTCTGGCTGCTGAAGAGTAAGATTGGGACAGACTGTCTCTAATGTTGAGCTCTTTGAGTCGCAGAATCCATCTCCAGATTGCCTGCTGGGCACGGACACACTATGCACTCAGGCCGAGTGACTCAACATTTAAGTCAGCCTTTGTGGTATTCACTGGATAGTAGACCCTGAAACTATGCCACAAACTTAAAAATAATCATATTTAAAATAGTTTTGGTTAATCCCTGGCTCTCTCCTTCCCCTGTTTCCTCTTTATCCCTCTATGGAACATTTCCAAATGGGAAAATAGAAATCACAGGTCAGGGAAAACATGCTATCCATACAGCATGAGGACCTGCTTTGCTGGAGTCCTCACCAAACTCAGCAGGCTTTTATACCTACAGGAGATTTTAAAGACTATATATACTCTTAGTACAAAAAGATTTGATTGTTATATTGGAAACAAGGTTTTACCTCAGGTAAAAGCCACTTCAGCAAAGACCACAAAACTCAGAATAAAATTACTTTTAATATTGACTAGACCCTGTGTGCCTTTTGTAGGTAAAAAAAAAAAAATTACCAAATGTTCATGACTTCGGGTGAGCCAATCTAATAATCTTGTCATCAAAGTTTTGACAAGGAAGAGATTAACTCCAAATTGCAAAGAGTCTTTCCCTAAGGTATATATGTAACAGACTGAGGGAGTTTATTTGATGACTAAACTCTACCCATTGAGTTTTCCAGATTGTCTCCAGATCTAGAATGTGACTGTAAAATGAACATAGGACTTTTGAGCCTGTTAGACTTTCTTCTCATGTCTCAACTCCTGTTTATCTTGGTATTGACAAGAATCAAGACCATGCCTTAGTCATCTACTGTACAATAAAGTGGCTGTACAATAAAGAACACAGTCATTATGAATTTATATGCTGCCTTTTCTGTAAGAGTCAGACCAACTTACCACTATGTGTGATTGCTTTTAGGGGTTCCACAATTCATGGTTATATTTAAAAAAAATTAAGCTTTGGCTAGTCAGTGGGAAAGGCTAGGATCTAATCAAGACCAGCTCACTTCCTTCTAGATCATTTCCTCAAGTTCATTATAGGCAAGGCAAAGTCTACGAAGAGTCTTTTAAAAGAGTTCCTCAGACTTCAAAGGAGGAGCAGAAAGGGCCAGAACCACATCTGTAGTAAGTGCAGCTGTGGTGTGTCTCCCACATCACCTCTTTCATGACTGTGTCACTCAGAACAAAGTGAAGTCTCTGTGAAAATTGCCCTTTTGGTGACCTCCTTATATAGGGCCATGCCACTTTCTTGGTGTGTGGTAGGGAGGGGGCAGGAAGCCCATGTCAAGTAACATTTTTGTAAGACTAAGACTGAATAGTGGATTGAGGGTATTCTGAAGAGCCATCGCAGCTTTCAGAGAATCATGGCACTATTTCAGCATCACACCTACAGACTAACCCTAGTTCTTTTCCTCCCCTACACACAGACATCAACAATAGTTCTCAGTAAACTTTACACATGAAAATTTTTATCTCAGAGTATGCATCCCAGGGAACATTCCACCGAAGACAATGTCTGAAAATGAAGAAAAGTGTTATGGAGTGCAGGTAAAAACAGTTCTTATGGAAAACAGCTAGAGATGGTCCTCTTGGAAACCAAATGCAAAAGCAAGGGGAAGTGGGAGAGTGTTGCCCAGCTGGACAAGTGTCCAATCTGCATTAGAAACAACAGATGGCTCAGATGTTTATGGAGTTTAGGGTCTGTTATGTTGCCCTGCTTGGTATAAGCAAATATTCCTTTATAAAAGCAATCAGATTCTAGATTAGTAACAATCAAATAGAAAGGGGAGATAAAGTTTTGCCCTCTGGGGATAAACTGGAAGGTAGAATTTCCCTCTCAGTGTACTAGGTTAGCTTTTTAAGGAAATGAAAATCTTAGTCATCTCTGTTCTCGCATGACTCCTAAGGAATGCCGGTCCACACATTAATGTCCCTAGCAACCGAAAGTTTTTCTTGTGAAGACAATTACTTTTTTATAAATTTCCATTATGCATAGAGAAGTAATCCTGATGTTCTTCAGAAAATTGTCTGTCCTATTAAGCAGAAAATCCTGTTAGTGAGTTCCCACTTGTTTCTACTTGATGGATTGGAAATAGATTTGAGTCATGTTGAGCATCAACTATTTCACTCAATGCTGAGATAACAATCCTCTGTAGCGATGACTTTTCCAACTGCTACACGAATGCAAAGCGAAGGACCTCACGAGAATGCAGCTCCTCAGTTAGCAGAACTGAGTTTCTACATTTTTCACAAGATTTATGGGTATAACAAGCATATTTCATGGGATAAGACTTTGAAGATACCCATTGACGGCTCTATCTTTACCCTTAAACAGTAGTTCAGGATGGTAAATCATGCATCCTATTTGTTCAACTCCTTCTAAAAGTTCACATGCATGTGCAAAGTTGGAAGGAATCATGTAAATATCTCATTGAAAAGAAATTTCAAAAGAAACCTGATGCCCAGCAAGATGACATGTCCACATGAAGTTACTCGAAGGGCTAATAGTAATAACAGAAGTAACAATATCGTGCTTTGGAGTGCGTGTTTTCCTCCAATTTCTAAAGCATCTACTGACTAATTGCTCTATTTCTAGGTAGACTAAAAACTCACTTCACTAGTAAATAGTCACACATATGATCCCATGAACTTTACTCTAACCAAATATTCAAGTTGTGATCAGACTCAGTACCTTCCATACATGTACTTTTTTGTTCAGTCAAATTATGGAACATGGACAGCTTCTAGGATGGTTGAAATAATTTCCAAATAAGTGATTAGTATCTAATTAAAATAATACTTAGAGAGTTTCAAGATTTAGCAAAACCAACCACTATACAAGACGTCTGCTTGAATTGAATATCTAATACACAATATTTTGTTTTAGTATGCCCAAATGATACATGAAAATATTGATGTTACAATATCAGTTGCTATTTATTAAAAACCTAAATTCAACAGGAAAGTTCTTTTTTCCCCTGGATCCCAGTGTTGGAAACATAGACATCCTTGACAAAGCTTTTCTGTGGCAAGAGAAAACTAAGAATAATTGATAACTTTTGACAAACTAATGCAGAGTACAAATTCTTATTATGGCCTGGCACTAATTCCTAAATAAATAAAAACTTGCCATTTAAAGGCTTACTAATAAAATATAGGGCCAAAGGGAGGAGAAAAAAAGACACCCTCTATTAATATCCTAGCTGGCACAATAAAAAGTTGTTATGTTCTGAAAAATCAATGGTATAAACAAATACAATTATGTAAAAAAAAACTAAGGTTTCAAAAACAAATCATAAAGTATTACAAAATCTGTGGAATCAAGTGATAACACGAGGTCTATACATCAAGATTTCTGGGACAAAATTAAAGTAGTAATTATAGTAGAAAAATGATCTACCACCAAAAATAAACTCGCCAATTATTTGGCTAGGAATTATGAACCTCAAGAAAGACCATCAGATTCTGCAATAATCATAGATCAGTGCTTAGCCCATTATCTTCAGAAAGGCTTCAGCTGGCAGCTAATGGGAGCAGAAGCAGATACTCACAGTTAGGCAGAGAGAGACCAAATTGGAAGTGTACATTGGGTCCCTCTCCTTGGAGTTCTGAGAACTCCATGGAGGAAGGGAAGGAAGAATTATAAGAGCCAGAACAGTCAAAAACCAAACCAAACCCAAACAAAAACCAAAAACAAACAAAACAAAAACAACAAAGAACAACAACAACAGAACAACCAAAACCAAACTAAACCAAACTAAACCAAACTAAACCAAACCAAACCAAACCAAACCCAAACCCAAACCCAAACCCAAACCCAAACCCAAACCCAAACCCAAACCCAAAACCAAACCCAAACCCAAAACCAAAAAAAAACCCACAAAAAAACTATCATGTATGAGATCACAAACCCAGAGCCCACAGAATCAACTAAGCAGGGCTCACAGGGGCTCACAGGGGCTCACAGGGGCTCACAGAGACTGAGCCTGCATGGGTCTGTACTAGGTCTCTGCCACGTTTTGGTTACATCTTGGTGTTTTTGTGAGACTCTTAACAGTGGGAATGGGGGTGTCTCTGACTCTCTTGCCTGCTCTTGGAACCCTTTTCCCAACTGGGTTGCCTCATCCAGCCAGCCTTGATATGAGGTTTTGTGCCCAGTCTTATTGCAGGTTGTTATACTGTTTGGTTGATATCCCTAGGAGGCCTGATCTTTTCTGAAGGGAAATGAAGGAACAGTGGATCTTGTGGATCAGGGAGGGAGAGACTGGGAAGAGTCGAGGGAGAGGAAACTGTGATCAGAATGTATTGGGAAAAAAAGAAAGAAAAGAAAAGGAAGAACATTAGTGCAAATCCAGATAATCAAGACAAGAGAATATTATAACAATAAAGGAAGAACTTAATAAAATAGAGAAAAAAAACATAAAAGTAAGGTGAACGAGACTGACTACCACTCCTGACAACACCGGTAGGGTAGATAAGTCTCACATGTAAAAGGAAACGTTGGAAACACCTATCACTAATGGTGTGATACGTATGACCAGGATTGTAAGAGCAATGGACATACATTATGAACAGAGATCAGCACTCCATCTAACCATGTAGAATGAAAATGTCATTTTTCAGAAACACCAAGTAATTCAAAGCTGGAAATGAAGTTGAAACACAGGGTATATTTTTTGAACTGTAAGAAATTCAAATGACAATTAAAAATACTTCCTCAAATAAACCCAGAACTGAGTGGGTTTTTAAAAAGGCATGTTTAGTTGAATTTTGAAGAGATAATCCTAAGTTTACACAAGAGGTTTCATAAAAAGAAAAAAAGGGAAAAACCATACTACCACTTTTATGAGGAATTGTTAAATTGAATGTTCAATAAGAAATATATAAAATATGTCAATAAACTCCAATAGTTCACTCAAAATTTCATAGATAACCCGTATCTAAGATCACTCCTCAAGGAAAAAGCAGTTGGTTTGGTGTCTCAAACACTGTCTACTTGATTCAAAAGGATGACTCAGTGGGACAGAATTACAAGGTTACACTTCTAAAATTACATGGAAACAAAATGTTCATGAATAATAAACTTCAATATTTAAAGATACTGTGCAAAAAAATGGAGAAGGGGAACATGTACAGGTAAATTTGTTTGCACAGTAAAATTCATAGCAATACAATCAATTGTAAATTGCCAATTAAGTGCAATAGAGAGGTCAAAACAGTCTCATGCATTCTTTAGGAGTTGGTACGTAATCAGTGTCACCCTATGAAACAAAGCAAGAATGAACACTTCAGTGGCTGCTATTAGAGAAATTGGCTTGCCATATTTCTTTAAAAGTACTATAAATCTATATGTGAAAAATCCAAGTCTATGCAAGACAAAAGCCAGAACTAAAACTCTAATATAAGAAAAATGAAAAATATTATTTCAATCATGGGGGGGGCAATGAGTGAACTCATTTATATTGTGAATTAAAGAGAAAAAGAATACTAAATGACCAGTAGTTATTGCATAAAGGGACGTTACACCTCACTGTAGTAAGACAAAAATGAAAAGCATGGCAAGATAAGAAATCACTTTACTCTCACTGGTTGACTTAACTTGAGTGACTGATCAGTCCAGGCCCAGCCAGGCTGTGTAGAAACAAGACCCACTCACACTGTCTGGTAATTGCTCAGCAGAGACTAAAGCATGCATTTATATATTGGCTTACATCCTTTGGCACACTCCTGAATCTCCCTGTACATTTACCCAACTGTGATCTTCATTTGTAAATCACTATCATTAAGTGCTATGTATTGCTATTTGATAAAACCATGGAATTCGCCATGGTAATTCTTTGCTGAGGATCCTGTTGGGTTTGGATAGGGATCACAGAGACTCAGATTGTGACTCACACGAGACTGTCTCTCCCTGTAGGATGAATGCCCACTCATTCAGTCAAGCTCTTGTTGAGTTGTTTGACAGCGCTTCCTCACACAGCCCTTCTGAATTCTCTTCATATTTGCTATTAATCATTTCGTTACTTCCACTTCATGAAGAAAATTAGATTCTTTCCTTCAATCACACCTTTCTCTGTAGCTATTTAAGCTCAAGAGCACACTCATTGCTTCTTAAACTTGTTGGAAGCTGACATGATTTTTAGGTGGTCTCTCTTGATTTCGGGTGTGATTCAGCTTGTGAGAAAATGAAATGTTACTCCTTTCATGTTTTACATTTAGCTTCTTTTATATCTCATAAAGTATAAAGGAAAATTCTAGCCACTGACTCAGCTCTGAATTCAAGTCCAGAGAAGAAAAACCAAAACAATCTAATAGAAAATAGCAATCATTTTCTATTCTACTTATTGTTGCTATTCTTTTTTATTTTTACTTTGGTTTACTTTGTCATTTCTCTAGTGATATAAGGGAGGAACGTTGATTATTTTATACCTTTTTTGAATACTGTATAGGTTTTTAAAGATATAAATTCCCCTGCAGGTCTGCTTTGGCTTAAGTACAGCATTCACACAGTTGTTGGTACCATTCTGCTCAAAATGTTTACTTCTCTGACCTATAAATTATTTTTGGAGTTTTAGTCGTTTTAAAATTATTTTCTTCTTTTGGTTTGGTTTATTGAGATAGTGTCTCTCTTAACTTAAGTCAGCCTGAAACTTAAGTTAATTCCCCCAGACTGATCAGAAATATGACAATCCTCCTATTTCTGTCTCCTGACCTACATATTATTTAGCAATACTATTTAATTGCAAAAAACCCAGAGATTTTAAAGGTATCTTATTACTCCCTTTTGGTTTAGTATTGTTGAATTAAAAAAAATCTACTTTCTATTATTTTAATTACAAATGCAATGAGACTTGTTTTATGGTATTCTAGTTTGGTAAATATACTGTGTATAGTTTTCAGTAATTTAGTGTAATGTATCCCTAAATATCAATTAGATTAAGATATTTGATAATCATTTTAAAGTCTTATGTATTTGTCCTGATTTGCTTTTACTTATTTGTTGTATAAATTATTAAAAGACAGATGGTGGAAATTTTAGCTATAGTTACCAATCATAGTTTTGGAAGTTCCTCCAGTAGTTCTATCAACTTCTCAATTTATTGATGTTTAGGATATAGTTTAGGTACTTAATTATCTAACAAGATTGTCAGTCTTTTTTATAAATTGATCGTTTACCATTTTTAAATGTCTCTTTTTTCCTGGTTACTGTATTTTGAAATCTATTCTGCCAAATACTATCACAATACATAATTATTTTACACTTGTGATTTCCACAGTACATATTTTTCACCCTCTTATTTTCAATATCCATGACTTTATATTTATAGGGTATTGCTCATAAACAGTATGTAATTTTAAAATTACAACCTACATTTTTGTGGCTCTCTGAAACAATTTCTACTTAATAAAAATAATTTAGTTGAACTTAAATTCACCATCGTGGGTTTTGTTTTCTCTTGGATAAGTCTTGTCTGTTCTTGGTTTCTCTTTCTCGGCATTCTTGTTGGAAAATCAAATCATTTTTATTCTATTTAGTCTTCTATTTTGACACTTAACATACAGTTACTTGTGTATATGTGCACATTTGTGATTGCTGTGAAGAGTATAATGTGAATCTCCACCCTGTCCCCATCTTCATTCAATGAACTTCACTATCTCAGAGCTAACGCAAGGATCTTTAGTGCATTTTCCATTCACCTCTGCTTTGTCTTTTGTGACAACACAGGCAGAATGCTATGAACCCATCAGTCATGTTACCCAGATTCTCTTCTACCCACTCAGTCTTCCTTGTTTGCTGTGCAACAGAAGCTGATTACTCAGATACTCCTTAATATGTCTCCTGAGTACTGAACTCCATCTTGGAACTTGCTTTCTAGAGAATTCATCTGCCCAGTCAAAGAATAGCTAGAGATTTCATCCACCATTGGAAATCACCGACGTGATTTTCACTCAGACTCTAGCCAGTCCATCTTCTCAAAGTACTTCCAAGATGAAGTGCTTGCCTCCATTTTTGGCCTCTGTCATCTTTTCTTTGTCATTCTATCCACAATCCTCTATATTCATTTTTGTCTCTTGTCCTGAGCATATAGAGTGTTCCCAAATACTAAGTTCTAACACCCGTCATTTACTTGTGCAATCATCAAACATTTTTTTAACAGAACATGAAGGCTTTGTCTGGAACATATGTCCACAAGTAAACATGGCTTCTGTCCACAAGCCCTATATAGTTCTTAAGACAGAGAAACAGACACTTAACTAGAAATAAAACAATGACTTGTGCAAACACTGTGGTGGAAAGGAGCGCAGAGGAAGAAGTGTGACTGTCATAGCTAAGACTTTGGAGCAAAGTCCATGAAAGACTCAGATTTATAAAGAAAATGATTTGACCTAAGTTTTTATGGGGAATTATGTATTTATCAGGGAGACAATGTGGAGGTGGCATTACCAGAGAAGAAAAACCTTCTTTCTGCAAGTTATAAATATATAAAAATCCTGGCACGTTCCTACACTGAAAGCATTCTGTTACAACTAAAAAGATTAGAGTTGTGTGTACATGCATGCATGTGTGTGTGTGTGCACATGTGCCCAAGTGTATGCAGACACACATAAAGAAATATGGAAGATTAGAGAAATAGAAAAATTCAGCTTAAGATAAAGCTCATGTTTATTGTCCTATGATCAGTCAGGACATTTCAAGTCTATACACCAAGCTGAAAATAGTAATTAATTCATGTTTGAATTCTCCCAAAATGCAATATACTGATCACACAGAGTATTGTTTATTACATAGACTTAATAAGTGGATGTTGGGGTGGGAGACATGGCTCAGTCATTAAAGTATTTGCTGCACAAACATGAGGACTTGAGATTGGATCCCAGCACCCATGGTAAGAGCCAGGTGTGGTGATACACATCTGTAATTCATGCACTGAAGAGACAGAGACAGGAGCTCATTGGCCAGTCAGCAGCCTGGTTTACGGGTGAGCTCAGATTTAGTTAGTGATGCTATATAAAAAAAAAAAGACGAAGAGTGACCAAGGAGGATATATGGTCTCCACAAACATAAGCACACATGCACACTTACATACATAAGCATATACATGGGCATGTATACACACAAACACATACATGCATTTTTTCATGGTGCATAAGACTTTTAAGCTTGATTCTCAACCTGCTTTGATTAAGAAACACTTAGATTAAAGCAGACTATTGCACATAGCTGTGAGACGCTTTCCACCAAGGATTGACTGAGGAGATAGCACTTGCCTTGGAGTTGAATGACATCATCCCATGTGCTGGGATAGTGAAGGTAAAAAGAACAAAACAGGAAGACATCACTATCACAGATATTCTTTCTCTGCTTCCCATCTGTGTGTGAACTGCCCTGCTCTATCAGACCATCCCTTGGTTCCAGGACAGACTAAACCCTCTTAATCTAGAACTAAAATTAGCCCCTTCTTCCACTGTTTGCATCCGACATTTTGTCAAAGTAAAAAGCCTGAATAACGTAGTGCTGAAATAAGATAAACAGTCACAGATATTGTTAGTAGCAGCTAGAAACATGATGTAGACTAGGGGATAACACAGTGCAGCCCACAGGCCAATTCGGACCCAGTGCCTATTCCCATAAAGCTGTGATCTAAGATAAATACTTTTCAAATAGTTGAAAACAAAAACAAACATAATATGAAAAGTATATAAAACTTCAAATTCTGTTTTCAAATGGACAATTTATATACACAGGTTTACATAGTTTCTAACTTCATGATAATAGCTATGCTAAACATTTATGATATGGGTTGTGTGTCCCATAAACTTAAAATATTTTATAAGTGGTTCTTCATAGAAAGTGTCTCTTAATTTCTGTTAAGGAAAGGAAGGACCATAGCCTATGGGATAAACTGGATTTGAATCTTAATCCTATATATGCTTTTACTACTTATATCATACAAATGCTTAGCATCTCTGAATCTTAAAATAATCAGTTTTGAAGTGTGTAAAATAAATACTATGTGGAACAGAATTTATTTCACCAATTGTTTTTTTCCTTTTCACATGGTGTTAGGGATATTTATCTGAGATCTCACCAATCAAATATACATTGCATGTCTCACTAGAGATTCATGTTCAATGTTTAGCTAGTTGACAGCAAACAAAGCAAAGAAAGAAATTATGGTTAGCAGGCTTTAGACTTGTGCAGAATGGATTTCCAGGCAAGTGGTCCATAATTCATAACTGATGTGGAGGGCCCTGGTTTTTAAAATACTGTGAACATGTTGTGGTTTCTGTTAGGATTGATAGCTAGTCCAGCCCAAGTGAGATCATTTCAAACTGGAGACAGTTTAAAGCCATAGAAAGGAACATGAATATCTGATATTGCATATGGTGACTGACTCCTTGGGAACCAAACAAATGGTTATTAAGTATCTGTATCTCAGATGGTTTCATTTGTTTCCTATATAGTTTATATTCAAAGCACTTTCTTAAGGAATCCATGTCTTCTGTGACTCCTCCTGCTAATGCATGGACAGTTTGACAAAAAATTGAATTGATCGTCTCACCTAGATTAATCGATACAGGATCTTTCAACAATTTTAAGAAATGCAGTAAAACAAGGGAGGGCACCTTCCCTTTCATATGCATGTGTGCTTTTGCCTTCTTTGGTTGCTCTGCCCTGAGTATTCCCAGTGGTAAGTTCTAGGTTTAGTATACTGTAGGCACATAACAAATGCTGATAGAATGAGCAATGGAGTTTAGAGAGGGAGAAAATCTCATTTGATTATTGTTAGGACAAGGGAATCTGAGCTTCCCAGTTACCACTTTATTCTTAGGTGATGTAGAAAAAGCACTTCAAGTCTTGGATGCTTTCTCCGTTTGTAAAATAGAAAACACCTCTCCTGTCACTCACAGTAAATTTGTAAGGATGCCAGTGAAATGCATATGAATATGCATTCTGTAGACTATAGATAACTTTAAATATGACTTTTTTATTATACATGATAAAACACTTATACTATATACCCTGTAAAAAAAAATTCTTTCATTCTTGTTCTATTGGTTGAAGACTTAAAAAAAAAAAAGTCAGCAGGAGAATGTTACCTCAGTAAAATTGGCTAAAATGGCAGAACTTTTATTTTGGCAAATAGCATGTGAGTGAATGAAAGAATTTGGAAATATGTTTTTAAAACTAATGTTTTCCAGTACTGTTGTTTTTCACTTGTGTAATAAATTTGTCTCTGATTCACTGCATACAAATCATATCTGTGTATCAAATCAAGATTAAATTATACTAAAATGTAGAGTAAAGGGCCAGAAATTCTGCACTGCTTGGAAAATGTTTTGTTTAACATAGCTTAGTTTCAAAAATCACTTCCTAATTTATTTGGTACCATACAGATTCATGAAATCAATATCTTATTAAATATTTTACACACTAATGTAACTTTTGATATGATTAGTGATTTTCTCTAATACAGAAATGTTGCGTGTAGGCCATTTTCAACATCAGGCAAGGAGGACCGGGTGGCTACTGATTCCAGAGCCTAGCCGGAGCTACCATGGATTTCTAAAATTACATGATATACAGAAATTCTTCTCCTGAATTACTTGTAGAGTAGGAATAGGATATCCACCTAAAATACAAGAGTTAGCTAATGAGTATTAATAGAGGCTCAAGTTGAAAGTCCTGCTTCTGGATATAACTGAATAACTTACAGTCAAACAAGGAGTTCATTCTAGCAGAAATGTTTAATAATACAAATTAAGTAAGATGATGATGATGATGATGATGATGATGATGACGACGATGATGTTTGAGAACAAGCAAATCCACTAGGACAAGAAACTCAATGTCTCAAAAGGAAAGATATCACATTAAAAAGAACCTGACATTCTGTCTCAGAATGTTTTTAATCAAATATTTTTAATATCCAAAGCAGTGTAGAGTAAAAGTGAAGAAAAGACTGGGCAGAGAGAGGCTCAAGCCCTGGAGGGGTCTTTGGCAGGCACATGTTACTGAGGACATGAAAGCTGGAGACTTTCAAAGTAGAGGGCCAAGTTCAAGCTTTGCATGGAGAGTTTCTTAGAACAAAGGAAAAAAACTGAAAATGTATTAGGGTTTACAGAAATAAGAAGAGAGGCATATTTAATTGGGGCAATATTTCCCAAATATCAATACATATCCCAATAGATTTATCTTAAAAAGAAGGCAATGTCAGCCAATATGTCTACAAGGTACTCAGTTTGATGTTTGGTTAAGGTTTCATTCGTTATGATAGACGAGAGAGGACAGCGAGTAAAAACAAAAGATCATCAACATGCAACAGCTCAGGTCACTAAGGGATTGACATTACCAAGTGCACATTGAGGTGATTCTAGTTAGTGTATTTTAAAGTATACTGTAAGAAGAGGTACTTCAAAGAAAATGGGAATATACAAAGCTTAAATAGGTATTCCTAGAGATTAAGAAAAGACATACTTTTTCATTAAGAAAGATGTAGAAATTCAAAGAAATACCCTGGCAAATTCCAGTGTGCATAGTTCACATATCTACAAATAGTGCCATAAAATTAGCTTAACTAAAGTCAGTGACTCACCCACATGACTCAAATCAAAGTGATACAATACACTAATAGCAACTGAATAAACAGTTCACTGCCAATCTTGCAACAACAACAACAACAAAAATCTCCTTGCAAGTAATGGGTGTGAATTCTGACCAGTAAACTAATCCTGTCCTTGCTAATGTCAAAATGATTTAAATGGGAACTTGATTACAGCAAAGTCTTAGTAACTGGGACTGTTTCACTTCCATGATCTTTTTTCTCTCTTTTTACTCTCTGTCTTCTCTCTTCCATCATACAGAATGAAGCTTTGATTTGGCTTAGAGAGACAATAATACACATGTTGTTGCACATTCAACTTGCTCCCCAGTGATAAATAATACATGTGAGAATCTGCTAAAAAGGAAAATCTAAAGAGGAGATTAAAATGCAGCAAAGGAAAAAGGCAATGCAGGAAGTACGATCTGATCAATGGACAGTGGGGTTGTGGAAGGAACCAGCAGTAAGAATGTTGACTCAGAAGACCAGACATGCAGGCAGAGGAAGACAGAGAAGCTGCAGTCATCACCAGAAATAAGGAATGCAGTTTTGACAGAAAGAACAAGAGTTCCTAGAGCAGTGGTTCTCAACCATCCCAAATGCTGTGACCCTTTAATACAATTCCTCATGTGGTGGTGACACTATGACATTATTTTAATTCCTATTTCATAACTGTAATTTTGCTACTGTCATGAATCATAATGTAAATATTTTTGGAGAGAGAAGTTTGCAAAAGTGGTTGCAACCCACAGGTTGAGAACCTTGAGAACTGCTGTTCTAGAGGATCCAATGTAAAGAAACAAAGTTCATGCTAAAGGAACTCTTGGGGTGTTAAATAACATGAAAAGAGTGAGGAATCAATACCAGAAGCTGGTCTGTGGTAACCAGTATACACAAGGCATAGAAAATTTACCATCATAAGAAAACGCTAGCTTTGTCACATGAGTAATATAAGACAAAGGGGTCTCATAAGAAAAATACAAGCAAAGGTAGAAGTACTTTGGTGTCTTTGGGACTTGGTAAAGAAATATAACACATTGATTTTCTCTCTTGCCATTGTTTTAAATCAGAATGAACTAAGGAGTCAAAAGCAGCTCTGTTATATTTACTCTCCCACATATGTTTCATACAAGAGCATTGGAAGTGAAAAATGTCTTAGGGGTCATGAAGCCATCATAATATTTGTATTTATTGTTGTCAACTATAGTCATTTTAAAAATTTTTTATTGGATATTTTATTTATTTACAATACAGATGTCATCCCTTTTCCCATTTTCCCCTCCCTAGAACCCCCAATCCCATGCCCTCTCCTCCTTCATGTTTTTATACCCATTTTTATATTTCACAATACCATGTGAAGCAAGGGCTGCCCCCCTCAGTGTGTGTGTGTGCATGAATGTGTGCATGCATGTATATGTGTATGTGCAAGAACATATATATATGGGGCAACTAAAAGACCATTATCAAAGTATTATTTTAAGTTATCAGAAAAAGAAACACAAGTTTAAAGCATAATTGTAGTTCGATGGCTAAAAACTTTTTTAGAATATCCACAGTTCTGAAAACAAACAAAAACTGAAGAAAACAATTAAAAATGAAAGTGTACATTTCTCTGGTTGGTTATATGAAAACTTAGGAAAAATGATAAACCCTAACAAGGCTGAATAAAAAACAAATGATAAAATTCATATAAAATTTAAAGGATAATAATTGAGATAGCTAATGCATTCTGAGGAAAAAGGGAAGATATTTAAGACTTATGCCACGTGATTTAAGATTGATTAAAATGTTTGGTACTAAGAAGTGTACTAATATTCCAAAAAATATATTAGCAAAGTGCAGAATCAATTCTAGAAGTTGACACAGGAAAGCATACTTTTGTAGGTGTGGATTTATTACACCCTACAATATGTACCAGAGACAAAGGAAACAAATCTGTTAGATACCACTAGGATTTGGAGCTTAGTTCCTTTAATAGTACCCTTAGGAGCAAGGATCAGTTACTAAGTTTTGCAATGAACTGAAGAACTCACAAAAAAATTGTATTCAGAAAATTATGAATGTGTCATATGAATTAAGGATATGCTATGTAACCCAATGAAAAACTAAATAAAGTCTTGACTGTGCATAAAAGACAAGAAAATAACAAGGATGCACAAATGGGCACTATCCATAGAAAAGATTCACTGTCTTGTTGATTATACTGTGTATCTTGAAGACACAGAAGGATACTAAAACCCACTCAAAAGAAGAGGTAAAAATTAAAACCTAAAATATCAAGTATTGCTGAAAATGTAAGACAAGTGACAAATTAGCAGATCTCTCATGGGATATAAATTAGCATGACCAATTAGAAAATTATTTCCATTTTCCTATCAAAACTATCCAACCAATAACCTATCATTTCTAAAGATACTCATCAGTTTACATATGTTCACTAAAAGAAATGGACAGAAAGACTTATAGCAGAACAAGTTGTAATGGAAATATAGAAAATTTGTAGATAATCCAAATAAGATATTTTTCAACATAAGTAATTGAGTTGTCAATATTAGCACATTTTTTTATATTGGAATGAAGATGAACATTTTGACTAAGGAGAACAGTAGGAATGAATCTTGTGACTCTAAATATGGGTGAGAAAATGTTAGACACCAAAAGAACACGTATAATTTTTTTAAAGACAAGTTCTCTCTACATAGGCCTGGCTGTCCCAGAACTCTCTATGTAGATCAGGCTAGCCTCAAACTCACAGAGAGATACCTGCCCCTAACCCTACCCCTGCCCCTGCCCCTGCCCCTGCCTCCTAAGTGCTGGGATTAAAGGCATATACCACAATATCCAGTAAGAACACATTGTCATGTTTTTCAAATAAACGTAAAACTGGGTTGAAGATGTGCTGCAGTCAACACACTGCATGCCTATTACGTGTCAAACCTTGGCTTCCCTTAGCAGCATTGCACAGCTGGGTTGTAGTGGTATACACCTGTCATACCAGTACTCAGCAGGAGGAGTAGGAGGATCAGGACCCCAAGGTCATTCTCAGCAGCATAGAGCTTGAAAACAGCCTGGGCTGCCCAAAACCCTACCTCAAGTAACAAAAACAGTCAAAAGTTGTGCAAAAGAAAGACATCTAGTAGATACATTTGCAGTGCAACAGACAAGGGGAATATCGAAATCTTTGCCATAGTGATATCTAACACCCTGTGCCTCTATTTCTATGAATAACTGGGGTATTTGACCTATCCATTTCTAATTTTATATGTTTGTGGTACTTCTTACTTTCCTAGAGTGATTACCCATATGGATGTCTAAACTTCAGAGAAAGATGAAAGTAAATTTAAGATGTAAATTCTTTGAGATAACAAAAGGAACATTTTTGATGAATCAATCAAATGCCAGATTTTACCCATAAACTTGCACATATGCATGTCTCTATTTACAGGCTATCCAGATAGATATTTGGGTCACTTACTTCAAGCCAAATTTCACTGTCCTTTTGAAGGTTATCTTTAGACTGCTCACTGCCCGAATCTTGGTCTTTCTTCAGACTGAAGACACAGGGAAACCAGCCAGGAAAGAGATGATAGGGGGAATCCGGGTGGTGTGAAGTACAAAGCTGAAATGAAGTATCAATCCCAAATTAAGTGTGGTATGCAGGAGGTAAATAAAGTCAAGAAAGCTCTCTAGCATAAAGCTCACTTTTCTCTCTTCTAAATGCCTAATGACCACACTAGTAGATGCAGAATACAGAAAATTAGAGTGCAGAAAACTCACAATTCATATCAAAGAATTTCTCAATCATCTTATCCTCAAGATGTATCTTGCCAGGGTAGAAAACCACACAGGACAACTTTCTGTCCATCATCAGTGTGGGAAGGTGCCCAAAGAACCATTCTGGTACTCTTTAGGTGACTGATCCAAGGGTTCAGTTTGCAACTCTTTCCAATGTGTTGGTTAGGTCCTTACCAATCAACATCAACTGCCCCGGTAGGGAGGATACTGAACCAGGCAGACAGGGAGTGCTTGGCTGGGTAGAGAATCCAAGAAGCAAAACTTCAGGAAATATTTCCTACTACAATTAAAGAAGACATTCAGGCTAGACTAAAAGCCACTTCAGAGAGCTGCCATGAACTCAGAATCACCAATTCTTCTGGCTCTTCGTCACTGAGCAGCAGAACTCCAAGGAGACAAATGTCATGACTTGGCAAAGAGAAGGTGGCAGAAAAGGCTAGTCACATCATTGTATCTTCTTGCTCATCATCTTTTCATTAAAGAACATTAGCTTTGTTCAAAGTTATACAGTTAGATAAATGTTCATTTCTTCGAGGTTCCCTACAAATAAGGATGACTAAATACACCAGTAAGATGGGGTGAAAAATCTAGTGTTGAGCTTCCAGAAAATTTGCCATTTTTCCAGTAAACATGGGCAAACACTCAACTGTCATGCATAAACATCCCTTTGACCTGGTTCCTTCTTCCCCTACCCCATGTAAATCTCAATGCAAGGTTCTGGTTACACAACTCAGTGAGAAAGAATTTGGTAACTTCTAGGATCTGAGTTCAAACCCCAGACAACACACATGAGCATGTGCGATGTTAGTAGCAAGAAAAAGGAAACTACAGACTCTAGAATGGAAGTGCTGGAATCTACACACTGGCATCCTTGATGAGACAGCAAAACAGGCACCTTGAGTTGCACCTTATACCTATTCAAAAATGCCTCCTCACAGCAGGAATTTGCAATACAGTTCTTTCATCCTGGCCTAAAATACTCAGAGGCCTGGTTGCTATTTCTGGAGACTATCTTAACCATTGATTGGAGAGTCTACTTGGTGATGAAACCATCAGGAATGGTACCCAAGAGCCAACTGCCCTTTGTTTTGTCTTTAATACTCAATCTCAATTCACCATTCCCATTAGTGTGGTCTCTGAGAGTCTTCTCAAGATCTCCCGCTAGGTAGATAGGGGGAAGAATCAAAGAATTCACTCAATTCACTTTAACTACTAGCTCTAGCACTTCTTCAATAATAATTTAAATAAAATTTATTCTCTACTGGCCTGTTCTATGCAAAAGATATCAACAAATGTGGACCCAAAGAAGTTAAGTGATTTGTCCATACTCATATAGTAACAGTAATAGTAATGGGTCCAGCTGTGTAATCCAGACTTTATGATCTCTTATATTGCTGTCTTTTATCCATTTACATTAACCTCTACCAACATGTAGAAACCAAACATAATTTATAATAGCTACATGTCTTTGTTAGACTTCAAGGTTCTTGTATATACCTTGAGTTAGATGATTGACGTTGTTGAGGTTGAGTAGCATACTAGATTTTATGACTACTCTAGGAGGTTCTCTGCTAACATTATCTTTTTCTGAATTTGATGAGGATAAAACAGGATGATAGCATCTTAGATAAAGTTCAAGCTCCCAAATATCCAGACAGTCATGACTAGATTTTCCGGCTTAACTTACCATTGAATGAGGTTCTCCTGTTACCAGAGAAACAGGACACTTCTTCTTGTCTTCATGGTAGGAATATGCCTGGCTAGCCCACTGGTCCAAATATCCTTCAGGAGTATGGAGGCCACAGTCTATGATGATTGTTTCCTTCTCAAAAGCTTCACAAATCCCATCTCCCTCATACCTGTAGCAAAGGCTTGGCTCCCCTGAAAAGTAACATGGATAACATTTAGATTTTTTTCCATATCTTTAGGGAAAAATTAAAATGATAGTATTCCCAGTAATTCTTCTCCAACCCTCTAAAGACAATCTTGTGATAATTGGAGAGTGTAGTACTTGCCAAATCACCAACTTCAACCCTCTTGGAGAAGAGGGGTCAATCTTTATGAGGGGAGAAGTGGAATCTAATAAAGTTTAGGAAAGATTGGACTTGGGGGAGGAAAGTAAAGAAGGTAAAGCACTATTAACTGGATGTAGGGGAAAAGTTGATTGTATTTTATTTATATTGTTGAGATTTAATGCAACAGAATCTTAAGTAGCCCAGGCTGGCTCTGAACGCCTGATCTTCTTGTCTCTTGAGTGTTAAAATTACAGGCATGTGCTATCATGTCCAGCCAAGGTATTGTAGGAAAAGTTGAATGAGATGTGGAGTATGTTAGAAATACATGGAACATAGGAAAAAAGCAGAAGTAGAATTTAAATAATTAGTACAATGTAGACATATTTGAGTCTCTTTTACTGGTTTTTAAAAATTCAATTATTTAAGGAGTTCTTCACCAAATTAAGATTTACTTTAAATTACTCTTGCCACTGAGATGCTTTTCTGTGAGAACATAACTTCTCAGGAACTGTGTGAAAGTGTGCTGCATAGATTCTGGATCATAGAGGCTGCAGGTCTCTCAGCTTAGGACAACCATAAAGTGGGACGGTTTCTTTCTTATTCTTATTGTTTGTTTTATAAATGAGAAATACACGTCTAAATGAGTTTGTCTGACTTGAAAAGTGACCCTGGTAATCTTATGGGGCTTGATTTGAGCAAGGCTTACATAATATCCTCCCTCCGCCTGGACTACCTCATACTGAAGCAGAGCACACAAACAAGACAGGAATATTTGGGGTAAACTGTTGGAGTAGAAAGATGAGCCTGAATGTACTGGGCAGGTTCTATCCCTCCACACAGGACAGTTCCTACTACGTGTATAGTATTGCCCTTTGTAGACTGGCTTCTTTCAGTGTGAGAAGCTGTCCACAAAAATGTAGGGCAATTACTATTGATACAACAATTCAGTTTCTCATATATACTTAAAGCAATAGGATACTGAAGTAGAATTAAGATTCATACAAATCCATACTATTCAGTGAAGTTATCGCTAAGATTTATTATTACTGTGGCATGTGTTTCATTTCATTTTTTCTTCTTCATAGAAATTCCATAAATATAGTCTGGTAATTTGTCAGCTGCTCACCAACATACAGTTATTATTTTCCTTAATAATTGCCTGAGATTTACCCTTCCGTGGTAAATCTACTTCTGCATGCCAGTGTAAGCCACCCTTTACAGGACATGGTTCTAAGCCCATTTGAAGCCTTTATCTGCAGTCGATCAAATTTATGGCGTCCTCAGTGTCTCATCCAGCATATGTACATTTGAAACCACATTCCCAACAGAGCAAGCTGCTCCTCTATCTCTGCCTTTGTTATTATTTATGACAATCATATACATATATAATATAGAGTCTATCCATAACTCAGGGACTGCTCCTATTCATTTCTTGTTTTTTCTTTTAATCACAGTGGGGAAAACATTCTTGTTTTTGTTTTTGATTTCTTGCAGTTCTATAAGAAAATATGCTTTAAAATCCCATTTAAGATGTTTCTTCCAATCTAATTTTTTAAAAAAAATAACAGAGTAAAATCATATGCTTAACATACGATAAATGTATTCATCAAAAAAGATGTCTAATAGTAGGATATACAGCATCAATTTAACTCAGTCAATTACTTAAATATAAGCTTAAATATGGCATTTAAGTATAGTTATAGTAATTGTGATATAGTCTTACTAGAGTTGAGAGGCTGAGAAAATATGAGTCGAAGGATCAAATAAGATAGAAACAACATGAATGCTGTTCCTGAGTTAAATGAGACTTGAGCCCCACTGGAGACGGTGCAGTGTGTTGAGAATGTGTGCCTATTTTCAGTATGTGACCACTATGTGGCTACCAAGAAGAAATGATACAAACAGAGGTAGCATTAACAAATACTTGTGCACAAAAGAGGGGGGTAATTTGTTCAATATACTCTGCATAGCCAGACCACATCTGGGATATTGGATTCCTTTCTGGGCATTGACTATACAAAGCGTGCCAGGGTGAGGTAAATAGGAAAGGGTCTGGAAACCTAATCACATGAGGGGGATGTTTGGATTGGAAAGGAGAATAGTGAAGAGGCATTTCAAATATCTGAATGGTAGTCAAATAAAACAGGAAAAAATGTATCCTCTGAAGCTTCATCATACAAAACTCTCACTTGATTCAATATAAGTGAAGTTACGTTCTAGGGCCAGATTGGCAGAGCCCTTGTATACCCTTTGATGAGTCACTAAGATGGCCTGAGCCTCATATACAAAATGAAAACTGGGAGACAAAAAATTATAACAGATAAGGCCATTATAAAGGAGAATCGTCTGATTCAAGTACATTAATCATTACCAGAATTATCTAAGCCGAAACTATGCACCCATATCTCAGGATTGGATAGAATCAACTTCTCTAAATGAAAAACTGGACTCTAAACAACTCCTGGTCCATCTATCTGGAAGGAAGCAGTCTTTTTTCAGATGTTATTGCATTATAGGCATTAAGGTGCATGTGATGCCACTTAACACATGGTACTCAGTGGATCATTGTTTGGATGGGTGAAAGGCTAGGTAGACACAAAGATAATGCTAAGATTCTATGACTCAGAGACTTGGTGCTGAAAACGAGGGGTTTACCATGTTTTATGTAGCAGTTGACACCTTAGTAATAGGTTCTACATATTATAATATGCTACATTGTCTTAAGAGTTAAGGATGCTGAAGTGGTTTCAAATGCACTGATATTTAAGACAAGTTTGATGTAGGGGGTTCTACTCCAGACAATTTTTACAATGTATGGGATAGGAAATAATCTGCATCTGAGAAATTTTTCCATGGATAGTTCATTGTAACTAGGGGGAGCATTGTGTGCTACCTCTCAATGCCAAGAGTTTAGTTATGGAGTCATCTAGCTCTAATTTATTATCACTTATTTCCTGACCTTAATTTGTATATAGAAACTAGATGATTGTTCTGCTTACCTGGCATTTTGGTATAGACATGAGGACCCAAGAAAGGTCTTGGTAAGGTCAAGCTACGGACCAGTACAATCTGTTTAGGATGAAATTCTAGATCTGATCTCCCTTGGCTTAAATCCTAACTAGCACTTTCAGATAAATAAGCAAAAATAAATCACTTGAGCCTTTTGTGCCTCCATTTAGTTTCTTCATGGTTAACGTGAGAATTATATTAGTGACTATATGTGAAGTATTTAATGTTATTGCTTCAATCATCATTAAGATACAGGACACTAAAAATTTACAAAATAATACATTGACATAGCTCTAAAAGTAAGACATAATCCCAATCTCCTAGACTCACCTGCACAACTGAAGCCTTCCTCCAGTTCACATGCTCTTGAGCACCCATCTCCGTTCAACAGGTCTCCATCATCACACATTTCTCCCAGTCTCCTAGAAATATACATTTAGACACACACAGATGACTTTACTCATTCAGCTACCATCAATTAATTCATTTAGAGTCCTCATTATGCTTTAAAAATTAAAAGCTGTGTAAAAATAGATATTTAATAATCTACAGAAAATATTAAATAAGCAATATTTAAAGTAGATGCAAGGTTAGTAGATGGTAGATTAGTATGCATCAGGGGGTTGTAAGAATTTCTAGAAATCAAGTGAATTATGGCTCCAGAACATCTGGGAGAACCTCGGAAGTGTGCCTGGCAAGATTCACCACCAGTCCTGTGACAAATAGAGTCTTGGAATTAGCTGATTTGTGTCCTTCAAATTTGCTGTATTTATTTATTAGATGCAGTGATTCACAAGAACAGTAGCATTGCTGTATACTAATAACCAAGTATAGGAAATAGAATTCAAGAAAGCAATTCCATTTGGAATGCAAATTATATAATCTGGATGAAGGAAGCTGAATAGAACATGCACACACACACACACACACACACACACACACAGGATTAATATGTAATCCGGAAATTCCACTCCTGGGTATACCCAAAGGAAACAGAATTAGTATGTCAAGCAGTTGTCTGTACTTCCATGTTTATTGAAACATTATTCGACATAGCTAAGAGATAGAAACCACCTAAGTGTCAATTAGCTGATGCAAAGAAAAAGAAACTGTGCCACATATCCAATAGAATACTATCCACCCTCAAAGGAAAATGAAATCCAGTCCTTTGTGGCAGTATAGATAAAGACGGATATCACGCTGAGTAAAGCAGGCACAGAAAGAGAAGTATCCTATGATTTTGTTCATATTTGGTAAAAAAGAGTTTGATCTCATACACATTAAAGTAGAATGTTGGTTAACAGAGACTGAGGTAAGCAGAGACAAGAGAGTGATGGGGAAAGGATTATTGGTATGTTCTGAATTACAATGACATGGGAGGAAGTTATTATGTACTATTGCTCAGGGTAATGACTAAAACAAATATGTGTGGTGTATTCAAGATGCTAGCAAGAATTTGAATTGCTTATACTCGAAGGGAGTGATATATGAAGAGGTGGGTATGTTAAACCTATTTAAATATTACATTACACAATGCATCAAAAACATCACATGGTATTTGTGCATTTAATATTTTTATATAAAAGCAAATACTATGTTTAATTAAAAGATATTGGCCATTTTAAAAACTAGGCACTGAGTTACACACTACTCTAGAGACATAGAGTATTCCGAGTCAGCTTTGTACACACAGATAGACCCTCTCTAACAAAACAACAAGGCCAACAAAACAGAAATAGCTAACCTTTGTCATCTTACAGCTCATTTGTGTCATCTTAATTTCTATTCATTGTACCTAATTTTAAATCATTTTTCATTTAATCATTTTCCTCTGCAAAGGTAAAGTTATAAAATTCAAAATATTTCAGAACTGAATCTCCTGTTTACATATAAATAAGAGATTAAGTAGCACCAATTGCAGGTGTCTTAGTCAATGACATAGCTAGGGTTCAAGTCACTCTTCCTAATTCCTAGTGGCAAATGTCATATATGACAGGAAAAAAGAAAACATCATCTTTGAACTTTAGTTGATGTCTAAACGTACGTTGAGGTAGATAACTTACTCCACATTGAGATTTCTTTTATAAAGCATATTATGGGAACAAAATAGAGAAAAACTAAGTTGACACTTGCATGAAAAAGTAAAATTTGGCAGTTATAAAATGGTTATGACTTACAGTTTTCTTCTTTACATTTCAACATGTCCAATTTGGTATATATTTTAGCTCTATATATAAAGAAATCTGAAGTTCTAAAAGGTTCTCAGAATCAAAATGTCACAAATAGCTCCAGTTATTATTCAAAGTATTCTACAGATATGGATTAAAGATGAATTATACATGAGAATATTTATAAATACTAAAACTATGGTTTTGATGCAGAACACAGTAATTATATCTAAAGTTGTAGGATGAAACAGGAGATGGGAATAAAAACATAGGAAAAACATAGTTGAAGGAATTGTGTGTGGCTGAATAGTAGAGTAGAGCATTAGCCCAGTTTGTAGAAAGCTTTAGTTTAATCACCAAAACTGAAAAAAAAAAAGTTAAAAAAGTCACACCCTCTAAAACTACCTTATACATACATCTTATGTCATACATTTTTGAATACTGTTCTTAAGATTTATTTATTTCTAACATTTATGAATGTTTTGCCAGTGTGTATATCTGTGCACCTGGTACAATAGAGGCTAGAAGAGTGTTGGATCCCCTGGACCACTGTGAGCCAGCTTGTGGGTTCTGGGACCATTCATTTGGAAGAGTATCCAGTCCTCTTAACTGCTCAGCCATTTCTCTAGCCCCTTTAATTCTTTTCAGACAAAGGCAATATGGATCACTAGAAAGAGACTGCCCCAGGTACCTGGTCTACCATGTGATATTCAGGAAGCATCTCCATACTCCACTTCTTGTTTACTCGTGTATGGAGAGAGGATTGGACAATAGACTCTACACTAATGTTTCCCTGCCTGGGGTCTGGGACATAATCTTGAAAAGAGGCAACTTTACAATTTATATTTGAAAAAAATTCATTTTGTACAGTGCTGCCCAATAGAAATCTAATGAGAGCTGTACATAATTTTGAAATTTTTAGTAGTCACTTAAAAAGTAAAAGAAAGAGGTAGAATTAACTATAGTACTGTATTTCATTTGACGGTGATACTTAAAATATTACCATTTGAATTTTTAATCAATATAAAATGATTGATGAGACATTAGAATTCTGTTTGTATCCCAAACACTTAAGCATTTAATTAACACATTTTCACTTAAATCTTGTTGCAATACTTGCCTTTTACTTCAACTTCATATTCATTTATCATAGCTGTTCCAAACTTTCAAGTAATACTTTTTTTTTCTTTTTTTTTATTTACTTTTAAAAATCATATTGTTATTTTTACTTATTCACACAGGGGTTATAAACAAAAATGTCAGGACATGGAGAAGGGGATGACACCAGAGCGTGGGTGTTCAGCGGGAGTACAGATATCTTTCGGAACAGGGTATCGGCTGGGTGAAGGTTCAGGGGACAGGTCACTATGGCTCTGCCTATGATTCACTTTTCCTTATCTAAGTTGGTATTATCTGGCAAGGCTACCTATTTACAAGGTCTATGACTACTCAGGCTGGTAAATTTCCACAAAAGCTGCCTGTTTACAATAGCTTATAACCATCCGTTTCAATGTTTTTCCAAAGAGACCCAAGACTTGGTGTTAGTATACATGTATGACAAGCCTATTGCTGATTTTAGGCCTATGGCTGATTTTAGGCCTTCAGTGTATAAGCAGTGCTGCCCCAGACATCTCCCTTCTCTAAGTATAGAAAGGCTGTGGTGATTCTAATATTGCAAAGGTGGGGATAGAGGCATTTTTTTTCCCTAACAACTGAATTGTGTTTCAGTTTGAAAAGAAATTACCTTAATTACATCAGGATAAATATCGCACATCTTAGTTGCACCTAACACATTTTGAAGTCTTAAGTGCCACATGTGTCAGCTGACAGGTGGACAGCATGGGCTGAGAAAATCAGCTTCCAAATGAGTGCTGCTCAACCTCTCAGGGCCCTCCTTAGTGCTCAGCTTGATAGTTTTCTATTCTGAACCAAGTGGCTTAAACAATGTACTTGCCTCCTTTCTGCCTTGTGTATTGGGTTGTCCCCAGATGAAGGACAGCTGGGATTCAGAAATGGCTCCCTTCAACAATAGTATAGATTTTCTAGCCAAGGAATGCAAACAGAAGCTAAGAAAGTACATTTTGGCATGGAACCTTGTGAGACCCACTAGAAGAGAATCACTGCCTCTAGTTAAGCTGCTTCAAGGGCTGGGAGTAAACCATGTTGGGAAGATGGCCCTTCACCACTTTCTGCTAAATACACACAGGCAAGTGATATCCTAAGGCTTTATAGTGGCCACCATTGAAAAGATGGCACCCGAAGAGAACTAGCACACTGAGGAGGAGCTAGGGAGGGGTAAGGACAAACAAGTGAGATTTCTATATTTGACAATTTCTATTGTATTCAAATGGGAAAGAACATTTAGTATTTATGTTTTAGTATGATGGAATATGATTATACCATAGCTTGAGAATCTTAAAAGACCAAGAAGATAAACAATATTCAATGATCAATAGTTGGATGGAATCCCACAAAAGGCTAGAGAATGGAATATATATTTTCCTCATCTGAGAAACTGAAAAATGGGCCATCTTAATAATACATAGAATTTGACAACGCATCATACTTTGCCTCCCAGGTTTCTACTCCCAGCAGCTTTATGTAAGTATAGGTTTGATGAGTATGAAGGATATGTTAGATGAGGATTGACCAACTGCCCTAGGTATCCTAGGACTGGATATATGTCCATACTAAGCTTGGACACATTCCAGGCAAACCCGATGAGTTCGTTCCTTAAACTGATATCACAGGTCATTAGAAAAATGATCATAGGATGTAAAGGAACCAAAGGAATAATTCTATCTTTTCCTTGGTTATGTTTACAGAAGAGCTGTAAGTGGGCCAAATGAATAACTCCTTTTCCTCAAATCACAGCCAGCTAATAAAACTAAACAAGCAGACAATTGATCCAAACTCTATCCTTCTTTAGTATTTTTTAACCATCATCTATAGAAATTCCTCCCCTACCTCACTACCCTGCAGTTCTTCACTGAGGCCTTAAGGGGGCCCCAGAGAAACATCCCAGTATTTCAACACTCTGGGGACCAATGTCAAAGAAACTCCTTCAGCACTATGAAGAGAGGCCAGTGACCTCTTAAGACGCCAGAATTTTCTACAGGAGAATCATGCATTCCCTCATCCCTATGCATTTTTAGGTTGAGTCAAGCTCACACTGAGGTTGAGCCTCTCTGAGCAGGGGAGCTCGACCTAGCTCACACATCACACGGTCTCTCATACATGTAACTCACCTTTCTACCTTTCCATCTCCACAGTAAGGACCTCCATGAACATGGCTCAGAGGAGGTGAAGCTTCTCCAAGTTCCCCTCCAGCTTCAGCTTGAACTTGGTACTGATACATCTGCCCGGGGATGACCTCCCTGTGAAAACCAATAAGATTACGACCTTAACATCTGCAAAGTGGCATATCCTTTGTTGGTGGCTCATATGAGTTTAAGGAAACTATTAGGTGAAACAAAATGTGAAATGTGCTAATTGTCTGAAACAAAAATAAATGCCCAATCTTATGAGCAGCCTCGTGTTTGACTACATAGTTATTTCTATTGGCCCCATATGTGTTCCACTAGTAAATGTAGCCTGGTGAGTTAACACAATATAATAGGCTCTTAGAAAGTAGGAGGATGTCATGTAATGTTTTGAATCAAGGAAATATAGAACAACTATTGAAAACCAGTAAGCTTTATTTTTAAAGTAATCAAACTAAGTGAAGATTAGAATTTCAGTGTGTGGGCTTAGTCATGTCCTTTCTTGGATTTGTGGGCCACAGTTTTCTTAAAAGAGAAATTCTTGCCTTGGAAGGACTGGAACAAGTATTTCATAGAAGTAAGCACACAACTCAATACCACTTGGAAGGGGTAAAAATTTCCAGTTCAAAACACACTAAATTGGTCTCTACCTCCAAATGCCAAGAATGGAGTTGGTAGAGTTGACTTGAGAGATTGAAGGAATGTATCAGACTCTCTGGTCCCTGGTGACTTGATCAAGTGGTAAGTGTATGACACAAGACATTGATTTAGTAGTAAAAGAGCTCATGAATGGAGCTGCAGGTTTCAAAGATGAATTGTGCCTCATCTTAATCTTATCCCAGAGATTGTCCCGATTGGAAATATACCACCCAACTCAAGATAGAATGCAAGTATTTAGGAGGACATGATCACCGCGATGAATTATTATGACTGCCACAAGTGGGCAGTGAGGATTTCCTGCCAAGATTCTTGTTTTCCTTAACAGACACTTTAATGCAACCACAGAGTCACCACCCCACAAACTGATGTAGCAACCAGCAAACAGGAAATGTCTTGGGGTTTCCAAAATATCTTTAAAATCTTCTATACTGGCTTTTAGGTATTTTAATAGGAAAGACAATTAAATATTAAAGACTCTTAAATTTTCAAATTAGTTTTCCCTTTTGAGAAAGAAATCCTCTCCTGAGAGTGTCAGATGTTGTTTTTAAAGCAAACCCAATTTTATTCCAATCAATGTTGGTGGTTTGTTTCCTTTATTGGGTGGTTTCTTCTTGCCCAACCATGTTTAAAAGTCTTATACTGCTCTGTATCTGGGAACAGGAATGGATAGAAATGTTATTGTGTGTTTATTCTTATCATGGGAAAAACACAGCAGCAGGTAACTTGGACCTCCCATAAGCTGAGTCTGTGAAGGGCAGTGTCTACTAAGGAAAGAGGATGAAATCAGCTGGAAATGAAGTTTGAATCCTAGGATGTCCATATATTAGCTCTGAGGCCAAGTGTAAGCCAAGGCTTAGTTTTCTATAAAACAGGATATTATTGGCTTTAAATATTTATGTGCTGATATCATTATAAAATAAACATATCAACTGCCTAACTGCAGAATCTAAATCATGCTAAGTTTTCTTTCTAAATGCACCTCATGATCTGAATTTCATTTGTTTTTATCTTTTGGCAATTTTTTAACCTTCTGATGCTAAAGAAGAGAACAACCATGGAAAGAAGACTATACTGGATCTCAAACTGGACATTTTCTTCCAGGTTTTATAGCTGTGGTGGATTGCCAAAAGTCCACCCCATCTGAGATGCACACCTGTACAGTGTGTGTGACCCCAGTCTCTCTTTTTAAGAAAAGGTAGTTTATCATCTGAATCTGGAATTTTACATGTAATGTTATCAAGAAGAATTTGTATAAGAGACTTGAAAATTACAAGTAATGGGGAGTTTGCTCTCCTTGTTTCTAGGAATTTCCCTGGAAACAGCTATTCACCCATGGGAAGCAGCCCAAGATACGGCTTAAGTAGTCATGAGGAATAGGGTCCTCACATTCCTAGTCATGTCTGCTGTCTCAGCTGAGGCCCCCAATGTATGTATGATGTTATCCTGGGATCAAGAAAGCAATCCAGAGCATATAATCTAGTCCATGCATAGAATAATGAAAAACATTTGCTATTGTAATCTGATTATTTCTAATGTGGCAAAAATTAACTAGCACAGCCCCTCTGATTAAGCTATTGTACCCTGTTTTGCCCTCCATGCAATCTCTGAGGAGATTCTCAAGTTGGAGGATTTGCCTTTCACTATACCAGCATCTAAGGCAGACATGAAATTCTTAATCCAGTCTGCATCTCCAACACTGAGCATACTGTGCCAGGAGCACAGTAGAACTCACTAAGTGTAGAAGGAAAGACATTAAATAAAATAATTGAAAACTAGGAACAAAAGAGAAGAAAGGGAGAGAATGAAATTTCAAAAGAAAGGAAAAAATAAAATATACATTACTGATGAATCATGAAGCTGTGTTTAACATATGAAAGATCTGTGACCTTTTAGTGTATCTATGGAAGAATTCATCATAACTTGAAAATTGTGGAAACCATCCTGATTATTGGAAAGCTACAAGAAAGAATCCAAAATAAAATTGCCACAAGACAGAGAAAATCTGATTCTGGTCATCTTTAGTATTAGTTTCACTTACTCAACTGAAATACCTCATACACTAATTTCCTTATTACCATAATGATAGCATTGGCAATCAAGGCACTTGCTTTCCCTATTTTGTGAAATAATTCTTCTTCATTTCATATATGTCACTTAGGCTAAATTCTCCCCTGGACTTCTGAACTCTCCTCCAACTAAAAGAACTGATTATTAAAAAGTGGAAGCAGAAATAACCAAATTGAAATAAAGTCCCCAGGAGTCTCATGATTTGGAAGATTCTGCTGCCCAACTTACATATCTGTGAACTTTCTATGTGGATGTGTCACCACCATGGGCAAGCCACTGGAAAAAGGAGGATCTCGGAGAACCTGGTAACTCACAGGCCTGCATCCAGAACACAAGGAACTATTGGGTCGAGAAGTCAAGAGAGCAGCATCAATTTCCATTCGTTCATCAAAGGTATAGACTTTCACTCCCATGACCTTCTCATCCACGTGGAGTTTGATGGTGAGCGGTATGTCACAAAAAGTGTTTAAGGGCCCAAGGTGCATAGATTCTTTGTGTTCTAGCAAGATCTCTATGTCAAAGAATGCCTTGGAAGAGTTCACGGAGAGGTAAGTGACCCAGAGGGTGAGAGTATCCGCTTGGACCGGATATTGGAAAAGCAGCTCCAAGCTGCAGCCTTCTGCTGGGCAGGGCACGGTCATATTCATGTGGTTCAGGTGGAGCTCAGGACTCCAGGCCTGCAAGCTAGGCTCACAGGGCTGATCGACATCCGGAGGCCCTGGGGAGATGAAAGAAAAGATGCGTGAGGAACCACCATTAAAATCATGAGAAGGAGCAGTCCATATCAGCAGACAGAAGGATGAAGGAGACTTCGGAATTCTTATAGGAAGCTCATCATACGGTGGATTGTTTCTTAAGTGCTCCTCAGGACAAAAGTGTAGAAGTAAAATGTCTGTTCCCTCTATTCTGTCACTTGCACATGGTGAATTTTAAACAAGAAAGTCCCTGGGGAGTGGAAACAGAATGGGATAATGCAGTCCTAGATGGAACCATAAGGCTAACACAGAGAAATTAAGCTCTGTTCTTATGAAAAAAATTGAGCAGAGAATTATCTACACTTAGTTTATTAATAACTATGCTATGTTAACATTTCTAAAGCCTGATGCTAATTTCAAGTTATCGTTATGCTCTTTCTGGTTTTCATCGCTAAATTTTTATTTCCTGAGTTCCCACCTTGGCACTATGACTATTAGCCAAACTTTAAAGTCATGCACTGTGATTTCTATTTCAGTTCAAGTACTTCTATGTAGGCAGGTGATCTCTAGAACTCATCAGCCAAGCAAAAATATAAGGAAAAAAAACAAATATCCCAAATGTATTGCAGTCAGCTCAGGGGACACAATCCATATAAGTATCATTTTCTTTTATGTCACAAGAGGGAAATTGAACTAAGAATATTGAACAAAAAATAGCCATAATGAGGCTTTACTAGACACTGCCCCAGAAGCTGTGAGTCTTGATTTTTCTTATGTATAAATAAGATATATAGATGGCTCAGTGGTTAAGAGCACTGACCACTCTTCCAGAGGTCCTGAGTTCAACTTTCAGCAACCATATGATGGCTCACAACCATCTGTAATGGGATCTGATGCCCTCTTCTGGCGTATCTGAAGACAACTACAGTGTACTCATAGACATAAAAAACAAAAAAACAAAAAAAAAACAACTTCTAAAAAAAAAAAATGACCTGGTCATTTGCTCTTCTAAGACAAAAGTAAGCCAATTTTTCTTAGTAGAATTTTCCAGTGGCTATCTCTAAATACTAGCAAATCCAAGGTCCCCATAGTCCAGTCAGCAGAAGCACTTCCTGTCAAAAGCTTATTATGATCTCATGTGAAATATGGAATAGAAGCCCGGAGGTTGACTTAGTTTGTTTCAGGATACAAGAATTCGTAACCATAACTTCAAATTCTCTTTCCCTTCATCAGATGGCTTTGAACTTTCCCCCAAATTAAAAGGAAAACAGTTTTGGGTCAAGGAGTCAGACCAACACTAAAGTCCCAGCACCGAAGAGCTTGCCATAGAAAGAGCTTTGCATGGACCACCAATCTCCAAAACAGTCTATCCCTGTGTGTTTACCCATTCATTTTGTATCCTTCCCCCAAATCTCTGTTTTGAAAAGATTCCTCTATGATCAGTCCTGTCAATTATCTCCATCCAGCTTTGCCCTTGAGGCCCTATGACTTGAATAACTATGAGCCCAAGGTGTCAATAGGTTGTCATTGTAGACTCATGGGTCATTTTTGTTCTACTTTTCTTGTCACAATCAAGGCTGAAAAAATTAATTCACATATACTGCTTCCAACACACCTTTCTCTGTAGCTTTGTGAGTCAATGGGCGGGGATGTCTAGGAGATAATAAGTAGGTGGGTATCAAAAATAATGGTGAAGAGCTAAACAGAAATGGCACTCTCCTTTAATCCCAGCACTCAGAGGCAGAAGCAGGTGGAGCTCTGATTTGGAGGCCAGCCTGGTCTATAGAGTGAGTTCCAGCACAGCCAAGGACTGAGAAACCCTGTCTTGAAAAAATAGCAGCAGCAGCAGCAACAACAACAACAACAAAAATTCACAGCCAAACAACCAAGCAAAAGATGGTAAAAGCAGAAGTCAGGCCCTTTATCTTGAAGTGCTGGAAGCTATGTCAACAGCCTTTTCTGCATGGACAGTGAAAAGACTCATGTTGAAATTTGTCTTCCAGATCCTGATGTACATATGTGAGTGAGCGTGTGGCTGTTAGATAACTTGGGGGAGGGACAGGAAATGAAATAACGAAAAACATCTTCTCCCTTCTAGAGCCTAGCTTAGATCACATTCAAAGCACAACCAGTACCAGTGATTAATGGACTCATAAAATAGTGTAGATGAGAACAATCCGTGTGGAACACCTAGTCCACCCTGCCCCCACCCAGACTTGCTCAGCCAGTGCATGAGTGTTCTTAGCAATGTGTTCTCTATTACTCTCCTGATATAGAGGAGTAAGAAGTTAGCTTACACCATCACTCACCAAAGCTGCTCAGGGACCAGTAGACATATGCAGCATTTCTGGCCCCAGTTCACCCTGAAGCTACCCTTGAGATGGTCTGAGTTCTCAGTCTCCCGGTATTAAATCTCTGCATTCTCACAGCCTTAGCACATTATAGTGAGGCAGGACACTCAGCATGCAGAAGCACTGGCCATATTTTCAAGATCCTGGGAATACTCAGCAAACCCTCCCTTACCCACATGCAAAATATTAATCAAAAGTCCATGGTACTTTACCCACAGCCTCCTCTGGAGTCCAGTAACCTGAAGAGTCACACACCCGCCCAGAGGATGCCTTGTATACATACTGACGGAATGTGCCATCTTCAGTACAGGTGCCACACATACAGTCAGGGACCCTGGGAAGAGGAAGTGTGAAGAAGGGGTGTTATTATGTTGAGTTAGGAAAAAGAAATCATGAAGACTTTGGAGAAGGATGATGTCACTGGAGACTCAGGCCCAGGGTGACAAGTGGGGATATTAATCATTGCAACCCAGGTTTTTCTTCTGTGAACCTCATCTTTACGAAAATTGCAAGATGCAAGAAACCTCAAAATCAGGAAAAAGAAAAGTGTAACAGAGTCATAAAGGAACTCATGGAGATGTAAGGGAGCTTTGGTCCTAGAATCATTTCTGAACCAACATAAAACCCCTTTTGTATTCAGTAAATAAGTGTCAAGAAGGCATAGAAAACCCATATTTGTCTGCTAAAACAATGTTCTTCCATGTAAAGACACTAGCTATATGTACTATGACTTTTAATCCCCTACTTTTAGATAATCGCACAAGAAGTGTAAAGTGTAGTAACCTTTGATTCTCCATTGCCTGTAGCAATGAATCACAATTTCTTATCAACTCCAGATGGTATGTCAAGCCAACTCCAGCCTTAGGTCCTTCAGTTCCTTCATAAACATTATAATTCTAGCACACATCCCACCACACCATTTTGCAAGTGCTCCATGTCCATCTTGCTGCTCCACAAAATACATGTTCTTACAATGATCAAATGGACTTTTCAAAGGCCCTTGCTCTTACTGCACTTATTCAGTCCTGGCCTTCACAGTGGTGCTTAACCCTCCTTTGAGAGTCTGGTACATGCTTCTGTGTACACACCCTTATGGTTGATCCCTTTCTCAGGACACTGCTGTGTGATGCTACAAATTTATATCTATCCTCTTTTGACGCCTGGGCCTAGGCTTACGAGTATATCTCAGCGTGTTCAGTTCTCATGTCCCTAAGAATCAGCACATGACTGCATTCAGCCAACCCTTTGTAAGGATGTCTATAAGATAATTTAGTCTACAAGAAGGTTTTACAATCATCACATTTGGAGTAACCAGAACATGTAGAGATAAATAGACTAAGTAACAAGAACCAACTGCTTTCTGAGATATCTCTCTCTCTCTCTCCCTCTCTCTCTCTCTCTCTCTCTCTCTCTCTCTCTCTCTCTCTCTCTCTCTCATACCTGGAATCTCCTTAGAAGCCCAGCTGTGAACAGAGTATCTGAAATGCTAGCTTCAAATCAAGGTAGTTTATCAAAAAACATGGCTAGCAGATTAGTATCTTATAATACACTAATGAAGCCATATTATTAAACAAAGGCCATAATTATGACAGGAGCCCCCATCTATTAAGCACTTTACATTCCTGGTCTTGTAGTTTTCATAACTTCTTTCTAATCCCTGTGATGATACCATGCTTACAAATGAATAAAGTTGGAACTCAGAAGGCCTTAAGTCATTTGCCCAATGTCACAAATTCCTTAATTCTTTTGAGCAAGCTCCCAAACACTATCTAGTGTTGTATTTTGGCAACTGAAAGGTGTAGTTAAGACCCACCCTCTCATTCGCTCAGTACTCATTCTAATGTGGACACAATTCCAAGCCACATTTCCCTGATGCATTTGCCCTTCTGGAGCAGTTTCAGAGTGCGTAGCTGGGGCTCCTCTCTGACACAAGGATTCCAAATACCTACAGGGGTGGAGTAAACATTACTCCAGGCATGACACAAATTGCTGGGCATGTGACGTGAATCTCTCCAACACACGTGCTAGGAGGCCTCAAAACTGCAGCCCACCTAGCTGAGAAAAGGAAGCAAATTGCCGTCTTTTCCGCCAACAGACTCTCAGCCAGCCAGTTCTGATGTCTGCTTTATCGTAACGTTTGTACCAGAGAGAGAATTGAAAGATTAAATTGTTTACACATGTTACGTAAACTGATGTAAAACTGGGGTTTGCATGTACCCACAGAGGACTTACTGTTCAGCTGGCCCTGCCAGAGCTACACAAGGTCACACTTGCAGGAGGATGAGTCTTATACACATTGCATAGATGTATGCTGAATCACCAAAGGAACCCATGAAAATCTGGGCGCTGATGACAAGGCAGACTATTTTGTAGCACTGTGAGTGCTAAATGATGTCATGACTAAGCTTGAGTCAAGGGATGAGGATTTCAAGAAACTGTGAACATCACTTTGAAAAAGAATCCACTGGCTTTAGAATATCCTCATCTCTCCTTATCTGTCCTAAACTTCAGGCTTTCACTCAATCCAGAGAGCATGAGGACATGCTCATGGCCGTCTGCTAAGGGTAGCTGGACCTAGATACCCACAGGAAAGTGCTGTCCAAAGAAGAGTAACGGTCCAGTGGTCCCACACCCATAAATACGTGGACAGAACAAAGTGGACCTAAGGGGTTATTTTTTTAAATTGTAAAGGCCAAAAATTTGGGGATATGTAAAAGGTGAGGGTCGATCCAGAAGGAGCCAGAGGTCAATAAGGGTGACTATGGTTAAATTTCATTATATGAAATTCTCAAATAAAATATTATATTAAATGATGGAGTAGATGTCTACTTGCTAAATGGGAAAACTGAAAATTCAAAGTATTCATCTAGTCTGTGTTCCTCACTTCTGGATTTCTCCCTGAATCACCTGTTGAGGGTTTTGAGCTGGTCCCACGTGTCTCTCACTCACAGGCTAGAATGGTGCTCACTGTAATGATTTCATTAAACAAGTAAAGCCAGATATCATGGCGTCTCCCACACCGAAGGGACTGACAGGAAAGCAGCTTCTCCATTATTCAGCTTCTGGGTGTAGGCTTCCAAAAGCAAATTCTACATGGGTCAAATATGCCTTTTCACTTAAACCACATTCCCTATTGCCACATCAGACACACCAGATCTGTCTGTCTATCTGTCTGCCTGTCTGCCTGTCTGCCTGCCTATCTATCTATCTATCTATCTATCTATCTATCTATCTATCTATCTATCTATCTATCTTTCTATCTATCTATCTGCCTATCTATCTATCTATCTATCTATCTATCTATCTATCTATCTATCTATCTATCTATCATCTTTTTGTAAGGAATTTCCTGAGATTAGATTCTACAAGTAAGCAAAGGAAGAATGAAAATTGACTTCAGGTATCATGATTTTCTTCTATGAGTATGAATTAAGTGTTTACTATGGCAGTCAAAGACAGAAACACTAGCTGCCAATACAGGGGGCATATAGAAACAGATGAAAACAGTTTCAGAGAGTGGACATCAGGCAGAGCATAGCAACAGTATTAGAAAAGCTGGCTTCAGTTGATATACCCCTTACAGTTTCTCTTTTCCACCTAGAACTGACTAAAGAAACATGATCTGCTTCCCCTTTCCCAATCACCACTGTCCAAAAAGGAAACCTTACCCTGCAGAGGAACAGCTGGCTAAGACAGATGGGCAGTGCCTGCCAGTTCTGCCAGGCCACTCTTGTGTGGAGTAAGCACACATGATGTACCTCTGGCTCCCATGAGAGACCCTTCACCCTGTTAAGGAGCTGAGCCCAGAGCAGACCCAGGAGGTCAGACTTCTCTCTCCTCTTTTGTAATAGTTCAAAAACAGTGGAGCATCTCTCTCACCTGTCATACAAAACTCCGCTGATAGGAGGCAGCCAATGGATAGTGAGGGACTTGTGAGTTTGCCCAATAACCATGGGTGGTATGGGTATGGGGGTGGGCTTTTGGCTTTCACTCCATTGCTGGTATACGAGGTCCAAGTAGCAATGCATCCGGGCCACTTGGTTGGGGGTGAAGTTGTCAGTGCACGCGTCATCTGTGAAGACAAAAAAAAAGGATGTGGAGGCTGTAGCCTATACCGGGGCACAAAGGCAAGACAGATCTCACTCTGTTCTCGCTATTTCTATCACCTTAGATCTTACATTTATTAGACTCAGAAAACATTAGACTCCGTAAAGAAATGCATTCTTCTCTAGAAAGAAAGCTAGACATGGAAAAGGGAAAACAGATACTTGCTTTTCTCACAAGCAAGGTCTTTACTATACTCTCAGGTTGTCATGAATTCACAGGATTGTCCTAAGCCAGTGGTTCTCAACCGTCGAGTGCTTTAAACCCTTAACATAGTTCCTTATGTTGTGGTGATCCTCAACCACAAAATTATTTCATTGTTACTTCATTACTGCAATTTTCTGCTGTTATGAGTTGTAAATATCTGATATGCAGGACATCTGACATACAACACCAAAGGGATTGCAATCCACACAACTGTCCTAAACTGATGGTTACCTACGGAGCACACCACAAGGTGGCAGTGATTCAGCAGAGGGTCTCCTCACTTGTGTTTGGAATTACCTACATCTCCTACATAGCCCTGTGACTATGCCCAAAGAGGATGAATATTCACTGGAGATGCTCAGTGGAGAGGAAGCTGAAATGTTAAGGAAGCTTTAGGGATGAGAATGCTGTCCCCAATCTTACTGTCAGAGCCAGCAAAATCCCTGTGTTCATTATTCATTTCATAAGGCTGAAAAAGACCGATTTTCATTTCAAGCACTTTTCTATTTGAGTAGCCCATCCTTGCCCCCCATTCTGCCTCTCAACATTGTCTCCCTCACACTTAAAGGTGACAGGCACTTAAGGAATCTCTTCTCCTAGACTCTGTATCTCCAAGACCATCTATCTATCCTTCGCTGAGGGAGACAGAGGTATTGATGCTTATGAATTCCATTCATTGTTCACAACAATGAAATTTAGAGAGAAACATCTTAAGAGGCCACAGGCAGAACCAGGTAGCTCATTGTTCTTTCTTACCTTCAAAGCCACGAACAGGGGCTAGTGGTTTCCCTTTTTAAAGACGCGGAACTAAAAGGTTGCCTTCTTTCATCATTGGAGTAGGTGATCAAATCAAAGTAGTTGTCAGTTTTAATTATAATTATGCTTATCATTAGAACAGTACTTATTGCTACTTTTTGCCAGAAATAAGGAAGGTCTGGGACATAGGCAAAAAGGATGATCCAGAAGAGACTCCAAGAAGAACAAAGCCATGCAATGGAGTTCTCACCAAATCCAACAAGGTACCATTTTAAAAATGAAATTGTATGATTTGGGGCATAGTACGTGGAAAGTCAGCTAAGAGACAATGTTGTGTTAGAAGGCAATCTGACTTTTTACATAGATAAAAGGTATAAGATAAAAGGTTTGGTGCTTCAGTTAATCCAGACAGCTTGTTAACTATCTGTAAAAGTACTAATGGGATGTCTCCACCCAGAGATCTGTCATTCATCACTATCAGACTAGAGAGCCTTCAGGATGCAGGCTTCAATGAGAATCAACACATTGTAAAAGCCAAATAGATCTTAAGAGGGTTTCTGACTTTGTCCCATTTTATTCAAGACAGAAACATGTTTCACCTTCAAGCTCTTGTGGAAGAAAGTCTAGCCAATAAGACCCTGTAATATCTCAGTATTTTGTCAAACTTCAAACATGTGGAAATTATAGGAATATTCAACACAAAGTATACTTCTACTCTGTGACATGAATCTCCCTGACTCCCTTAACTACACCCTAACAATTCTCAAAGATACTAAATGATCTTAACATGAAACAAAAACATCATCATCTGTGGTGATACCTGTGTAGCTCATGTAGTTATTGAATGGAGCTCCTGGGAAGAGGGTGAAGCCGCAGGTGTCATTAGCTGGATCTGGGTCCCGACACAGCTTGCTCTTGGGCGTAGGAGCAGTGTCAGCACACAGGTCTCCTGTCTCCATGGATGGCACTGTCTCTCTACAGGGATCATCACAGGATTCTCTTTCACTAACTCCTTTGAATACATGGTAGAGTCCCAGGACATGTCCCACCTCGTGAATCATGATGTTGGTGTGACCAAGCATGCCATAATAGGTTGGGTTGAGGACGACACCACCTGTAATGGAAAGTTTGGAAAACACCTTTGAGAAAAATAAATGAACAGCAGCCACTCTTAGTTATGCCTTTGACAAACACCAAACAGTCCATCCCAGCCTCTACGAAAATAGTTTATAACTAATGTGTGGCGTCTAATTATGTTCTATGGACACCTTCAGAACTAACCAGCAGACATTTCTCTACTCTCTGTCTTTGGGTCTTTACAGTGACCAAACATATCTGTATGAGAGGGGCAAGATCCTCAGCCCCAGATATAAATTAAATCACTCAGGGGAGTGAAAAATGAAGCTATAAATTGTTAACCTCAACAAATATTTCTAAGTTAGTTCATTCATTAGTATTTTAAAAGCTTGGCTGGAGAGCCATTGCTATGGGCAGATGCACATGAGTTTGAGATCCAGGGAGAGACAGTCAGAGAGATATGTAGTTCCTCTATATACTAACTGCCATTATCCATCTGGTCTCCTAGAAGCTTCACTGCCTGTAAAGTGGGAGTGATAATGCTAACATCAGTGTACTACTTTAGGAGTATTTGGGAGCTATGCCTATTTCTCAGTCAGTAAATGTTTAATTTGTAAGCATGAGGGGCTGTGCTCAGACCCCATTACCCATGTAAACTCAACTGGGGCAGAAGCACTATCCGAGTTTCAGTGTTAGGGAAGCAGAGAAGGGAAATCCTTGAGGATTGCTAGCCAACCACTCTAGCAGAACTGGAGAGTTTCAGGTTAGATAAGATATTCTACATCAAAGCTTAGGTAAAGCATGATTAAGGAAAACATAGACATCAGTCTTTGACTTCCACATAGGAATGTGGACCCATACATAATAAATAAAAAAGTGTTCAACATATGGGGGCTGTTTAATAAATGAGTTAAGAGAATTATTTGTCCATGATTGATCAAAGATGTAGCAAATAGCTGATCATTATGTGCTCAGCCCCAAGTGGTAACAACGCCTGAGGCTCAGAGAACATCCTGGAAGAGAGTAGAAAAACTCTAAGTAAGAGCCAGTGGACTTGAGCAGCTACTGCAATATCCTGTCTTCTATTATAGGCTAGGGAGGCTGTACCCATAAAATCTCAACATAATGGCTGTCTAAACCAGACCTGCAAATCAGTAAAACCAGTTGAGATGCCAACCAGTGTGGGAGAAATTTCATGAAGAGTCGCCCTTAGAAGGAAAGGTACAGGCAATTAACGACTTCTCAGAGAGGAAAAAAATTGTCTTCCCCTAGGAGAAGTCTTCTAATTTGTCATTCAATACTAACTATTCATCTCTGATAACATGTACATAGGAAAAACACTAAAGGACCTTACAAAGTTGTATTTATATTTTTATATATAGTGTTCTTATAACAATAAGAGGAGTGAGAAATAAGGGATGTATCTGGGAGGAATTAGAAGGAGTAGGGTAGGGAATAAATATGATAAAAATACATTGTACAAGACTCTCAAGGAATTATTTAAATATTTTTTTTGAAGAATGTTGCCCCTTTTTCAGCAAGTTCACCTAAAGTGAGTTCACTGCTCCTACTACTGAGAAGCTAGAACTTCCCACTCACCCTCAGCATTTCCATAGAACTCCAAGACAAAGGTAGCGAAAGAACAGGAAATCACGTGAAATGAGTTTAGAGCTGATGAGCGAGCTGGCTTCAATCTGCCCTCCTTACTAAAACCCACCCTTGCTTCCTTCCTTTTCCCATAACTGAACCAATTGACTTGGCATTATTTTTTAGGCTTAAAATCGTCAGAGGAGACTAGGTACAATCAATCTCCAGAGCCTGACAAAGAGAATATAAAGAGACCTAGGACCAGCCTTCAAGGGTTAAGAGTCATCCTGTGCCTCAGTCTCAGACCGGCCCTTGCGTCACGTCTTAGTATAATGTAAAGACTTGCCTCATTCCTAACAACCAGATTCTTTCTCTATTGATGGTCTCCTGGGAATGGCCAGTGCTCAAGAGGCTCTGCCTCTCTTTGGCCATAGTCTGTAAAGGTAAGTATTGGGATTATGAAGATGGCAGTGGATCCAATAAATAATAGGATTCAGGAGAAACTGAAACAGTAATGTGAATGGATGAGGAAGGTTTTTTAAATACTCACATTTTTGCTTAAGTCTTTGTTATCTTTTTCTGTTGCCAGAGTCTCCTGCATGTCTTACCTCACTAGGATGCAAACAACAGAATTTTGAAAGCGTGGACTAGAAGATCCTTTCCTGGATGTGGATTTCTCTTTATAGCCCTGGTTGTCCTGGAACTTACTCTGTAGACCAGGCAGACCTCGAACTCAGAAATCTGCTTGCCTCTGCCTCCCAAGTGCTGGGATTAAAGGCATGCACCACCACTGCCTGGCCCTAGATGTGGATTTCAAAGGGCTGTGCCATCTGAGTCCTGAAGGGACTGTGGATTGGCCAGCAAGACATGTTAACTAAACATTGTCATCTTAACCTTCACAGTACTAACAATACCCTCCACCACATTAGCCTTTAAAAGACTCACAAGTTGAAAGAAAAGAGATAAAAGATATGTTGTGAATGTGTAGGTGTAGATGGGTCTGATAAAGTTGATCATCCTGTCCTTTGAGTATCAAAATTTAAGGCGGATTTATGAAATCAGATAGCAGATAGATTTTGTATCATTATAGAAGTAGATTCCTGAGGAAGTGTCCCGGTCCTATAGAAGAGTGACTGGATAGAGAGGAAGTGAGGAGGGTAACACAAAGAGACAAAGTGACACATGAGTGTGACGCTGTGATGAGAATGATGATCATCTCAGGTGGTCAGCATCACCTGGTGACCAAGGGCAAACCAGACCATAGTCTGAAGTAGAAACTTCTAGTTACTTTGGAAAGTTAGTTATGTCAAATGATGTTTTGCTGGGGCATACAGGTGAAATGATGTCTTGCAAAGGCAGACACACGAAAGAATGTTTTCCTGAAGCAGACACAGGTAAAAAGGATATTTTGCTGGAGCAGACACAGGTGAAAGGATGTTTCGATATAGCAAACACATGAAAGGATGCTTGATGAAGGAGTAAAAATATAACCCCACAGAAAGTGGGGGATGAACACTGAACATTGGGTTGCTCTGCCTTACTATTCTTTGCAAATAACATGCATGTACTGGTTTGCCTTACGTAGCGTTGTTGAGCTCCAGCAGTGGTGACTCCAAAGAGAAACTTGTCCAAGAATTGTTCGTGGGTTTCCTGCCGGTTGGCAAGCCTTGCAGTGTTTTCAGGGTTGTACTACAGCTGCTGGTTCATGCCTGATATCTGCCTGCCCAGAGGACTGAATTGTAGCTGCTGAGTTGTATTTGATGTTTGCTATGGGACTGAACTGCTGAGAAAGACGATTGAGTTCGCCTCCAAAAAACTATTTCTGAACAGGTCCACTTCCCCCACATCCTAATAACTTCTTTCCCATTACCTCTGCTGGGTGGTTGACTAGAGGTGAGGTTGAACCCTTATTAAAAGTAGGTTGCAAAAAACTTACCCTACAATGGTCCCTCTGTAGTCAGGATGTATGAACCATCCATCATTCCAGCTAGATGAAGCCTCAAGTGAAATGAGACTCGACTGAGTACATTTTTACTATTCATTAACATGGGTGTTCAAAACAGAAATCAAGGTCAATTATGGAGTACATTTATACTAGCTGCATGCTTGCATGTATGCATGGAGAACTGGACTCAAAATAGGGCTATTATGATCAACTTTCAAATGTGGCACAGAATGAATGGAACTCTTTGCACTTAGCAACTGGTGATCATGTGTGGCACAGCTGTTCCCTAACGGACTTGCAGGAGGAATGCAGATGTGCCCACTTAGAAGGCCTTTCAGCTTTGATTATGAAGAACAAGCTAAAAAAGTAAGGCAGAGCTGTTGTGTGGTCTTCAGAATGCTGCAGGGGATGAAAAGAGAGAGAAGTTCCTGATGAAAAGATGATTCTGAGCTGTGGAAAGCCAAGCCTCCAGAATGATGCTGTGCCCCCAAGTTCCCACTGGTTTTCCCCAGAACCAACATGAGACCGCCAAAATGGCTCATGGTAAAGAGATTGATTCTCAAAGCTATTTCTATTTAAAAAAAAAAAAAAAAACTTAAGCAATTTGAGTAAAAGGCACTGGTTGAAATTATTTTTAAATGGTTCTGTAAAACTTTTAGGGCTCAATGTTATATGCCTGTAAATCAGGGAGTCCAGAGCTGGTCTGTGTCTATATAATTATTTCCAGCTCCTGGCTACCGTACATTTCCCTCAAAACATATTCTCCACAATGAAGGAATAAATTTGTAAAAAATGTGCCTTAGCATCCAAGGAAAGAGTACTCTTGGAGAAGGCAGAGGAAGAAAATGGTAAGAGTGGATGGATAGACAGAAGGGAGAGTGAAATGAAGAACAAAAAGACAAAATGAGATCTGTAAAGGGGTGTGGACCTGTCCAGAACCAGACAAGAGACTACACATCTCTAAGACTCTTGTTGCTTTCTTGGTTCTGCATCCTGTATTTTCATTGGATGGAAGTCTTTGTTCCAGACAAGACTGAACAAACCCTGTATGTTCAAGATGAAGAAAGATATCACAGAATCTGATGTCAGTTTTATTTACCTATGTGCCCTTTCAGTGACACCTGTCCCTGGTTGTCATACACTGGTTGGCTCTCAAGCACTTCTGCATCATGCAAGAAAAGTAATCTGATGAGTTTAGACTGCAGATGTTACTAGAATGGGATCTGAAAGGTAACAAGCAGATGGGACCTTGCACTTTACTTGTTAATTAAGCATGTGTGCATGCACTGAGTGTCAGTTTTCAGCTAGGAATTGTTTTGGTTTTGTTTTTTACTTTGCTTTGATTTTGAATCAAGTATTCAACAATTGCCAGGATGTATTTTAAAAGAGAAAAACTTTCAAAGTTTTACATTTAAGATGATTGTGTTTTGGGTTTGGTTTTTTTGTTTGTTTTGTTTTCTTGTTGGTGGTGGTGAAGGTTGTTTTTTGCTGAGGGATTGTGAGTGTAACTTTTAACAGCTGAGTCATCTCTCTAGACAGGACACACAGAGAAAAAAACAAGGAAGGAGGGAAAAAGAGAGGAAGGGAGAATGGGAGAAGGAAAGGGAGAGGGAGAGGGAGAGAGAGAGAGAGAGAGAGAGAGAGAGAGAGAGAGAAATTTGGAATCCTCAATTCAAAATGGGATGTTTCCATCAAATTCCTACACTGAAAGGTCAGTGAACCTTATAGACAAGAAGACAGAAAAGTGTAAGAGCCAGGGGACTGGGGGAGAATAGCCCTCTAAACCAACTGAGCAAAGCTCGTATGAACTTATTGAGATGGAAGCAGCACGCACAGGGACTGCACAGCTCTGCACTAGGTCCTTTGTGCATATATTATGGCTTTCAGTTTAGTGTTTTATGGGAATCCTGAATATTTGAATGACTGTGTCTCTGTTTCTTGTGCCTTTTCTTGGGCTCTTTTCCTTCTGTTGGTTCATCTTGTCCAACTTCAATGGCATGGTTTTTGTTTTCTCATATTTTATTTTGTTATGTTTTGTCATTATGTCTTAGAAGCCCATTCTTTCCTATTGAAAGACTACAATGGAGTGGATCTCGATGAGAGGGGAGTTTGGGGAGAAATTGGCAGAGGCAGAGAGAGGGGAAACTAAAATCAGAATACATTATATGAGAAAAGAATCTACTTTCAATAAAAGTGGAGAGCTGATTCTGTAGTCTACACACATATAAGTGCATAAACTCTTGGGTGTCCTTGAATGTCAGGGTTTGAAGTACAAGGTAAAATCTATCCAGTATGTTTTGTTCTCATTATGTCCCAGAGAAGACAGGCCCCTTCCCTGACTCAAAACATCTTTTCCTATAGGTCACAGTGTCTGGGCTCATTTGAAAATCTCTAGTGTTTAACCTCTCAAGAGCTGGGTGCAAGATACTTGGTTCTCATGCACACTGGAATATGTTGCTGCTCATCATCTCAGGATGATCTGGAGCAGATGTTGGCCCGAGCACTCTGAAGTCTATGTCACAGCAACAGACTCTCCCCTAACAGTGAGAATGTTGTTCATACCTTGCCTCTCAGCAGCGCAAGTATCTATCTGCTAATCACGGGGGCTTTCTTGGAGACTCTCTTTCCTTTGTGTTCTCACACATCCCTAAGTATGTTTGTCTTCCTCCTAAGTGGAAGCATATTTGGAGAAACCCCAATGCGTTCTAAAGTGATATACCTTTCTATTTGCTCCAACTTTTGCTGTAGTTTCTGCCTTGACACACCGATTCACTAAATCAAACAGAATTCTCATTTCCTCATCTAGTTCATTATTTATTTGTATATTAATTTATTGAGATTATAATATATTACAACATTTCTCCCTTCACCCCTCCAAACTCCCATATACCACTCCCTGCGTTCCTTCAAATTCATGGCCTCTTTTTTCCCCTAATTTTTATTGAACACATATACATATATAGTCCTAAATATAAATTGTTTACTCTGTATGTTACTATTTGTATAATGTATGTTCTCAGGGCTGGCCATTTGGCTCGGGATGACCTCTCCCACTCCTAGCTACCCTTAGATGCTCTAGTTATTTGTTTAGGTTGAGGCCTCATGGACTCTCATCCATCCATTTGGTATATCCACTGGTGTCATCCTTGGTCAGCTCAATTTAGACCAATCATGTTGATGAGACTTTATAGGAAACTTCTCAGCACTTCAAGATAAAGAAAACAAGCAATTCAATTGATAATTTAGCATGTTCAATTATATAGCAATAATTACTACCCATCTTTATGCACAAAAACCAATATTGGTATAAGGAACAACACTTATTGAAATGTATATTTCATATATTTTTTGTTCACAAATAATTAAGGAATGCAAATTTTCTGTCTATCTATGGAAAATAATCCTCTGAAATACAATTAGACTGGAAAGAAAGATTTAGCACTAAATAATTTAAGTATGTTATTAATGCTGTATTGCTTGCTACTAATTAAATTTATGGATTAAATTTTTCCATATAACTCTAAGAACATATGAAGAAGAACAGAGGTTTTCATAAATCTTTTTGTGGACACAAAAGGAAAAGATAAGTTTGGGGAGCACTGATGGAGCCATGCAGAATTCACTCTACTTGTAAGCTTGGGCAGGCTTTACCAGATGTCTATTAGGATATCTCTTATGTGGGACTGCGTAAAGGTATCTTGGTTCTTGGCTGGTCATGTGCCTGGAACCTCGAGACTCCAAGGGAGAAATGGCAGGTGTTTGGCCATCGTCCCCAGAACCCAGGGTCCTGACATGCAGTCTAGTCTCCATGGACCTACATTGTTCAGTCACGTAGGCCATTACACAGGTAGAGGGTGGACTACAGGCCTCAAGCCCTAGAGAGATTAACATACTAATGAAGGCCAGAGGGCAGAGCAAATTAAGCATTCTTCCCCAGACCCTCCCCCTTTCTCCCTCCCTATTTAACTCAGGTCTGCCCTGAGTTTCTGGGGGAGTACATCCAGATCCTTCTATCATCCGCCATGAAATAAACCCTATTGGAACCAAGGACTCTGGCCAACATATGCTTATGTGTAAATCTCTCAGATCACCTTAAATGTGATGAGCTGTTGCACATTGATACAAACATAATCCTACCTAGCCTCTTGGGAAGGCTGTTTAGAATATCCTCAATGTCTTTCTCTATTGTGTCACCCCAGCTGTCTGCACTGGTATTCTCTTTGTGAATTACAAGTATGATTGACTAGAAAACAATAAATAGATACACAAGCAATTTGATAGTGAATCAGAACAATGAGCTACTCAGCCCAGCTCCTAAGAGCACTCTCATTCTTCAAAGTTTTAAAAAAACAAACATCCATAGCTGCTTTTGCAATGCAATTTTGAGTCAGATTTTGAGGACATAAATTATAAACATTTCTTGTATCATTACACTGAAATGTAATTCCTCCTCTAAATTATTTCCCAGTGAGTATTCACAGCACACCGACCATATGCACAGTTTTCTCCTTATGTGGTCACAGACCAGTTCTTACACCTGTGTGTGTACATACTTAATTTGTAAGTTTATTGCATGTATACAATTATATAAACGTTGCTACACTCAAAATATAGACTCAGCTCATCATTAAAACCTCCCTCCTTGCTGGACATGGTAGCACATGCCTTTAATTCCAGCACTTGAATCCAGGAAGATCTCTATGCATTCGAGGACACTCTAGTCTATATAAGGAGTTTCAGGTCAGTGAGGGCTACATAGTGAGACCTAGTCTCAAAACAAACACACAAAATAAAATAAAATAAATAAAATAAAATCTTCCTCCTATTATCCTTCATGTCTGTCCCTCCCTCCCTCTCTCTCTCTCCCTCTCTCTCTCTCCCTCTCCCTCTCTCGCTCTCTCGCTCTCTCGCTCTCTCGCTCTCTCCCCCCTCTTTCCCTCCTGCCCCCGCCACACATCTGTATTTCCATCTACCTAATCCTGTCTCATCCCCTAACTAACTACTGCCAGCAAGTAATTTTCCTTTGTAATTTTATGATTTTGAAAGACTTTACTTATGGAATCAGAAAGAACAAGTAACCATTGAGCCTGGCTTTTTATCACCCTGTATACTACCCTAGCTATGTGTCCATGTTGTTTCAGGTATTGATACTTTGTTCCTTTTTATAAGTAATATTAGATAGTATTTCAATACATGGATATTTTGCAATTTATTTAAGTAACCAGTACCAATGGACATTGCTCTGTCATTTCCATCTTTAGTCTACTATACATAAAGATTTGTAAATATGTATTTGAAAGCAGCTATATTTTCATTTCTTGGGTGTCAGTGGCCAGGAGTCTTATTGGATTATGTAGCTAGGGAATCCTTATATTCATAAAAAAATGTGTAAATTATTCCACATGGCTATGCCACTCTCAGATTCCCGCTAGCAATGAATAGTCAGTCCAGCTTCTCTAGACCTTCACTGTGGTAGGTTTTCCATTTAGTTCTTCAGATAGGTTTGTAGTAATATTTGATTGTAGTATTAATTTGCATTTCTATAATAGTTAATGAGGTCAAGCTTTATTTCTTATGATTATTTTTTTATCTCTGCATCCTCCTTATGCAACATCTGTTCTTATCTTTGCTAGTATCTAACTGAAATGTCTAATTTTACTCTTACTATTGAGATTTGAGAACTTTCATGTTCTGAATAGTAATCATTTTCCAGATGTGGTCTTTCTTTTCATTATTTTATACAACTTACTATTCATGCATTTGAGCAGACTCTGTCAGCAAAGGTTTTTGATACTGATGGAGCATAACTGGTAAGCTTTTTTTTTTGTAAACCATACTTCTAGCATTTTACATATGCACTTCTTGCTCAGCCCTATTCTAAAGGGTTTTGCCTGTATTTTCCACTAGACACTCTATAGTTTCATTTTCTACACTTAAGTATATGCTCTATTTTGACTTAATTTATCTATAAGTTGTGAAGTTCAGACTGAGGCTCATTTTCTGTTGCCTGTGGATATACAACTGCTCCAAATCCACTAGTTAAAAATAATTATTGCCTGTTAAGGATAGATATCAGTTATATGCAGTTCTGGCTGGCCTGAAACTCATTGTATAGGCCATGCTGGCCTCAAATACAGAGAATATGCCTTGCTCTGCTTCCTGAGTGCTGGGATTAAAGGTATGCACCATCATTTCCAGCCCAGTAAAGCACTTTTTATGAAAGTATAGATTCTTTTTCTGTCATTGGTTTTATTGATGAGTTTGTCTTCCCAGTTATTAATCAATTCACTTCCCCATGACTTGTTTTCTCTCCTCAAAAACTTTTTAATCTGTTAAATTTTTTTCTAATGAAAATTTATTTTGAACAAATTTATTTCTTGTCTTGATTTTACTACTTTCTTCTTCTCCTTTCTTTGAGTTTAATATGTTGTATTTTGCTGGCTTGATACGCAGACTTCCTCCTTTTCTAATAAGCAAAGCTACAAGTTTCCTCTGCTTGTGTCTCCATAGGCACAAAAGATTTTATAACAGGTTTTAATCATTTTATTTAAAAATAGTTTCCTGTTTCCACTATAATTTGGCCTATGGTTAATTAAAAGTATATTTCTTAATTTCTAAATAGTCAAAGGTTTCCTCATTTTTATTGTCTTATCATTTGATTTCTAGCTTATTTACAATGAGATGAGAGAACAGAGTTTTATGACTTCAATCCTCTAAAATTACTCTGCGGTCAAGAACTCCTTCCTTGTGTTTTCCATGGCATATGAAAAGAATATGTGTTCTGCTCTGCATAAATACACAATCTGATTCTTTTGAGCTAAACTTTTAACCATATCTATTAAATATCCGAATATATACTGAATATTTATTTATCCTATCATTTTCTAAGAAAACTACCTAAAACCACCAGTTATGACTGTAGTTTTGCTTGTTTTTCTATAGATGGATATATTTTTTCAGACCATGCTAATTGTCACAACCAAATTTATCACAACTATATTTTGTAATTGAGTTTACTCTTTTATTAAAAAAAAATAGCCTGATTTATTTCTGATATTACTACCTTAAAGTGTACTTCATCTGATATTAGAAAACTGCTTTTGTTTGGAATAGTATTTCCATTGTATTTATTATACTTCCTTATACTTCTACTTTATCCACTTGTGTTCTTATATTAGTTTTTCCTTTTTAGGGTTTCATGGGGTTTGGGTTGTTTTGGGTTTTTTTTTTAGATATTTTTGGAGTGTGTGTGTGTGTGTGTAGATATTTTCACATGAGTGTGGGTACCCACAGAATCCAAGAGGGTATCAGAACCTCAGAGATAGTTACAGGTTATTGAGGTCACTTGGTGTGGGTGCTGGAAACTGAACCTGGATCCTCTGTATGAGTAGTATGCACTCTTACCCATTGGGCCATCACTCCGGCCTCTTTCCATTCATTAGGATCTCACTAATCAGTCCATCTTTAGATAGAAAGAAAATCTAAAGATTCCCATATCAATTTTAATATTATGCTTAAAATTATATGAAATCAGTACTTTTTCTGAACAACAAAAAGGGGGGACCCTTAAATGCTTTAATTTCCTGACCCCCCTTTTTTGTCTTTTATAACACTTTACATTTTAATTCAACATATGTATAAAGCAAAGACACTGTTGCATGTTTTGATGTTTTTATTCTCTCCAGCATCAACTGTTACTTTTCCTATGTCTCAGTCTCCACCCCAAATTGTTTGCTTCCTGTTTTGTAACCTTTTCCAGGATGTCTCTTGGCATTAGAATAAATTATCTCTGATTATATTTATCTGAAATTATTTTATACATTTTTTTACTTTTCAGATGATTTTTTTATCAAATTTAGAATTCTATGTTAGCAACTATTTTCTTTAACATGAAAATGCTATCAGCCCAATATTTGACATCATGCAGTTTTCATTGATGAGATAACAGGTCCATCTTATTAGCAGACTTCTCAGATAATACAAATGTTTTCCCACTGTCTGACCTGAGGACTTTTCTCTTTGTCTTTGGTTTTCATCACTTTTGTTGCCATAGTCCAGAAAGACTCTTCTTTGACCCTGTTTTCTTTGGCACTCATAAAACATCTCTGATACATGAATTGATAACTTATGTCAGTTTGAAAGGTGATCAGCCATTCTCTCTGTGAATATTATTTCCATTTCAGTTCCATTCTAGTCTTCCAGATCTCATTAGTAATTTTTAATTAAGTAATCTAATGAATTGAGTATTTCTAAAGACAGTTTTTTTTATTTTTTTCATCACCTTTTTCTCTTAGCTTCAATTTCTAGCATTCCTTTTATGACTTTACTTCTTTATCACACGCTTTTGACCAATTCTTGAATTTGAACTACTGACACTACTTTTTATCTCTAACATTTCACGTGATGGTTTCCTGTGGGATCCAGCTGTCTGAGCTAGCTCCCTAGCTCTCATGTAGTTTTACACATTAGCCATTTTTATGCATCAGTCCAGTGTCTAAACCCTGTAACATCTAAATAATCTATTGGTCATGTTGTCTTGTCTTTGTCATTGAATTGGTTTTCCTTCATTTGACTGTATTTCCTGAAAATATTAAGTTATTTTATATTGACTGCTGGATACTATATATAATACTATGAAAAGTGCTCCTTTGCTATTGTCCCTCCCAGAAGATGTTGTCCCTTGCTTAGACAAGATAATTTTCCATAAGGAACTGAGAGGGCTTCTGGTTGGATCCGAACCCAGTGTGAACCAACCTCCTCTATGCTTGTGCATCGAGCATGTCTTTGGTACTCCTTCTCTTTGACAGAATCCAATCTCATTTTCTTTCCTTTATGTCATGTGACTTTTGAAGTCACCACTTCCGTTTTTAATCTCTTAGAAGTCATTTTGGAATTAGTTTCTAGGCTTTGGCTCTGCAAATGCATACTTAAATAATTAGTGAATATTCTGAGAGGATAATCATGAGTTGGACATAGAGCCCACTTCGTGCTTTCTATTTCCCTGCGATCTTGGGCCTGAACTCTCTGGCTCCCACTGAGTCTGAAGCAAACTCTGGACTGCTGTTTCTGCCCTGATTCTAGTCCTTTACTGGGACTTTGGTGATTTCCTTGAAAGAAAAAATATGGGTTATATGGGTTATATTATAGCGCTCAACTGTACATATTTTTCTTTCTCTGGGATTAGATACCTTGAGTCCTCATGTCTGATGTTACCCCATAGCTAATGTTCAAGCAGTTCATCTATTTTTGCATTATTGGATGAATCTTGATCAGGCTTTCATATCTAAAAAAAATTACCAGACATTCAATAATCTGTCCCATCCCAACAACTCTTGTCAAATGGCCAGATTTATTTCCAGAAAGACCAGAAAGATCACTTTTTAAGATTTAAAATTGAAACCCAACAGCTGCTGGGTATACCTTGCTGTCAAAGCCCCTCACACATCTACCAAAAAAGTGACCCTTGGAGATTAGAGATGTGCTTCCTCACAGTGCTTTCTGTCTTCTCTCCTACTATTGTTTTGGGGAAGCAATACAAATCACCCAAACTCACTCTTGATTAGATTATTTGATGAGGACCCTCTAGTACACCCACTGTCATCAGAGAGGCTATAATAATTCACAATGGCCTTCATGAAGAACACAAGGTACCTCCAGTTTACCTAGTCATCCTGGAAATGTATAGCTGAAACCTGCCTGAATTTCTTAGGGGTCTTCTTGAGTGTCTGAGTTAAGCAAAAGGCCCACTAGCTTTCTGATATAGCATTACTAAGCCAGGTTACACTTTGGCTACCTTAGTGATACTTTCCCCTTTAGACCTCTCCAAGACTTAAAATGGATCTAATGAATTGGACCTAACCCTAACAATTTATTTCCATGCAGGGTTATGTAGCTGGTGTTGTTTAGGCTTTTAATTAATTAACTAATTAATTGAATAATGATCTCACTTTGTTGCCCAAGGTGACCTTGAAGTAGTAATATTTCTTGTCTCTACCATCCATGCCTAGCATCATATACTCCATGACACTGAGACCTCATTTAAAAAAAAAAAGCTAGCTCTTCTGCAATTTTGTACATGTATATGCTACATTCTAGCTATTTATCCCATACCCTCTCTTAAATCTCTCATATCCCTATTAGCCCAACCAACTACCTGTTTCTTTCCCAGATTCATGACTATTTTGTGATCCATTTATTTTAACCATGGTTACCTATGTGTACCGTTGAGTTGTGACTGCACATTGGAGCCTGTTTGTGTCACAAGTGTGTATACATCTGAGCCAATAACTCATTTTCCTGAGTCTGCCTAACAGTGAATGATAGGGTCCCCTAACTCTTTCTCCTACACTTGTCTGGCTGTTGGTGAGCCCATTCGTATTCAGACCCAGTGTAGTCAACAATAGTTGTTGAAAGTTTATGAATGCAATATAATTTTTCTTTTTGATTTTCATTTGATAACACAATCACCAAACCACTACTCATTAAGTAGCCCAGGCTGTCCTTGAATGTACTCTATAGCCTAGGCAAGCTTTGAAATATGATCTTTTAGCACGAATATCCTTTGTAGCTAGGATTAAAGGCCTGTAGCCACCAGGACTGGTCTATCTCTAGAATATAGAATCAGTTTAGAGCATTCTGGGTGTTTGATCTACCACCTCTTAGTTTTTACTTTGAAGCATTTTTATTGACTTACCCGACTGTCTTTCTCAACCTCAAGCTGTTAATTCACTGACTTCATATTTCTCACCTTTCCTTTTTCCCCCGAACTCACTGTCACAAACTCTTCTGAGATGTTCTTTCTTTTATCTACCACTGTTCGTCACATCACTTACCCAGGTGACTGAGAGCTTCTTTGTCCCAGGGCCATGTGGCAGAACCTGCAAGGTCTTCCCGAACTGAACTGGCAAAGTAGACATTGAGGAAGTGAGTACTGTTGAGCTGCAAGATCTCCTTTAGCTCTTTCACACTCATGTATGCCCTGGGGAGCAAGCACAAAAACAGAATGTCACACCATAGGGTAGAGAACAGTGGGACCAGATCTGATTACTATCATGGTATTTCCAGTCACCAAAGCCTTTTGGAAGGGAAAACAGGCAGAGGCATGCCTTTCATGAAGTCTAGGAAAAGGCACCAGTATACATTTGAGATATCTATCCCATTAAGTAAAATCCTTCTGCTTCGAAATACCACGGTATCTGCAGGAAGCTGCCATTTTGTTCTTACTCTCATTTCTACATGTTCACTGGAATTCTTTATTCAAGATTAACCTGAGAATTATCCCCTGGATGGTGAAGAAAGCCTTTAGTCTCTCAGTTTCTCATACTGCCTAATCCTTATAATGGCAGGAAGTTTAGTTATATATCTGTTTCATCATATGTCTATAGCAACCATCATATTTTTTTAAAAGAAAAGGATGTAAAAGTGGCTAGAAAACAAGTTATAAGACGGAAATGTTTTAGAAGAGTTTGGCGACTATAAAACATCATAAAGCTCCTGCAAATGATACTGACACTGTGTACTAATTTCTTTTTGTATCCCTTAATCTATGAGCAGTATTCTTCTATACTCCTATCTCCTTATGATAATAATATATTATCTAATTGATGTCTGTGCTGGCTAGTTTTTATGTCAACCTCACAAAAACTACAGTCATCAGAGAGAATGGAACCTCAACTTGGAAAATGTTTCTATAAGATCAAGCTGTAGGCAAGCCTGTAGAGCATTTTCTTAGTTACTAATAAATGAGAGAGGGCCCAGCCCACTGTGGGTGGTGCAATCCCTAGGCTGGTGATTCTAGATTCTATAAGAAGGTAGGCTGAGCATTCCATGAGTACCAAGCCAGTAAGCAGCACTCATTCATGATCTCTGTATCAGCTCCTGCCTCCATATTCCTGCTTTGAATTCCTGCCCGATTGCATTTGTTGATGAACTATGATATGGGACTATAAGTAAAGTAAATCTTTTCCTGCTAAGTTGTTTTAGCCATGGTGTTTCATCAATATAAAACAGCAAATCAGTAATAGAAAACCTAACTAACACACTGCCTTCAAATCACTAACAATTTTATATACGAACTTAACAGAATTGAAGGCCCAATAATACATGACTCACAAACATTAAAGACTATTGATGGACCTTTAATTGCCTATCAGGGGTTGAGGGTGGGCCCCTAATGCTGAATGCACCACACACTTAGGACACATGACTCAGAAGATTCAATCTGAATCTGCCCTGAAAGCCTATTTCCTGTGGTCTAGCTTCCATGGTTCCAGAAAATAATGTCAGTTGCCAAGGAAGTGAATCAATTAAGCAGTCCTACCAAGATGCAACACCCATGAACCATAAAAATTACTAGCATGTCAACATATTCATAAAGGTGCAAGAAGTGGCACTTAAACATCAGTGGTAACCAACAGCTGTGTAATTGGAATTACGGAGGAGAATCATGCCTGATACTGGAAAGTTAGCCTCCTGGGGCTAATAAGTTCATAGATCTTAGAAAACAATCTACTACCATCACTTTCTAAATCATCAAGCTTTCTTAAAGCATTCTATCACCCCTTATCAATGAAGCTCCTCTTTACAGCAAATGGAGACCATCACAGAAAACCGTAACTGATCACAATGCAGAGACCAGTGAATGGGATAGGGTGGTTCCAAGGTATACATTTACACCACAACTTCTTCATCCATGCCCTTAAAGAAGAGGACATTACTGAAAAGAGGAATGGAAAGACCATAAGAATCAGAGGAAAGGGGAGTTTGTCATGATATTGTGTCTCATAGAAATGTCAGAGAAGCTACACACATTAAGTCTTGCCAGTATTGCTGCCTAAACATGACCATGACCTGGCAAGGATGACTCCAATAGACATATCAACATGGACAGGAGTTGGGGGTCAGGGGTAGTGATGGGCAGAATTTCACAAGGCCTCAACTGTACATATAGAATAACAAGAAACTTAGGAAGGCCAAGAACAGGAGAAATCATCTTCCCCAGGGAATAACACAGCAATCCAATATCAAATGTTCACATTTGAAAACATATATACAAGTAATATTATACAGAATGAGTATATTGTAAGTATTTATGTAATTTCAGAAGGAGCAACTAAACCAGACCTCAGTAGTCCTTAAACTTACTAAATGCTTCCAACAGTGGTCATGTTGTGCCAGACTCAAAAGAGGAAAATCTAAAACCAACTTTTTATGTATGCCAGGCAGACATAGGTTTCAAATTTCTTTTAGGATTATGTTTCATGGCTGCTATTCTACCATATGAGCCATAGGCACTGGACACTCCCAACTTTCACTTTTTTTCAACTTTTTTAGGACAGGATGACCCCTCAATTGTTTGCACTGCTTCCCAACCATGCTGTTTGTGTCATTTATTTAACCCATGCATAGAAAGTGCTGGCATTCTGAACCCAGGAAATGGAAATCCCAGAAGGGATAATTTTTGTGTTTCTTGGATCGGAACTAAAATGAGGAAGGAAAGCAAAGAAATAAAAAAGGTCACACTGTAGATCCTAAGATGCTTTGGAGAAAGGAGTTTTTAAATGGTAGTTTTATTTATTTGTAATATATTGGAAAAATAGTTCTCTGCCACAAGCAATCATCCAAGCTCCATGAGGTGCTGCTGGATTGATCAGAGGGATATTCCTTCAGCCGCTTTCTGGAGACGTGATGCTTTGGGCTCTTGCCTGGTTTCCCCGCATTTACTCACATTCTCTTTTCTTTTCTTGTTTATTAAAATAATGGCATTATGTTTTTACTGATGTTTGAGGTGATGGTGACATAATGAAAATCTTTCATTGTGGAAATGTTTCAATAAATAGGGGTGTGGGAGAAGAGAAGAAACTAGAGAAGGAGTGGGATTGGATGGGATTAAAGTCAGCCTGAGAGAGGAACAGGGCACCAAGGATGAAGGTTGAACTCTGTCTCTGTCCTTCTTTTGGGTTTCCAATTAAACTGAGACATGGTACTTTAACAATTTGCTCTCATTTTTACTTACTCACTTTGCCTAAATTTCCCTGTTCCTGGCATGATTTTCTTGGGCTATCTCTGTGTTACTGGCTTCTCTGTTCCATTTGCCAGTTTTGGCCACCACCCATCTGTCCTCTCTCAACCCAGCACTTCTGTTCATTTCTCCTGAGCATCCTCCAAAGGCCTCTTTCTCCTCCTCCTCCAGCAGCAGCAGCAGCAGCAGCAGCAGCAGCAGCAGCAGCAACAGCAACAGGGCTGGCAGTACCCATCGCCCTTTCTTCCTTGTCTACCTCTTTCCCCAGCCATAAATTACTCTTCCAGATGAGCATGTTGGTGTCATGCTAGTAGCAAACTGGGTGTGGTTACACAGGTTTCTATGTTCCACTGAAATATAGATAGAGGTTAGTAAGTCTTAAGGAAAGTAAATTGTAAAAATTTAGAGATGGTTATAAATAGCCCTTAGTTGAATTGATACAGAAAACACTTATTTTGCTGGAAAAGACTGTTGTCCACATCTTTATCTAAAGAAGGAGTGATAAAGTGTAGAAGTCAGAGTGGCTGTTTCATATGTATGCCAGCTTGTCTTCTGTAACATGTACAGCATTTCAAATGTTACTCAGAGCTAATAAAGAAAAATGTCCTAGCTTCTGGACTAACCAATGTACCCAGGGCTTAGCTCAGATATGAGACTATATCCGTCAATGTAGTTCCTAAATTCAAAGTCCTGACCTTCTTACTAGAGAAATGGTTTATTAAGAGGTAAATAATGTTGGTGGTCAAGGTGGTCCAAGAGACTTCAAAAAGATTTTAGGGTATGGCTGTTGTCTTTAGTCACCTCCCGAAGGTTGAACATAAAACACCATGTACTACAAACACGGGACTCAAAAGTTCCAAGCTGGATCTGAAATAAAAGCTTCCTTCTTGAGGACTACCTTTCCAGTACTAAAAGGTGCCAAGCAAACTTCAAAGGAAGGAAAGAAAAAGCAATTACATGCTTATGAACAACAAGGACCAGCATATCAAAATATCCCTAAGGGTACAATAGTGGCATGAGAACCTTGGTGATAACCAACAGCTCTCCATTTGAACATAAGGCTCACTCAAAAAGAGAAAATCATGCCCTGGGGCTAGTGGAGGCACGGATCTTGGAGGAAATGCTACACCCAGCATTTTACTAAACCAGCACAATTCCTAACTACATTTTAAATATTTTTCCTTACACCCACAGATAAATATAGGTCTCACCTCTCATCAAAGAATCTTCTTTTTGCAACAGATGGAGACCATTACAGAAAACCACAAACAACTAAAATGGAGAGAAAAAGTGATCATGTTGTGCCCAGCCCACAGCTTCTGCACTTAAGGCTCAGGGATCAGAACAGAAGAGGAGGCTAAAAGATTGGAAGTTCTAAAGGAACAGGAAATGTGTCATGAGATTGTGTCTTCTAGAAATGTCAAAAGAAGCAACACCCACAAAATTCCATCTATATGGCTGCCCCCCAAAAAACCCAAACAAGGATGACACCGATAGACATGCTAACATGGAAGGAGGAAATCTCACGGGGCTCCAAGCCCCATGAAATATAGGCAACTACAGAATGCTGGAAGCAGAAGAAATCGTCTTTCTCAGGGAAGACCCCTCCCCACTCCTACTGGTTCCCAATACCATGGTCAGTCCTGAAATCATATACTTACAAGTAATATTATACAGACTGAGGAAATTATACATATATATTTATATGTGTGTGTGTGTGTGTGTGTGTGTGTGTATGGGATATAATATATATATTAGGGATATTTTATATATTAGGAATATATATGGAATATTATACACACACACACATATATATATATATGGAATACATACACATATGATTAATTAAAGAAAAAGTGGCCATGAATTTGCAAAAGAGAAAGGGGATACATGGGACACTTAGGAAACAGAGAAAGGAAGGGGGAAAGTTATACAATTACATTTTAATTTAAAAAGTAAAGTATTTTTAAAAAGAGATAAATGTGTTTAATATTTGAAAGATGATGAAATGATAAAAGTAATTGAGGGAAAATACACAAGTTTCATGAACCAATCTAAAGTGTGAATTAAAAAGAATGAGCTACATTTGCTTGTTCAGTTTCTGTCCAAATCCACTTTTACTTACATTTTCCAATCTCTACATAAAGATATCTTGCATATGAGGAAGGACATGCCAGTAATCTCAGCACTTGAGAGGCAGAAGCAAGAGAATCTTAAGTCTGAGGCATGTCAAAGCTGCAAACAGCATCAGAAACTGAGATATTGAGAAGCAAGACATGAAGATATGACAGACAATCGTTCACCCTGGAACCTCAGTCTCTCTTCCCATAGTCACTGTAAATCTCTCTGGAGGAGGGGTACTGTACAAAGTTAAGAAGATAATCCTCATGCCAAAATAAAACCCAAATGTCCTTGAGGACTCTCACACTATTCTTTTGAGGAAGAACTTGTAAAAATCTGGGATGTGGAGATGCAGATGAGTTTAAAACTCTCTACCATCCAGCCTTCTCCTGGAACATAGAGACCCTCGAAGTATCAATTTTAGCATTGTCTTAGCAAATCACCACAATTGCAATGGGTTCTCTCTTCTGTCAGGTTCCTCCTGTTCTTAGATGCCCATCATGTCAATCACTTTATTCTCTCTTTCATTCATGACGCCATCTCCTGCTACTCCACAATCACAAAGGATGTCAGAATCTGTCTTCTTCTTCATCTCGGCTCCTCTCCATGTTAGAAATGTTAGCGTTTGTGTGCGTTATCCACTGAGGACAAGGTATAACTCTTGTCTTCCTCATGCCTCATGGCACGTACTCCATTCTCCTTTGGCTATCATTCTCATTACCCCCTTTTCTTGGACTAGGTTTTTTTTTTAAAAAAAAAATGCTGTTTTTATATAGATTATTGACTTGATACTTTCATTTGTTTATAATCATCCCCTCTCTAGGATTATTTATAATCTTCAATATTCCTCTTTGTCTCAATATACTCAATCTTTTGTTCTTTGGATTCTTAGTAGCTGAGCATGCCTGTTTCATTGATAATAGAGTAGAGACCACTCATCATGGATTCCATCACACCCACACACACCCACACCCACATTTAAACTTATTTCCTTCTTCACTTATTTCTATTCATCCATTTGGTCACACAGGATGAGGTTTTCTGAATGAGTAAACTATAACTAACACTCTTTCTTTTTCCTTCTTCTTTTCCAATTCAAATTCCCTAAGAAAATTATTTATTCATCTTCCATTTACCCATGCAGCCCTGATCCGATTATAATCTGGCTCTCATTTATATCACATTATCAGAACTGTTTTTATTAATGTTGTCAATGACATTTTCATTTTCTTCCTACAACACTGAAAGCAAACCCAGCCACTGTAGTATTGGAACCCTGTGTTGCATTTTGTATTTATTAGCTACTTGGTTTGCTTTAAGCTCACTACTTCCTTTACTTGATAACTAAATTGTTTTCTGAGATCAACTTTTCCTTACCTCCATGGTGGGTTCCACTTCCTTTTGCTGCTTCTCATCCTTCCCAGTTATTCTACCTATACCTTATTCACTCTCCATATTATTCCTGGGAATTTTTTACTCTTAAGCTGCCAAACATCATCAGTACCTGAATAATTCTCACATTATCTGTATATCTAGTCTTACACTCTCCCCTCCAAGGCTATAAGAGTGTATCCCTCTAACAGGCACTTAAACTTAGTTTACCCACAGACATCTTAGAAGTAACATACCAATGTGGAAAGTATCCCTTTAAGAGTGCAAAGGAAAGACAGAAACGTATCTGAAATCATAGTGTATCTAACAAATCTATGGACATTTCTTCTGTGTGTAGATTTGCCAGAAGATTGGGGTTTGGTTATACACAGAAGACACAGGAAGTCTGGCTTAAGAGGGTCTCCAAATGCTCATCCTATTCTCATATCAGACAGTTTGCAGAGGGGAGAGCATAGGTGAGAGGAGTTTGTCATGTGCTGGTACAGGGACAAGCAAAGACCCCAAAAAAAAAAAAAGCAAAAAAAAAAAAAAACATACTTACAAACAATCACAACCAATATCGGGTAGATCCCTGAGAGAGTTGACCATTCCAAAAAACAAGAATCTTAGACCATGTGCCATGTAAGTGCTGAGAAAGAATCTTCTTTCCATCCACACCAGAAACCATTAAAAACAAATAAACAAAAACAAAAAGCAAAGCAAAACAAAACAAAAAACCAAAAGTGGAAAACTCTTGAGTTAGAACCACACAGTAGGTACCTTTGAACCACAGACCCAAGTAAGACACACTAGCTCCCAGAAGAGGGATAAGTGTTTAAACAGAATAGGAGAGCTACTGACATCCCTTCCCAGTATCTAGAGGTGAAAGTCACTCTTCTTATAATGTTCACTCCTCAGCCTATGCACCACACCCTGTGGTTGTAGTGCAAACCACACACACACACACACACACACACACACACACACACCACACAAGACACAACATTTCTCTTCCCCTTGGAGAACAATATGAACCCACAGGCACAAGTGACCACACAGGTACCATGCACCTGTGCACAGGTAGCTGACTATATCAATAGCCTGTACCTGCTCACACATGCAAGATTGCTATGGGGAGATGGTCTGAATTTTCTCACCTACACAAGTGGCCAAATGAATACATCTCTGCATACCTCATCATGTATTTGAGGACTTGGTCTCCAGCTGCTGGTGCTAATTTGGAAAGTTATGGAACCTTTAGGGGGTGCAGTCTTATAAGGATTGGATCACTTGGGACAGGAATTCAAATTTTATAACTCAACCCCACTTCCTGTTCACTTGCTACTCCCATATTACTGAGACACTGTGACTGACAGGCCCCAGCTCTTGTTACCATGCCTTTCCATACAAATTGTGAATAAAAGTAAACTCATTCTTTCTTAAATTGCTTCTTGTTGAGTGTTCAGTCACACTGATGAGAAAAGTAACTACTAGAACACCTGAGAAAGCTCATGGGGACTTTCTGGTCCTGTGCACACATGAAAGATTGCCATATAGATTTCCCCTATACCTACACAAGTAATCACATAGCTATAGCTACACTTGTGCACACCTGAGTGACCTCATGGAGAAACTCTGCACTTGTGAACATGCAAAGGACCGCACAGAGACAGGGTAATTTTTTCTGTACACATTTGAATGACATTAGAGACAATCAGAACTTATGTATACATGGGTGATTACATAAAAACAGTCTGTGCCAATGCACATGTGAGTGACCACAAAGTCTTCAGCTTTATACACACAAGGACCTGCATAGAAACATCAGTCTTTACCTACACACTAATAAGACACTCATGTACCTATACACATGTAAGTAACTATACAAAGACAGTTTATGCCTATGAACACTGGAATGACATCATAAAGAGAGTCTGTTGCTGTGCACATAAGAGTGACCTCACTGATCTTTAGGTATATGCAAGTAACCACTTAGGGACAGTCTGCCCCTGTGTATATGCTGGTGACCTCATAGAGGCAGTCTGTATGTGTGCACATATAAGTGACATCATAGAGAATCTGCGTTCTCACACTTGCTAGTGATCTCACAGGTGTAGCCTGCACTAGCATACTGAACAAGCAGCTCTCAATGTATAAAGCAAAATAGTCAATAAACCTAAAACTACTCAACATATTTATGCAACAAAGAAAAAAATTAAAACAATATTGAGGGCTGGGAGGTTGCTCAGTCATTAAAGGACTTGCCTCGAAATCATTGGGACCTAAGTTCAACCTCTGGAACCCATGTGAGATAAAGTTGGTATAGCAGTGTGTGTGTTTAACCAATAGACAGAGACCAGTGGATTCCTGACCAGCCAGTCACACCTATATAGAAATATGCATTTCCCAGAAGCCAGAGATGCCAAATAAAAAGTTCAGCACCAACTACGACATAGCTTCCTTCCAGTTATTGGCCAGAGTATCCCAAAGACCCTCAAAGCAATACAGGTCATTACGACTGTTGCCACAATGACTTGCTGATAAAACCTATTGTAAAGACATCACACTCTATAGTCTTGGTCACACTCCCTCCCCACCTACAAAAGACGTCAGAACATCAAAGAGGAGTGAACAGAAGTACTGTAAGAGCCAGAGATCAGGAAGGACCAGGGTAAGACAGTGTCTTCTGAGAGGAGCAATGCAAGCATGAACTCACAGCAGCTGTGGTTACCTATATAAGACCTGTATAAGATCAACGAAGTCAACACTCCAGCATGAAAAAAGGAGAGTCCTGAGGCCACAGCCCTAGTGAGAAACTATTTGTTGACAGCTGATGGATGCTAGCAGAGAAAGAGAGAGAGAGAGAGAGAGAGAGAGAGAGAGAGACAGAGACAGAGACAGAGACAGAGACACAGAGAGATAGAGACACAGAGAGATAGAGACACAGAGAAAAACAGGGAGACAGAAAGAGATAGAGACAGACAGAGAGAGAAACAGAGAGACAGAAAGAGATAGAGACAGACAGACACAAAAACACAGAGAAATACAGACACAAAGAAACGGAGACACAAAGAGATAGAGACAGACAGAAACAGAGAGACAGACAGACACAAAAACACAGAGAAATACAGACACAAAGAAACGGAGACACAAAGAGATGGAGACAGACAGAAACAGAGAGACAGAAAGGGAGAGAGAGAGACAGGGAGAGGGAGAGACAGAGACAGAGATTCAGGTTTTTATTAGAAATGTATTCCCTGGTAGGTCCCCATGCTCCAGTGAGTGCCGCACATCCATGCCTTTCACAGGTAGCAGGAATTGGAGTCAGTATATTATGAAGGGAAAAAAAGCATAAATTTAGGGATTAGGAGGTTGGGAGGTTGGGGTGGATCTAGGAGGAGCTGGAGGGAAGAATGAGAGGTAAATATATGATCAAAATACATTTGCATGCATCTATGAAATTCTCAAAGAAATAATAAAAAATTAAATTTTTAATAAATAAAATGGTATGATAACTTAATTGTCTGTTTTTCTCCCTAAATAAACAGAACTATCCAGTAACATGAGATGATTACATTACTACAATGGAAGAAACTGAATGTATTACAACAGCCAAGCCTTGTAACAATAGGTGTGATTTTCAGTACAATACATTTCCAAAGAGGAGAAATGACTCCAAAGCCTAGGACTCTCCAGGAGAAAATAGCTCCTTACAAATGGAAGGGTAAATCTCAAAAATCAATTTAATCTTAGGTCATCTAAAGCCAGAGAGGAGATTAAAATATCACAAGAAAAAAAGTCAAGTGTTACAAGGAAACTCCTGAACTAAATTTTATAAGAATGAATGTAAATTTTGGAATGGAATATCTCATAAAACTATAAAAAAATAAGATAAAAATTAAAGCCAGTAACTAGTATAAACATGAAGAAATGTAGAATAGTAAATTGTAAATAGTAATCTAAATTTATACATATATATGCATATATATATATATATAGAGAGAGAGAGAGAGAAAGCAAAAACATGAAAGAAAATTCTGAACTGTTAAAAGTATGATTTGTTACCAACATGAATAATCACTAAAGTACATTCAACAATCCACTAATCTAGCACCTATTTGTTTGTTTCTATCAATAACAATAATAACAATTGATTCAGTCTTGACTGTATGCTAGATGCTACCTACATATTTGATCTTGTAAAGCCCACAATAACCTTATGAGATTTGCATAATTATTTCACCTTATAGATAAGAAGCAATGATGTAAAGAAATCACTAAAATTCACAGGAACTGGCACCATACTACATATGCACACACAGTTACATGAAGGAATGGAGGTTTTGTGTCTTTTATCTGGAAACGGAATGATAAAAGGCAAAGTAGTGAGATTAAATAATTACTACAAAAAAGTGTCAGATTTGAGGAATGTTTTCATAATATTGTTAATTATATAAGTTTTCTTACATGGGAGAAAAGTGATTCCTGGTATCAACATACCTATGCTTAACAGGAAAACAACCCTGCAATTTCTCTTTCATTTTTTCGATAGTCTGGTTTTTTTGTTAGATTCTCTCAAGTAAGCAGATTCCTTGGGGGATATTAGATCTTAGTTCAAGAGGACATTGTGCTGCCTAATGTCAATTTGACACAAACGAGAGTCCCTTTAGAAGAGGGAATCTGAATTGGGAGGATACCCCTCCCCCATGCCTTATTGACCTGTGGGAAAGCCAGTATTATATTTTCTTAATTCATTATGAATATGTGAGGGCCCAGCTTGCTGTGGACAGTGCCACCACTGGAATGGTGGTCTTGGGTGCTACAAAAAAATCAGGCTGAGCAAGCCATAGGAAGCAGCATGCCAGCTTGGCTTCTGCTTCAGTTCCTGCCTCTTGGTTCCTCTTGCCCTGACTTCCTGGACTATGACATTGAAGTATTAGCAAAATAAATATTTTCAGTCCCAAGCAGCTTTGAGTTACCATATTTTATCAAAGCCATAGAAGCCCTAAGACAGCATTTGAGAAATATCTCATGAGATCTATATAAAATGCAAGAAAATGTGAATAATTATAGACTTGCAACTTCTTGTCCCAGATACTGGAGCTATTCTATGAGAGGACAGGTTTTTTCCCCCAGAGAACAAAACCATCTTAGAAGCCAAGAATAGTTCTCAATCAACAATAACTATGACATCATGATTTGGGAGTGGACTTGCTAGATGCCAGATTGGGAAAAAATAGTTTTCTGTAATAGTCTTTTCATAAATTACCCAGTCCTGGACATTTTGTTATAACAGCAAAAACAGACTAATGTGATCTTCAGCAGATTATTTGTTAAATGTAATCACACTTAAATAAAAGTACAAATACATTCTAATGTAGATAATGGATTTCTAGAAGGAACTGAAGTAAATATTGGATTTGAAGTAATATGCTTTGCACATTTGTTTATTTTATTTTTTAAGTTTGGGCAGTTTTCCAAAACAATGTTTCTCCAAACCAACCAAATAACATGAGGTAATAAAAATAAATAAAATATTGTATGTTTGTGCATGTGTGATATGTGCTGTGGTCTCTCTCTCTCTCTCTCTCTCTCTCTCTCTCTCTCTCTCTCTCTCTCTCTCTCTCTCTGTGTGTGTGTGTGTGTGTGTGTGTGTGTGTGTGTGTGTGTGTGCTTGTGCATGTATGTATAGTATGTGTGTGCATTCTATCTTGTATTACCTGGTCAGAGCTCTCAGAGGACAATAATCATGCCTTTCTCAATGAAACAATTTAGAAATTTATTTTCAGGAGTAGTAAATGGTTTGTCAGTACTAGTTGACAATATCAATAGTAAAAATGATCTCAAAATGGAAAATAAAGCAGAGATGGCTCCATCCCTACCCGCACCCCAGTTCACAGATATTGTTCAGCTGTGAAGTATCCTCAAAATCACAAGGTTCCATTACATTTCAAAATGCTTGGGATTTCAATGTATCAGGTAGGACCTGATTCCTCTCGTAGGCAGCAAGAAATAAGTAAGTATATGCAATAACTCCATGCAAAGACACCTCCCATCTCTGTCTTTGACAGCTGTCTGTGTGATGACTAAAGGCAAAAGCACTCTACTCTGATAAACTCTTTGGGTCTGGGTAGTGTAATTCCACAAGATTTATGCTGGGTTTAAAAATAGGAAGCTTTTCCCAGGAGAAACTGTCCTTGTGTATAACTGGATCGGACACAAAGCATTCCAGCTAATGATAGAAACCCATGCAGCTGCTTAGTTATTTAGTCATTCTCCGTGTTAGTTCTTTCTCCTCATGAAGCTGTTTCTTCCATGTAGAGCATCTTAAAACTGTTCTTTCAAATCCCATTTTCTGACAAATTCTTCTGTAAATATATCATATACACCCTTGCATGTAGACACATATATGCTCCCTCAAAGCCGGGTCCTTTTTCCAATATACTTATGTCAAATTAAACTTTCAGCTCCCAGGTTTACTGAAACAGCAGAAACAAATGTACTCCATAAGAAAACCAATAATCAGAAGTCATTTACACATTAACTTTAGAAATTAGTTCACACACTTATTAATTCAGAAGGAATTTATAGAACAATTTTTAAGTATTAAACCTTATGCTCACCAGCAGAACTCACTACTGAACAAGCTCAGCCATCATATCTACCTTCATAGAACTTGGACCCTAATAGCAAAGTCACCAAGGAACAGAGTTCAGCAGGTGCTTGGGTAGGAAAAGTAACCAATGCTGTAGGATATCAAGAACAAACAGGCTAACCTAACTAGGTTTTGGGGAGTTAACAGTGTCTTCCTAGAATTGGCATCTATATGGAAACCTAGCCAACGAAAAGGAGTGTCTCAGAGTAGGGAGAGCCAAGGGAAGAAGAGGTAGCCATTGTATGAAGACCTGGAGAATAAAAAAGAATATGCTGATTGTGGGGAACTGGAAAACCTGGTGCTGGAATGGCCAACAGCACTCAAGTCCTGGAGTCTTGTTCATCATATTCAGACATTGGCTTCTTTTTTACAAGAAGAAGGAACAGGATTGAAGTTGCCTTTTAGCGAGACCACCCTTGAGAAAAATGTGGAGAAGGAGGTCAAAGATGCAACCCACAAAGGAAGGTAGATGGCTCAACAGGCTTGATTGGCTTTGAAGTGTATTCCTCAACAGAACCAAGAGAGGCTGGTGACTGATTAGATGGGGCAAGGTGTGAAAGGGAGAGTCAGAATGATCCCATGAGTTGGATGTGGTGGTACCACATGTCTGTGCTAAAGCAAGATATGTCAGGAACATCCAAGCTTGAGGCCAGCCCAATACAGGGTGAGACTTATATTTAAAAAAATGGCTTTCCAAGTTTATATTTTAAAAGTACATCACACAGAAGCTCCATATTTAGTTAGAGTTTGTGGACCCTGTGATATCAAATTAAACATCTGTATTAGAGAAGTAGATAAACAGTCCTGTATGTCTAAACTATCCATGACATTAGAGAACATTAAAAACTAAATTACAAAGAAAGGTCTGGGGCTGGAGAGATAGCAGCAGTTAAGAGCACTGACTGCTTTTCTAGAGGTCCTGAATTCAATTCCCAGCAACCATGTGGTAGCTCACAACCATGTGAAATGGGATTCAACACCCTCTTCTAGTGTGTCTGAAGAGAAAGAAAGGCCTGAAATGAATGAATGAGCCATGATTGCCTTCCTGGTGGATAGACACTCAGTATAACACATGTTTAGGGAAATAGGAGACAGGGAGATCGAGGGAAAAATCAATTTCAAAACAAATTCTCTGAATTATTCAATCTGAAACTCTAAAAAGAAGTAATGTTAATTTTTCTTTGCCTGAAGAAGACCATGTTTAGCTTTGATTTACAAATTATGGGATATGGAGGAAAAAATCTTTTCAAAAATTTAAAAGTTCCCAGCCTGGCTGAAAGAAAGATGTACAGAACGAGTAGAGACGACACGAGGTAATTGCTGTAGAGCAGTGAATTTTCAAAAGGAGAAGGAATGGAGTTGGCAGAGAGGCCTGAGGCTGAGCGAAGAGGAGGCAGGAAGACATCCAGCGGTGCTGGCTTCCTCAGCAAAGAGGGAGAAGATCATTCCAAATGTTCCTGGCAGTTGAAATAAAAGAAGAACAGAAATGTGTCTATCAGGAATAGAAATAAGAAGGTCTTTTGACAAAAGTAATTTCAATACAACAGAGGAGACAAAAACCAGACTGCAGTTGGTTAGAGAGCAGTGCTGGGGTGGGAGTGAGGGGAATGCTGTAGGAAGTAGCTGGCACAGACAAGAGTTCTGATCATGAAGGGAAAGATACTGAGTAGGAGAGGCAGAGATAAACCCGGATGGAGAGGAGAATGGAAAGTTACTATCATGGACTTAGGCATTACGACATTGCTTGGAGAGAAAGAAGCCAGAGAGCCTGAGGATTAAGAAAGACAAAAGAACAGAGATGACTGAGAAGATGTGACACAGAGGCCAACAGGTGAGATCCACCTTACCCAGATGAGGGATGTCGGTGTACAACACACCTAGAGGCCCATATCCCCAGCTTCTCTGAGCACCAATTGCTAACAGTTGATTTTCTTTGGAAAAACTCCCTGAGCCAAGTAGCAACTGGATCACAGGAGATGTCTGCCCCCTCCCAGAAGCAGCTTGTAGCCAATGACTCACTAACAGAAGGGTACAAAGAGCCAATATCTTTGCCCCCAAACGTAGGCTAAATCCATAATGCAATTCATGCTTCTGAGTTCCCTGAGATTGGCGAGGTTAGACCCCAAGTGAAATTGCATCCTTGCTTGGGCCCTCTGCCATGGCTTATCCTGTTCCCTTCACTGCTATGTGGTAAAAAAAAAAAAAAAAAAAAAAAAACTCTTCAGTAAATCATATGAACCCAAAGTCCTGACTCAGGCTTCACATGTTGGACACAGAAGAACACGTGTCATGCCCATGCACTAGAGGAGGAGGGAGAACGGAGATGGTTTTGAGAGCTGATGACATTACAGAAGAAATAATCCTCTGGCTTATGCTGTACCCATCACGGAGTGGGTGAGGGATCATCTGTGAATGAAGAGTGAAGTTAGGGGCATAGAGACATTAGTTTTAAAAAGTATAAAACACTGTGAAAATAGAACAAACTAGAGGCAGTATCCTGCAGGGGATACAGGAGGATTAACTGACTAAGATCAGAAGGGATTCATAAACTAATGGGCCCATGCCCTCATTTCCATTCTTAATTTCTGCTTAAAAGTGTCTGAGAACTCATGTCATTACCTGCTGTACCACAATGAGGCACTCAATACCACTGAGACCTGTTATTATTTACATTTGTAATATTCCAACTGGGCTTATGTTTTGAGCACTAAGCCCCCAGGTTGTGAAACTCTTTGGGATCTGTAAGAGATGGGTCTGGCTGGTAAAAGTATGTTACTAAGGGAAAGCCTTTGAAGGTTATGCCAGTCTTTGGTTCTACCTTGCTCTCTGTCCGCTTCCTAGATCATATGAACAGCCACTACCTTGTGCTCCTGTAGGCATGGACAGAGCTGTTATCGTTGCTACACCTTATTCACCACAATGGTCTGAAATCTCTCTTAGGGCATGATCAAAATAATTACTTTCATAAAGACCTGCCTCACCTAAACTATTCTTGTGAAGAAAGCCTGGCCACATTTATTGTGTATCTTATCTAAGTCCTTGAAGAGAGTGGTCCTAAACTCTTTCATCCTTTGCAGTTCCACAGCCAATCACCAAACGAGTTATGTTCTATATTCTGAACAAATCTAGAATTGCCACTCCCAGTCATCCACTCAACTGCTTCAAATTATCATACTTCCGTGTATTTTTTTGCTCACCCATTTCTAGTCTTTTACCATTCACTTCTATTTCTCTCATGGAAATCTAATTAAGACTTTTTTTTTCCTTAAAACATTTACAATAGTGTTTGAGACAAAAATCAAATGACTTAAATGTCAGGGACTTGCAGTATCTGGTCCCATACTCCCTGTTTTATTTTATCCCTGGTCATTATTCCTTCAATGCCCTGTATGATAGTTTGATACCTATACGTTGTTTGTTCCTTATTCAACAAAATCGGATGCATCTTTCGTATGCCTAGGTGGCTGGGGTTTGGTGAGTTTGTTTCTAACTGTTCATTTGTCAAAAGTTAGGGTAATAATGGCAGGATGCATAGCAGCAGATAATGGTGCTTGCTGCCAACTCTGATGATCTGAGATCAATCTTCACACTCTAGATGACAGAAGAAGAGAATCAACTTACACAAGTTGTGTGTCCACATGAGCACCATGGCATATTCATATCCACATTCATATCTACCGTACACACACGATTAAATAAATACATACATACATACATACATACATAAATGTTTAAGTTAGTGTAGTATCTTCTTCCAGGAAGGTTTCCAAGGCATTAACTTCAAACTCTGCATCTACACTTGGCCGCAGTCCTTAGAAATCACTTAGCACACTATGCCCCTCTGGCCTAGCCCTTACCACACTGAATGAATAACTCTAGACACCTTTCTCTGAACACAATACATCTTGTATTTCTTAATAATGAGTCTTTAAAAGGACTTCCAATAATCATACTGCAATATACATGAACTATAATTCAGAAAGTAGACATATGACATCAATATTTGACTGTCTTTGAAACAGTTAATGCAAAGGACAGATGAGAAAAGACAGTACCCATCACTTAGATACTCAGGCACAAGTCCCTTTGCCTGTAAGAAGATGCATAAACACAAAGATATGATACTCAAAACTTGTTGGGACTTTCTGGTGGATCTTACAACTTCCCCAGAAATATCTTGAACCAATAGTAGACATTCACTTGTCACTGTGCCTTAAGGGACAGAAGAGTCTTCACTCTGCTTTCTCCCCTGCTGAGTCTATTGATTCTTTAGAGACATTTAGTAGCCATGTTTCTTAGTAGATGGGACAAGTTTTATTTGCCTTTTGCATTATTGTAAGCCTCTAGAGGCTTTCTAGAGGCTAGTAGCCACCAGGACAACTGTAACTACCAACATGCAAGTTGTAAGTGGTTGGTGGTCAGGAAAAGAGGATTCTGCAGTCACTCAGAGGCATCCACCACACCCAGCCTGATCAGTGCTCTCTCTCTGGCTTAACTCTCCTCTTTTCCTTTCCTCTGCGAGTAGGTACCCAGAAAGGCATGCTTTGTCGCTGTTCTCTTTCATTTTCTTCTCCAGAAGGGCCAGGAGAACAGTTCTCTCTTCAACCCTTTACTCTCTACTGCCCCTGACTTCAATGTTTGAAGCCATCTGAGGATCATTTGCTGGCTGAGTGATCTTACACAGACTATGGCCTTGTGGTGACTCATACACTTGTGGTTTCCCTGTGTTTACCATGGGTATTCCATTCCAGCTGGATTTCCCTTTCCCCTGGAAACCTACAGCTAAGCTATTTCTCCACTTTTCTATTTCTACCCCACATACCCTTTCACCACCAGTGTACTCTAAAAAGAGAGGTGTGTGTGTGTTGACAAGGAAACTAAAAACCATGGTCCAAATGCACCCTGTGGCTAACTTTCATATAGCCTATAAACTAGAATTGATTTTTATATTTTTTAGAGTTGTAAAACAGAAAAAAAGGGGAAACACAAGAAAAATGCAAGAAACAATATTTTATGTGGCCCAGAAACCCATAAATCCTAAGTATTTACTATCTGGCCACGTATAAAAAATATGACAGAAATATGCTCTATACTGAGGTCCTTAAACATAGATCTAGATTCAGCCAGATAGGATTCACATTCCAGCTCTGCTGCTGTGAGCTCTGTGACCCAGATTCATCTGTCTCACCAAATACTAGTCAACTCCTGAATGACATGGGCCAAATGTCATGTTACACATAGTACTTGGTGTGTACCTAAGAAAGATAGAATAAATAGTCGTTCTCGTTGTAAATTTTTCATTCAGTGAACTCTAACTCAATTTAACCCAACTCTCACACTCTCATATGAGAGGCACAATACCCCATAAAGGTAAAACGAACCAAGTCTCTTAACCACCTCGTGATTATATTTCTTGACAAAAATGGCAACACTCTAGCCATGGTTCATTCTCTATTAGAGGTGAAGCAATGCTTCTGCATATGGTTCCCAAATGTCAATGCTTAGAGGAGCAGTCAAAGGTCATTTTCTTTCTTTTCTTTCTTTCTTTCTTTCTTTCTTTCTTTCTTTCTTTCTTTCTTTCTTTCTCTCTTTCTTTTCTCTTTGTTTTGCTTTGTTGTTTTGATATTTGAGAGAAACTCTAAAACAGACTGGTGTAATATTAAAATCTTCAGCTTCCATGTGCTCAGATTACAGGCACAAGCTGCCGCATCTGACATAATTTTCTTTTCAACATGGGAGCCATCCTTTTCCATTTTCATGATCATGATGGATATAGACTCTATCACTGATGCTCACTCATTTTACCTATTCATTGATTTCATTTCCATCCCTGTCACTCTAGTACCACTGACATGATTATTGCTTATTCAATCTATAGCAGTGATATACTGTCTTCTGGCCCATGGCTTCCTCTTCCTCAGATAGTTACTGTGAAGCTCCAGGAAAAATCCAGCTAGGCATTACTTGCCCTCTCTCACTCATGTTTCTGCCTCCAGAAATACCAAGTGGTTTCTAGCTGTCCTCTCAAGCACAACTACGCTGTTTAGTTATTTTATTCCGTTGACTTCTCTCGCCCTTCCTATATAGCTCTTTTTCTTTTCATAATAAAAGTTCTACACGCTAAGCCTCAACAATTTAGACTATACAAGAGAATTTTTAAAATGTTTATAACCACATTCTAAACCCATGGAAATTATTATTACTAACATTTGATATATTTATTTCTATTATTTACTCCCTGTATGTATATATAATAATAATAATCTACATGATTAGCTGTGTTATTTCTTTAACTCTAGATCTGTAGTCCAGGCTGGCCTTGAAACTCAGTGATCCACATACCTCTGCCTCCCAAAGGCTGGGATTAAAGACGTGCTACCACAACCTGCCTCACATGTGTTGCTTTAACTTAACCAAATATGCAATCAGTTATTCATAGCAATTATTATCATTTAACAAGCCAAAAATCATAGAATTATAACAATCATACCTTTTCCAGCTTATGTTTTCCTGGGACATGTTCTCATTATGTTGTCCCAATTGGTCTGGAACTCACTATGTAGACAAAATTGGCCTCAAACTCAAAGATCTGTCTGCCTCTGCCTTCTCAGTTCTGCAATTAAAGGCATGCACAACCATGACCAGCAATATCTATTGTTAAGGCAAATTTTTGTCTTCAAAAATCATTCAAAGCCATTATGTGGAAGAAATAATGATTTTAGTTCTTCCCAGGAAAAAATGGAGCATTCATGTATGAAAAGGAAAGTCCAGGGATGGGCAATCTTTTCTGTGTCACTATTTTGTCTGTATTATTTATGGGGAGGGAATATATTGATTTTTGTCACAGATTCAAGAGGCGGTTCTGGAGATCTTGAGAGTGGTTGAGTTGGCCCTCCTGAATCTTGTTCCTACCTATGCTCAAGTGAGTCTACTTCTCATCACAATGGGCCTAAACAGCAGCACACCTATGAGATCTGTAGTGTTATGACAACTTATAAACTCTGAAGACCCATCTCCTGAAACAGATGAAAATTTGCCTTATTACAAATATAGAGTATTGCAAATTCTGGGACCTCTTGTAAAAAAATAAAAACCCCTAAAATATGTTTAAATTTTAAAGGGCATAGAATGAGTGGTGATAAATATTTTACCTCTGAATTTAAATTGCCTGGGTATATCTGGGCCTTACCATTTTCTTCTTTAATGACTTGGGGGACATTATACTCAGTAATAATCAGTAACAATAAAGTAATCTTAATACTAAGAATAGTTGGGGGCCAATGAGCTGGTTCAGTGGCACCTGCTGCCAAGCCTGTTGACCTGAGTTTGATCTCCAGGACTGACATAGTGGAGGGAAAGAACCAACTTCTTCAGTTGTCCTATAATCTCCACATGCCTTCCTCAATACATGGATGCCAACAAACATCCCACATGCCCTCATACAATAAATAAAACACAATAAAAGCCCATAAAGCATGTTCCTAATGCTAACTTCCTAAAACTGCCAAACAGATAAAATGAGATCATGTATATATTAAGCACATAACATAAACAACAACCATTCATCCCAGTCTTATCAAACACATCTGAAAATGCCACTTTCTGATGACTTAAAATCCAGTAGAATATATTTTCACAATTCTCTCTGGACTCATAATCAGCCGTCTTTTTAAATATAATGGAAGGATAGAGGAAATTGGGCAAGGAAATATGGACATAAGACAGAACATAATACTTTTCCTTTGCTGTTTACAAAAGCATAAGGAAAATGTCTTATGTTAGAAGAAAAGCTCTTTGATTTTCCAAGCATAAAGTGCGAAAGTTGGATTTGGGTTAAAATGTCTATTCTGCACTGTGGAAGGCCTTAGATGTACAGACAGGGGCAATAGGTCTGAGGTAAAGCTTAGAGGCCATGTTTTTCTATACAAAGAGCATCTTGGTGCTGATTTTAGGTTTTGTTGTCTTCTGTTTGAGCTCTGCTTGCATTTGAAATGAAATCTGGAGCCAAGCAATAATGACTAACAGAAAATAGAAACATACAGGAGAAAGGACCAGTGAGTTCATCTTAGCTTTTCAACCTGGCCCTTCTCCTAAACATGCTCTTGACCTGGTAAACAGAAGGATGGATGAGTCCTCTGTTCAGCCTCATTCTTTAAAAGAAAAAAAAAGATGCCACATTTTCAACTCCAGGATCTATTATCTATTAGCTAAGTATATTTTACATTCAGCATTTTCTATTTGCCTCTTCTATACACACACACACACACACACACACACACATTTTCTTACAACCCGGGGTTTATTTTTAGACTAAAGAGATTGGGTATCTCAGATCAATGCTCTGTGCTTCTAAGAAGAAAGTCTAAAGTAACTTCCTTGCCAGATATAAAAAGACAGTCATGTAATTTATTAAAGGAACTTTGGGAAAGCTCCGATTCCTTTTTAACCAGAAAAAGAAAAAGGGAGAAAATAATCTTGATCAGATCCAATACTACACTTGGCACCTGAGACCTTGCATGGTCTACAGTTTCTTAGCTCCCCATCCTGTTAGTCTACTGTGTGCCATCTAGGAGGGCTCAAGTTTACTGGCATGAAATCTGTCTTCTCTGCAAAAGTGCAATTCTTATCCCTTAAATAATGGGGAACACTGAGCCAAAAAACCCTCAAAACAATGCATTCATTTAATGACTCTAATGGTTCTACTGGAGTCTGCCAATGAAAATGCTGGCTACATTGTCCCAGAGAACCTTAGCAGGGCTACACAAAACTCAGCAAATCTCTCTACTCATTGCTGTTCCCTACCACTCAAAACTCCTTTCTCTCTCTCTCTCTCTCTCTCTCTCTCTCTCTATCTCTCTATCTCTCTATCTCTCTATCTCTCTATCTCTCTATCTCTCTATCTATCTCTATCTCTCTTTCTGTGTGTGTGTATGAGAGAGAGAGAGAGAGAGAGTTTCTCTGTTTTTCTCTCTTCATTTTAACTTTTCTGATAGAAATCGGTAAAAATATCCAAAGAATATTATCTCTTTGATATCTGTAACCTATGGGGTATAGATATTTATTTAGCTTTCATGAGTATGGTAAATGTATATTTAACCTAAAAGTCAGAACATACATTTACAGTATTATGGTACTTTATAAAAAAAAAAAAGGTAATATCACTTATTTAAAACATGGGTTTTCTGAATAGTTAAGTCAATCTTCATTACTAAGGACACAGACATGCTTGAAATTGTATTTCAGTTACTCTTAAAATAATAATGGGGGGGTAGTTTACTGTTTCCTAGCAGTGGACAAGGCACTTGGGGAGATATTGAGATTTCTGAGATATTTTAGCTAAAAAGAAAAGTGATCCACTCCAAACAATAATTATCAAGTTACTGCACCATCTCTCTTCCCAAGAAAAAAAAGGTCATGGTGACCCTTGTGAGCAGACACAGAGCAGAGGGCGGTTGAAGATTCAGGGGGAAAGAAGAGAAAATGAGAAAGACAAAGGGGTGGGGAGAAACAGAAGATAACATGGGAAAAGAATCCAAGTATACCAAAAGAACAGAAAGTAAAATGTTCCCAGTAAGACAAGGCCTAGAGTTACTGACTCAAGAGACGATGTTGTCTACATAGACCATTCTCATGAACTGTTGTCTAACAAGCACAGCTAAAACCAGAATGAGAGCCCATTCCTACTCAAATTCCTTTGAAAAATATAAACACCATCACTGTGGTTTTCTCTTCCAATATAATTTTTGTTTTCAATTTTTGAGACAGGATCTCAACATACATTTCTTTGTGTTCACCAGACTTGCCTCAAACTCATTGAGATCCTGAGTATTGGCATTACAGTTGTAAGGCACCGTACTGGATCCTGTATAAACCTTATTAACAATATAAGAGTCTCCTGTTTCTACTACAATGCACGTGCCATAGAAAGCAATTATATTAGCACTCTGCCTGGCTCAGTACCACCTTCATGGGAAGTGTTATATGACTCCATAGAATTTGCTTCACAGATTAAATGACTGCCAAAGCAGAAAAGGACCCATTTTGTTTTGTTTTGTTTTGTTTTGTTTTGTTTTGTTTTGTTTGTTTGTTTGTTTTTAAGGTCACTTTCTATACTGTTGAAGATGAGAGATCTCAAGCATGGCAGAAAGTTGGCCCTGAATCACAGGACTGAATCTTTAGACCCACTAACTCATATCCAGGTTGACTCTTTAATCCAGCATGCATCTGACTGAAAATTATTTTTTTGAGAATTAATTTCTGGTCTTTTCAATCTCTAAATTCAAACAAGGCTTTTCATTTCCTGGAAACTAGTCATAAGACCTTCAGCTTCATGTCAAGGACTTTGAATGATCTCTTCTTCACTCTTCAGCTTGTGCTCTGAGCTAATGGGCATAACTTTCTCTGGAAAATTTCTGCAATTTTCATGCATCTAATTCTTACTTCCTATCATCCCACATCTCTACCTTTACCAAATCTCCTTTACTAATGAAATTTTATCATCTTCAGAAATATAAGTTAATTCCTACTTTCTCCTTCCAGTTACACTATTCCTATAATTAAGTCAACCTTCCTCATTTTAAACATACAATTATATTTACCTTATTCACTTGTGAATAGAATAGCTCCCCTACTGCACTGTGAGTTCATTGCATACATATCTTAATGAGTTTTGTCTCCCACAAAGAAGCTAAGTGCTGAAAGGCTATAATCCAAAATTTTATTGTTTTATAAATGAATGAACCAAGGTCTCTATGTGCCAATAATATGTCACTTATTACCCGAGACATTTCCAACATTTTCATCACAAACATCTCCAAGATGGTTAAAGATATATTTGAACAGAGTTCAAATACTAGAAATTTTTAAGCTGTGTGGTTGCTAAGTATCCTGATGGACAATGGAACCTGCGAGGGCACAATCCACAAAACTCTGATGGAAACAATTTGACTTGGGGATTTTAAATGATCCCAAACTGGCTCAAGCCTTAAGTAAAAATCAGTCCAGCAATACAACAGAATTTCCCATCAGCAAACTATGCTAACAAAATCAAAATTGTTTTCCCCAAGTACCCCCACCTGACTTTCTACCCAATTGGGTACTCTAAAGTGACTGACAGATATAGCCAACTTTTTTTTTTGAGAAAACATTAGCTCAGAGAGATTTGACAGATGTTTCAATTTAGAGGTTATCCAAGTCCAGCACTTAAATCTAGTCCTGGCTTCCTGCACTAGATGCTGGGCAACCTTAAACTAAGCCACTTTCACTCACAGCCTTCGGTTTCTCTAACTCAGAAGCAAATCCAAACCCAAAGTCAATACTTCTTAGAATCCTCCAATAATCACTATACAAAGGAAAAGTTCCAAAACACACTCCCTTGTTCATTTACAACTGTCAGTTCACTATTGTGCTTGTCAATAGAGTCCATAACATGGTGTATTCATAGGAAGCTGCAGGTTGTAGATGTCACAGAGGGACAAGAGAACATCAAGCTATTGATATCTCAAGCTATTTAGTCTGATTCTCTGCTTTCAGAATGGATGACAAACTTCATCCAGCATTCCAGGAGCTGTGGATTCTGGGTCTCCAGGATTCGTTCCTGGTAGTGTTAGGTTAACTCAGGGCATTTGGCAGCACTGTGAGAGGTGCTGTGAGTAACATCAGTTTTGCAACTTCATTTGTCATATAATTAAATTATTATATAATGAAAACTATGCAGCACACAATAAAACATTCACTCTCCTACTGCGGTACAGTATACTTAGGCATAAACCAACCACAGGGGGGAGTGAAAATGACGTGGAAAGGTCAGCCTTAAAATTATTTTAATTCATTTAGAAAAAAACAATAAAAAGAAGAACAAACCCAGGAAGAATTAATTTCCAAACCAAATGGACTGAGGAAAGTTGAGTGAAAAACAGGAAATTAAGGGAGAAGAAGCAAATATTGGGTCAGGGAAACAGAAAGAAAATGAGCCTTAAAGATGAGGATGCTGCTACAGTTTCTCTGTGAATTGTAGAAAGTTGTTCATTTAGCATCGTTTAATATCTGCTACTATTCTAAGTGGACCACTCAAACCTGAGCATTCACAGTATCACTTTAACACCCTGGATTTTTGAAGGTAACTGTAGGAAAATGTTTTCAAACAGTGCATCTGACCTGGAATCAATTTATGAAATAAACTAAGTGGGTTGCTAAGCAACACGTATTTATTTTTAAAGAATACATAAAATATAGATGTATATTGTGAGCTGTTACATATTGTCTGCAGAGACATCTGGGTTATTCATATCTATAAGTATATACACATATACTGAGTTCACATTAAAAAAGTCTCCTACCTATATGCTGAGAATTTTTTTAATTGAAGTATTTATGTTCAAGAACAAGTTTATCCTGTCTTAGATTACCCCTTGTTTTCTGACTGGCTTCTAACACATGACATTGTCCCAATGCTTTGTTTTTCGTAGATATAATAGGAAACTTTGACCTCTGAACTGCACATCTTTCTGCCTCAAGCACCTACTGTCAGCTGTGTGCAGAAGGATGGCTCATTGTTGTTTCCAAAACCAATGCGTCTAGAGAAAAATTCACCTTGAGTGGATTTGTATACAATACTTTAGGTAAATTAGTACCCAAAATACACAGTTTCTTCATTTTTCAAATGTGAGTAACAGTACCAATCTTACAATAATTATGGTAATGTATATTCACTATAATAGCTCTTGGTACATTTAAGTTATTTAAGCACAGCTAACAGTTCCCTAGCCTCTCAAACTGAATTCTTCATCATACTCCCATTTTTTTTTGCAAGATGTGATAATTCTCTGAGACTGAAATTCTTGTAATAATTCTGTTATCCTTGGTCCTCCTTAGGCCCCTGTAATTCATTGTGCCCTTTTGATCTTATCAGACCCAGATTGCTAGACACTGACATGGTGACTCACAACAGTCTGTAACTCCAGCTCTGGGGTTCCAATGCCCTCTTCTGGCCTCCCTTGGGCACTGCACACACATGATACACACACACACACACACACACACACACACACACACACACACAGTAGCAAAACATTCATACACATAAAAATAAGATAATTAAAAAACAATGGATGAAACAGTACTGATAACAATCAATAAGAAAGATAGGGAATAAGAAGACAAGGATAAAAAGAAGACAAGATAAGAAAGATGGGGTACAAGAAGAGGAAGGGAAAAAAGGACAGAGACAGAGAATGTAAGCAAAGGGGAAGCATCGAGCATTCAGTTTGTACTAGGCATTGGCCAGATTGCTTTTCAGTGAGTTAAGGTACAGTCAGGCTGAGAGGTGTATCTTCAGATCATTTATCTTGTCTCTATCAGAGACAGACACACATAGGGAACAGGGAAGGAAATGGAGATGGATACAGAGATAGGAAAGACAGAGATATTGGAGGAAACATACTACTACAGAAAGACAGAGAGTGTCATTATTAATTTTCAGCCTTCAACTTCAATTGAAATTTCCTTGATTCCCAGTTGTCCAGAATCCAACATGTCTCTAGGAACCAATTTACTCCACTACATTCACTATTAAAAGTTCTCCTAAACCATGTCCCAAGTGAAATCCCACTCAGCACTGGTTGTCTCCTAACTTAGTGGGAGCATTGGAGCTACACGGCATTTCCAGAAGCTTGTGACGCTGTGGACCATGCCACCAGACAGAACTAGTAAGATTGTAGCAAGTTCAGAACCTCAATAAAACTCATAACTGAGAATGGCAGAAGTTCTAACTAGATCCAGACCAGGTGCCTGCCCTAGAATATGTGACCATGACACCCCACTAAGATGACTTTGACAGCATGCCCCTTCTCAAGTACAGACACTCTAGCTTTACCTTTTCCCCCACTGTTTATGCTGCCTCCTTCCTGTGCCATGAGCCCTGTCATATACTCCCACTCAGCCTCACTCTTACAAATCGCCCATATCCTCTTGGTTCACTTCCTGTGTAAATATGATCTGGCTTTCCACATTGTAAAGAAACACTGCCTTGGGCCTTAACTTCCCCCTCTTTCAGCCCCTTCTCCAGCCAGAGTTTTGAAAGATTTTTATCACGTTTTCCTCTCCTCAAACAATTCTCATCTGTACTTCCCCTCCAATCATCACAAACATCCCTACTGTGTTTTAAATGGTTTCTCCATGCTGCCCAAGCTGGCGGAGATGGTCCTACTTTTGTTTTTAACAGACCTCTCTACTGCACTAAGAGACTTTTCCTGTATCCTCTTTTTTTTCAGCTTTCTTAGAAACATGCCATATAATGAAAAAGTCTCTCATTTTTAGGGTACAAATCAACATTTTCAACATATCCATGGCCTGTCATCCTCATAGACAACAGGAAACATTCTGCTTTCAGCTATAATCCTGTTCCCCTCATCCTCTACAGCTTGAAGAAATTATTAATCCACTTTCTATTTCCATCTGTCCATTCTGGTCATTACTATAAATGGAATCATGTAATATGGATTTGGCATAAGTTTTCCAACTTTCATCCATGTTGTGTGTGAGTACTTATGCTTTTTAATATAATATTTTATTAGTTCTTTGAAAACTTCATATGTACATTGAATATATTTTGATAATGTTCACCTCACTCTCCATCTTAACACCTTTGAAATTGCTCCGTGTCACCTTTCAACTTCATAGATATGTATATATCTCCCCAGAGTCCAATTTGGGCTACCCCTATAAGCTTGGGTGTGATCCATCTTCTCAAGCCTGGTCAATCTGCCAAGGACCACCCTCTAAGGATATATGACTCTCCTTCCCCTAGCAGCCATCAATTGTCAATAGGTACTCAGCTAGAAGAGACTCCCCTGCCCCTCCTTTATCCATTGCATGCATGGATTTTTATGTCTGAATAATGGTCTGTTGTATTGATACCATATTTTGTTTTCTATTCATTTACTTCTTTGAGAGATTCTTTGCTTCTCAAGTTCTAGGACAATGGAAACTGGGTTTTTTCCATCTCTGCTGTTTTTCAGTTTTTTTTTCAAAACATCTCTCTTTCAGCTCCTTATTTAAGGTGCAATGTCAACATTCAATAGGCTTTTCCTGAAGAACTCATCCATATCTACAATGTCAACTCTTACAAATTTCTTGATAACTCCAAATCTGCATAGTCTTCTTCGAATTTGAAAACACTCCTTTAAAGTTCTTCTGGACCTTTGAAACTGGCTGTATTTCTGAGCATTTTAAATTCAGTTAGTTCAAAATTGATTTGTTTTTTATGCCAACTGCCTACCCCGGTCCTGGTACCCATTCAAAGGAAATTGTATATAACATGTTGTTATCTAGAGCATACAAACTGATCATCTCTTCCTTTACTTCTCACCCATTTTCTATCAGTGCTCAAAACCCACACAGTGCTCAAGGCTCTATAAATACTAGACTCTCTTTCTCCACTTACGTTTCTAATACTTTCTGTTCGTTTAAACATTTGTCATCATCTCTTCTGTTAATTACCAAAGTCATCTCTGCAATGAACTCCTCCAACTTATTCTCCCTATTTCTATAGAGTGCTAACCGTATCAAATCATCTATTTAAATAATCTCCAGTGACCCTCTCCCCTAACCTGCTTAGCACAAAACTTCCCTAATCATCCTTGTTTAAGTCTCTAGAATTGCCAATAACTTTCCCCCCAAATACACCTTGTGATCCAGCTTCACATTTTGACTTGCACTTAGTACCTGTGAGCCCCTCATTCTGCCTAAAATGTATGATATTGCTAAACAACTCTTCGTTGCTCAACACTTACTATCTATTGAAGATTTTCCTCTCTTTGCTATCGAACATACATAACTCTCCCTGGCAATACTTAGCTACATATCAGTGACACTGGCAGAAGCTACCTCCTAATGAACCTTGTGTCCTTGACTGCCTAGCACATTAGTTAGCATCTTTTTAATTTTGAAGATGTCTTAATAATCCTATATATTTCATTATCCACAGAGCTGTCTCTTCTTTCTTGAGTGCTTTTGATGCCCATCCAGGCACTTTCCAAATATAGTCTAAGTATTATGTTGTGATGCCAGTAACACTGAATGATAATTATTGTTAGCCCCTGATGTCTGAGAATGTTTTTTCTTATGTCTGAGAATGATAGATGTTCAATGCACATTTGCTTGATTAAAGAATAAATTGACGAGAGTGCATGTTGTAAGACTGCCATATGTCACAGATTTGATCACTGGTCTTGTACCTGAATCATTATCCTTATGTTACTTTCTTAGTCACTACTGAATACCCCAAGCCTATACAGAATTATAATCCAGCCTAATTCACATACAGACTCTTTCCAGGCTCTGAAATTCTAAACCCATCTTGATTTCTGAGGCTTTGACAGATCCATCTGTTGCCTTTACCACCCACCAACCTTCATATTTGGTATCTATATACACCAAAATTTTCCATCATCAGTGTTGTCACACATATGGATACTGCATTATTTAATATCTTAATCTGTCACCAAATGACAAAGGTTACATATTCTTTTAGTGGGGCAAAAATTATGAGTTGCTGAAATAAGAAGAACAACATTCTAACTATGAAATTTCAGATGTTATCTATCAGATGGGGGATCCACCTTTTGACATAGTAAGTTTTTCTCCACAAATCCGAAATCATCCCACCTGTGTGAACGCCTGTACCCACGTACTCCAAAGGAAGTCAGCTGTGATCCTCTAGCCTCATGTTAACATCAGAGGGAGTTATTGAAGAACATGCTTCTCTCTGGGAAAAAAATATTAAACCACAGCAGATGGGGGTCAAGTTGGTCTGTTTACACCAGTTCTTGATTGATTTTTTTTTCCTTTGTGAGTGAAGGCCTTAAGTTTTATAGGCAGCATAAATCACAACTTCAGCCTGGGATTCCATATTCAGCTCTTAACATAAAAGACCTGTCAGATGTAATACATCTCGAGCCAGAAAGGAAGATTGAATTTTATCTGTAAGCAAAGCCCTTTAAAAATAGGAGATTGCGAATCTTTATTCAACACTAGGAGACAGTTTCAATTGAGGATGATAAACCAAATGAAAAGGCAAATGCAGGAATATATTTTGAAAAGAAAGTTTAAAATCCAGTCTACATAGGTTTATCATATCTATTTCTATTTTACTTGGGCTTATCAACCAAGGATAAATCTGTACTAGCGTATGGCTAAGAGGTAGAAGTACTCTATAGTCATAAAATAGTGGAATAATAAACATCTAAATACGAAAAAATTTAGTTTCCTATCTCATCATAGTTCTCCATTATGTTTGATTAGTCAGCTGCACCAGTTAAAGTAGAATTCATGTATCATTAATATCACTCCCAATCTCTCCCTACTTGCAGAATAAATGGGCAAACACAAGGACAATAATGGCTTATCAATTGAAATTCTTCTATTCAAAAGTTCCTAGAGTCAGTCTACCATGTGTCCATTCAAGTTCTCAAATGGGAAATCTCTAGGACATGAAGATGACTGAGACACTGAATATTTCCTTTTAAGATCTCACTTCGCATATACTCTGTTTCTGCTCTTATTTGTAAATGCTTTCTAAAACCCCTAATCTAGCTAAATCAAGGTTTGTTTTGTGGGTTTTTTTTTTGTTTGTTCATTTTTGTTTAGGGGAGGGTTGTTCGTTTGTTTGTTTGTTAAGACTGTCCACACAGCTTAGAATATATCTCAGGAGTTCCTCCCAAGTCTGGTTAAACTCTAAAATGACAGGTTCCAGCTTCAAACAGAACCTTGAGTATTCCTTTATAAGAAAAGATCTGTTATATAACAAACAATTGACTTTTCCCAGGCTAGGAGATGGCTCAGGCAGTAAACTGATTGTTGCAGATTCACAAAGATGTGAGTTTTAGATCCCTCCCTCTTAGAACCACATGAAAAAGCCAAGGGGCACGATGCATATCTGTAAAAAGAAAGCCCTAAGGGTGAGGCAGAGGCATGCAGATTCTGGAAGCTCATGGGCCAGCCAGTCCAGCTAAACGGTTACATTTCAGACTCAGTGAGAGACCTTGTCTTAAGAGATAGAGAAAGATATGCATGTATGCACTTATGTACACACACATGCACACACACATGTGCATGCACAGACAGGCAAGCACTCACGCCTGCTTATTGTATATGTATTTAAGTAAGTGCATATGCATATGCAAATATAAAATAACATTTCAGTATAGACATATGCAAATATAAAATAACATTTCAGTATAGCTTTACCAACCTCCCTTATCATTATTTACCACTCCTTGGTCCCTCTCTGTGTTGCTCTCTCCCCCTCTGGTTAAAAACCCCCTCATTTTTTGCATTTCCTGCCTCAGAGAACCTAACTTACCAGTGCTCTCCCCGGAGCTATGTCTCTTTCTCTCTTCCCATGGTCCCTTTCTAATTCTCTGATATCTGCAATTACTACACATTATACACACAGAGAGAAAGATTTGGAGCCAAAGTCTCCAAATAAAAGACAACACATAGTTCTTGTCTTTCTGGGTTTGTATTACCTCTTTCAGTATACCATTTTCCAATTGGTAGCAAATTTAATGATTTAATAATAAATGTTGGGTTTTTTTTACAGGTGAATAGAAGGCCATCATGTGTATGTATCATTATCAGTTGGAGGAGAATTATGTTGCTTCCGTTTTCTGGCTATTGTGAATACATCAACAATGAACATAGCTGAGCAAGTATCTCTGTAGTATCCAGTTATGCCTCATGGGCCAGGTATGGCTGGAATGGCTATGAGTACTAGAAGAGAACTTACTACTCCATTTTCCTAAACCAATATAATTTCATACTGCAATATAAATACTTATTCTTATAGCCACTGACAAGTGGATCTCTCATCCCTCAGCAAAGAAGCTTCTTATTTGGAGTAGATAGAGACTATCATAAAGACTCACAACTAGTTGGAATGCACTATTTTTATTTATATTTAAATATATCTATAAATTTATAATATATTATACGTAATTATATGTAACATAGCATATAAATATATTATAAAATTATACTATATAAATAAATATATATAATAAATTTTACTTATATTTTTAAAAACAACTTGACCATTGGGGTCTAAAATCACAGAAGAGGGAGACTGAAAGACTATAAGAGCCAGAATCCTAGGATTCATGCTGTGAAGGACACATGTATGTCCTTCACATATGACCTGGAAGCTGTACTCATGACATCTCAAAATATGTTCACCTAAATAAGGTCATATAATGACAAAACCAGTAGACATTCCAAGAGGTATGGGAGCACCCTCACAAGGTCTATTTCTAGACAAGGAGCCTCAAGTAGTCAATGGCTGTGATAGTCCACTTTTCTCCAGAATGAGTCCTCTGCTTGGCTACTGGATACCAGGAGATTAACCTTAAACATATAGACATTCGAGCAACACTAAAAGAACTCAGTAGGTTGCATACATACACATGTATGCATGTATATGTAACAATAATTTAAAAGCGGTCATAGATTTGAGGTAGAGTTGGAGGAATATATGGAAAGCCAGGAGCAGAAAGAGGGATGGAAATAATATAAATATAGTAATTATGTGTGAATTTTCCCCCCCAAAAATTAAAACTTCAAATGAAAGAAAAGGAAGTAGAGATAATCAAGAAGAGACACCTGATGGTGGACCTTTGCCTGCACATGCAAGCCCACACATGTGCATGCACACCTGAATGTACACATCTATAAACACACTGTAACAAGAACATACGTGCATTCATAACACACACACACTCCCACTTTAAATAAAAATAGGAAAGTAAAAAGTAAAATAATTTGGTTTAAAATAATGGAAGTACTATCTACATCTGGATTGTTTGTTGGTTTGTTTCAGAATAACATTTAAAGAGACATCCACTGCATTAAATCATAATCTGAATTCAGTGCTAAGATTTTTAGTTTGGGAACAGAGACCCAGGTTTAGTTGTATTTTTCTTTGGACAATTCATTGAATTCTTCTGCCTTAGATTGACAGCAGAAGTCTCTCCTTCTCCATCCAGCTCTCAAATTCAAATCTAAATGACTATGCTCTTAGTCTATGTGTTAAAGTATGATAACAAGTTGACAAGTTAATGCAACTAATTATTTTCAGAACTGGTCCACTGATAGTATTTTTGATTGGATTCCAGATCAGAGGGCCTATTCGAACATGGTCAGAGATCAAATCTGTAGCTGAAGCTAGCTGAGGAATTAAAAAGGAACTGTGATGCCTTGAAAGCCCAGTGCTTACAAAGGATACCAGTGACCTTTGTTTTCATGCCAATGGCCTAAGTCTGAACAGGAAGGACAAAGAGATAGACAGTCACAGGAGAAGAGGCAGGTTTGATCTGCCTGCCAAGCACACACCTAAGCTTACTGACAGAGAGAGAGAGAGAGAGAGAGAGAGAGAGAGAGAGAGAGAGAGGGAGCAGGAGGAGGAGGAGGAGGAGGAGGAGAAGAAGAAGAAGAAGAAGAAGAAGAAGAAGAAGAAGAAGAAGAAGAAGACGACAAAGATGCAGAAGAAGATAAAGAAGAGAGAGGGAGGAAGGGAGCGAGGAAATGGGGGAGGAAGAGAGGAAGGAAGGGAGGGAGGAAATTTCTATCTCTAGGAACCTGACCCAGAAAGGAAGATTTTCCCATTCTCCTCAGCCAAGAGTTTGTGGATGTGAGGTTCTCACTGTCCTTCCTTGTCCTCACTTCTGTAACAGTTTCTACTCTCTCCGTTTCTCTAAAGTGAAGTCACATCAAGCATAATTCCACTGATACCAATTTATAAAGTGTTAAGCTTAAATTTTAAACAAATTACATTTTAAATAATTGCTATGGTAAATCCTGCTGTAAAATAATTAATCATACTTAGCATTTGCTCAAATAGTTTGACTCTCCTGAAAGGGAAACCCAGAGATCATCAGAAGTGTTCAACTGGAAAGACAAAGGCAGGCATACTCCTCAGTCACCTGAGTGGCAGAAATGAAGAGAAACCTCAAAGAAAATTAACAGAAGATCACAAATCTATAACTGATCTGAAGAGATGTTTTACTGAAAAGGAGTGTAAAATCAGACAAAGTAAATATAATGATGTCAGGAATAATCGCAAAGGTTATGAGACTAGAAAGTAAGTGAAAATGTCATTAGTGGAAAATTATCCTCACTGGGAAAGGAAGCAAAACTCTGAGGACAGAAGCTATTTGGATTTCCTGGGGCTCGGATAATATTCTAGATTATAATGAGAGAAATGTTGTGATTTATTTTTATTTAAGTACGCATTAGTATTTTAAATACTCTTCACTGTGTATGATATTTTTTAATAAGAAAAAGGTAAATTAATACCAGCTTTGATTTGAAACAAATTCAATGTATTATTATATTTTTCAATTTTGGAAAGCGATGAGATAAGAAATAATGGGATAGAGAATTGTAGTGATGATAGATTGATTACAGCTCTACCAGCTAGGATACTGTGTTCTCGTACAGGATAGCAGGGTGTGTGAGGAAAAGGGCTAAGCTGTTGGAGTCTGCTGACCACTCGTGGATTTCACTGACTTTTGTTTCTGCCTGCATTTATTGAACATTTACTAAATGTCAGAATAAGTAGCTGGCATGAGTCTAAAGAAAGTGCACAATCTCATGGTAGGGAATGAATACCTCTCCACTTCAACAAAACGCTGAGTATTGCTAGCCTTGCCAATCCTCCCAGGAGTAGATTCTGTGTTCTGTTGTCTCTCATCTCTAGATATCAAGCCAATATCTAGACAAGAGCTAATTTGTAGGTTTCAGACCTTTTGCTTAGGAAAATGTGGAATGGATGGTAGTCCAAGCTCTGAGCAGTTCCTGATGAGCCCTGGCAGTGTTCCCCATGTGATATTAACTGAATCTCTAACACTATCCAGTGCTTGTGCTCATCTTGAGTTCTGACGGCAGTTCAGTTGCCCATAGATCATGGCCTTAGTCTGATTTAAACAATCTCAATCACACTTGACTACAGTGTCCTGTGCTGGCATAGCCACCAGATGCTGTCATCCACCCACCCACTTATACCTCCTGACAACCTCTCTGCCTGTCTACATAGAAGCTCATCCTGAAGTCTGGGTAAGTGGTTCAGCTCTTATCTTGCAGAATTCTCATCTTCTTCTATTTTCTCCTTAAGAGTGCCCATAGGCTTTCCTCTCTAACCTCCAAAAATCATGGTGATGTGATATTAAAAAAAAATAGAGATATCTACAGAGTAATACACACACCAGGCCTGATGGTACAATGTTGGTTACTTGGTAGGCTAAAACAGGAGGATATTTCCAGCTTGGGCTACCAAATGATACTCTGTCTCAAACTTTTCTAAAAGAAAAAACAGTATTTTTGTAGCTCTGTGGTAGAGTATCTGCCTAGCATGTGTGGGGCTCTGGGTTCAATCCCCAATACTGAGAAAAGACAAAACATGAATGGAGGTGCTAGAGGGGAAGGTGGAAGAAACTGTTACAATGGGTATTTTAATTTACCAAGAAGGAAAGAGAGTCCAGCAAGAAGAAACGGCTTCTTCGAAAGCATAAATATAAAAAGAAGCCCAAGCCATTTGTAAAACAACGAGCCTTGTGTACTCTGAATGATGAAAGATGAGAGCAGAATACTAGATAAGAGGGGAATAGAGACTTTAAATCCTTTGCTAATAAAAATGTGTGAAAGTTGGCACGCTTTGAAGGTATTCTGGATATAAAAATGATGAAGTAACCAGACAGAAACAAAGCAACATATTCTGCCATTTGGGAATTAGTGCTGGTTCACTCACCCCCATTATTTACAAGGCTGAGTTTTCAAGGAATTCTGAGGTTCTTTAGCACTTCCATGATCAGCCACACCATGGCCTTGGTTGGGGACCAGAGCAGAAACCCTTGCCTGAATGCCTAATGAGGTAGGGTAAGGTCACAAAGAAAAGGAAGTACTATGGGAAACATTCAGCAACTACTTATAAATGTATTTCATTTGCATTAAAAATAAACATATCCTTTGGGAAATCTCTCCCTACTTATTGAGGCTTGTGTCTATTTCTCTGAATTCAGGACGGTTTTCTCTCTTGTCCTCTGTAGAAAAGGCAGCTGGTCATGAGGATGTCCTCAACACCGGCAGTCCCAGGTGAAATAAGGCCTAGCTGATTTCTTTGGCCCAACTATTATGAAGTTTGGCTGGAGCCCTTCCTGGCACTGCTGGAGTTTACAATGTTCACTTCAATGGCCTCCGGACTGCCAAACCTCTTCACTGCCCAGCAATCCCTGTGGCCAACAGTGAATCATCAGAGACATGCAGGGACCTGTTCACCTCTCTGAATTACAGGCACACTGACTCAACCAGCTGAAATAACTGTTCAGGAGAGGATGAAAAGGAAAAACCTATTGAGGCAGACAGTAGAAATAAAAATGGTGATTCTTGGAATTAAAATGAAATTGTTATAATTATAGTCTCAGAAACAAAATATTTCGAGCCATTAATTTAGTCAATGATGTCCTTTACCATTGATTCTGATCTGAATGTACTCCTATGTTAAACTGTCATCCCAATGTCAAAGCAGGAAGACATGAGGGCCCTTGGAAAGTGAGTGGAGAGGACTCTGTCTTCCTTTGTACTTCCCCATGAATGCAATGGATACCCTTCTAAATAGGATAGCAAGAATCTGCACCCTTCTACCACACAAGGATACAGAAGGTACCATATATGAAAAACAGGCCATCACCAGACCTTGACCATACACGCATCTTATTCTTACATACTCTAATCTCTAGAATTGTGAGCAGTAAATATCTGGTAATTATTAATTTTTCAAAACTCTTACATTATTTTATAGCAGCCTAAACCCCTCATTTTATTTCTCCTAATCTTAAATTGGCATATCTGGAGTTCATGAAAATAGCAGAAGTCTCTCTATTATACCAATCATACCAGCAGACTTGACCAACTCTTCATACTTTGGCTGTGTTCAAGTCAACATCCCAACCACTAATGAAACCTTGTCTTTCTATAACTTACCATCATCATGATGATAATGACATTTGCTTCAAAAACCTGAAAAAAAGAAGCTGCTAAGTGAGCTCTGGAAGTAGCGATTAGACTAAGCCAATCACACTCGGATTTATAGAGACATTCAAAATCACTCTTGTATCTCCTTAAACTACAGTATTTAAATGTGTACTTTAAAACACTTTATTTAGTAAATGTACTGAGTACCTACCTCTGGAAAATCAGAGTATGCTCTGTTGAAAAAATTACCTCGTGTCCCGGAAGTAGTATGAATTGTATTTGAACTGTAGCTACTCCACCCTCATGGGGGCTCTGTCCTCAACCTGAGTATAAGCCTAATTCTCATCACCAGTGAGAAGACTAAAGGGCCTTCTGTTTGCTTGCTTCATCCTGACTCTATCAGCTCCTTCAATCATAAAAGTGAAAAACTGCAATGCTTTAAGTGTAAGCATAACTCACTAACAGGAACACTATAAAGACGATGTCATGATGATAAACCTGAATAAAAGCCCTAGCCAAACACACATTTGTAAAAGAGGACTTGTAATTACTGTCTTTCAAGAGAGCTGCAAAGACAGTAGTTTCCCAACATCAGGAGGCAGTGTGTTTACTAGAGGCAGTTACTACAACAGACAGCCCATTGACCCAGCTCAACTCCTTGGTAATAGAGCAGGTGCCTCAGAGGAATTGACTGAGCCAGAGGGAAAAAAATGTTGCCATCAACTGGTCCTTCACAACTCTTTGAATAGTATTTTAATCCTTACTCAGAAGAAATTCATTTTGTCAAGAACAAGGAATACTAGGTTCTCTCTCTCTCTCTCTCTCTCTCTCTCTCTCTCTCTCTCTCTCTCTCTCTCTTTCTCTTTCAGGTTGTTTTTAATACAAGACTCAGCAGGCTAAATTATTTGCAAGATTGATGTTTGGTTGTGGAGTACGTGTTACAGCTAACAGAAGTGTCTGTCTGTCATTCTGGACATCAGATTAGGGAGCCAGAATGGAAATTGGAACGCCCCAGAATGTCATCCCTGGCCATTAAGCAGGAGGTCTCTATGTCTATTGATGTGCTCAAGGCCTCATCTTGGCTTCTTAATGAACTTAGCATCCTTCATGATGTTTGGTTTGCCTCCATCCATTGTGACACAAGCTTGTTAGTTTTCTTTTTTTTTTTTAACTAATAAAACAACTAATCACTCAGGATATTTTGCAAGACCTCAAATAACTTTCAATCAAAAGTGACCAGATGTACTTAACATCAGAGAATACATTTGGTTGCTAACATTTCCATGAAGCAACATTTCTCCCAGTTGTGAAGAGACTCTTACTGTGTTCATCCTTCAGCAGCTCCTTTCTCACCTATTTAGGAGCTACTGTCATCTATCTGTCCCCTTCCAGCTAGAGCTCTTCTGTGAACTCTGTCTACCTTGTCATCTCTAGTGTTTCTGTACCTGGAGGCGGTGTGTCTTTGCTATAGAGCACACAATGATATTATTTTGAGGTTTCTAGAGAAATGCAAAGAACAACTTAGATAAAGATTATTGTAAGACAACATATGTAAATTCTATTTGAGGTCAGTATGTAAATTCTGTTTGAGGTCAGTCTTTTCTAAGAATGTTGGCTTACTCTATAAGTTTACTCTATAAACTTCTGTAAATCGAGTCTCCCTTTCAATGTATTTCAACTGAGTTCTGTTGCCTAAAAAAATCTTGAGAAGGCTGATATTAGCCTGACATCTCAAAAATGAGTTGGATAAATCTTTTCTAAAGAATAACTCCCTACTAAAAGTAGCAGTAATATGAACATGGCAACAAAAGTCTCCTAGGAACATAGGCTAAACACAGCCCCTTGTGAGAGTAAGCAGAAATCATTCCTTTGAGGAAATTTCCCTCTGTATATTCTAATATATATAAGATAATATGACTCCTCTTTGGAAATAGTCATAAAGTCTCAGTATCTACCTCCTGTGTTGGGAGACAAAAGACGCTGCTAATTTTAAAAACTGCTTTGCCAAGCCATCTTCCTGTGCCAAATTACCTATTATATTGGCCATAATTGACAGATCAGGGAGCAGTATGTGCTTTCCCTATCCACTGCAAAGAGATGCTATTTAGTTCCCAAGCCAGCTACGTCTTCACTGGCCACATCCATAGCCACCAAACTCATCCACTATACTTTAACGGGACCTGTGTTATCCATACTGACAGGCAGTTCTGGGTTTTATTCTTATTCCGAATCAGTCTTAGTATGTTCTTCTAATAGTCCTGGTCATTTTCTCCTTCTCAAGGATCATGTATGTCATTAAAAACTATAGTATGTAAAACAAGTACAGCAGAGAAACACAAAGGCACATGGGGAAAGGTGTATGGTAATGAATCCATGATTTACAACTTTTCCAAGTCTCACAAATGGCTTTGAGATGACAGAGCTAAGTAGCGAGATACAATGAAGCTAAGACACTGGGACAGAGAGTTAGGGATTTGGCTTCAAGTCTAACACTTTGGGTTGGTAGGTACTGGGAAAAACCAACAAAAGCCAGCTAAGCTAGCTTTGTGTCTTAAGATAGATTCATGATTGATACAATAAAGTGAAATGGGTAAAGTAGCTAGGCTCTATGGTTCAGCTGTGAGAATTTGTTATCTCATTCAGGTAGGCCTATTATTTTAGAATTTAGCTCTCAGGGATTTTTAGCATCTGTTTTCAGACTCGCTCTCTTTTACATCGGTCATCTATACACAGAACTCTAATTAGAAAGAGAGTACTGTGAGTATCTCTACCCTCATCAAGGTCCTATCCTGTCAGTAAACCCAATCCCTAGCAGCACAAACTCAGAGCAATTGCTTATTTTATTAGAAACATCCAGGGGAAGTCTCTCCACCAGTATTTTTCACTTATGCATCCAGCCTTGTCTTTCTGTCCAGTGTCACAAAAAAAAAGATGTGCATACTTCCACTCTTGTCACCATTCCTACTTGGAAGCAAAAGCTCTCCCACCTCTACCCACAGAAGGCCTAGTCTCCTGATTATCAATTCTCCCTGAGAAGTGTCCCAGTATAAAAAGATGCAAACTGTTCTCTGAGAGACTAAGGACATAAACTAAACTTTTGCCTGTGATTACAGAAAGACTACAAACTGTTGTTGTTATTGTTATTATTACTGATTTTTTGAACAATGGTCTTGTTGAAAATGCTTTACAACATGCTAAGCTGTTTTCTCTCTGCATAGCCTCAGGACAAATTTCTGTCTGAGGAGGTTCTTTGTGCCAGGTGTTCTCTGTGCCAGCTGTTCTAAGCAATTCTGTGTTTTCATCCTTTCTGCCAACAGTATATTATCCTACCTCCCAATTTGTGTGAACTCTGAGAAATTCAGAGCCCACCTTTGGGCTAACTCTAACATCCTAATGTGTGTGAATCAGTTAGCATCCTGCGTTTACCACTGAGTCAGTCCTTTTTAATTTGCCTTTGTTTTCCCCCTAGTTCCCTTCTTCTTGTCCATGCTTCCTAGTTCATTTCTTTGTGATACCAGAACATAAATCCAGGGTCTCATACATACCAGGTAAGCACTCTATCACTGAGCTACATCCACAACCCTTAGGATTCTTATTTTAAATTATAGCATCATATAAAAACTATTTTTAAAAACTACTTTAAGTTCTACCTGCACAGTAAGGTGTGATTATAACATACCTGATGAATAAAAAGCTCTTCCAGAAGACCCCTTATCAGAAATATGCAAAATACATAATGTTAAAACAATAGAAATGAAACCCAAACATATAGCATGGACACTACCATGCATCTTAGAGGAGTTCTTCTGTATTAGTTTAAATTCTACTACTGCCCACTGAAACAGTATCATTCACTCGGGTTGCACTGAAATGCTGTGACAGCTTCCCAAGAAGATCATTACCACACACGCCGTCTTTAGTCTACATACCTATTAAAACTATCTGTGGTAACCTAAGTGGCCCAACAGAAGAGTAAGAGACCTCATTTATTTTCTGACTAATAATATATAATCATATAGAAAGTAGCAGAATAATAGAATTAGAGATGATGATGTCTTTTCATTGTATTTAAATCTATGAAAAGGAGTAGATCACCACTGAACAGAGAATTTAGATATACAAAACATACTTAACTGGATGTCCTACCTTGCACATGGAGTCAGCTTGAGCGATTGTCCTAATGTTATACGTTGAATGCGCCACAATGTTGTCCTGATTTCATAATTAATTGTTAGATCATTAGACATACAGCAATTATGATTATACCTTCTGGTTACATAGGATGCCTTTGTTAACTTTTGCTCTCCCCCAATCCCTTTAATAAACTCTTCTTGCTGAGCTCTACTCACCATGCAAGAACAACACAAATCTCTTCTCATCTCAAGGTGAGTCTTTTCAGTTAGGAAACACTGAACATATATATAATTCTTAAAATGAATGTCATGTTGGTTATGTATAGGGGTAAATTGAGATGGAGGTGAAGAGAGATGGGAAGCAAAATTAATGACTTAGACTTAGGAACCCACTGATGAGCAGAGATAGCCTCTACCCCTGCTCTTCTCAGATCTTCAGTTGTATACATTTCTATCTGTCCCATATGAATAAGGAAAGAGTCCTATCTGTAGCATCTGCTCTAATGTCTAAATCATAGTAGGCATTCAGTAACGTTTGTCATAAACTGAATGCATTAATGGAATAGTAGATGGATTTAAAGAAATGAAAAATGGGCCATTGTGATTCTTTTTAAATTCATTTTATACTGGTTACCCAACCAAGAAGGAAGGACATTAAGAGCCATAGTTGAAGGAGATCAAGGTCATTTTAGCATCTTGATCATCACCACACTCCCTCAAGGCTTGGATATATTTCAAGTTGTTGATGTTCCTCATAAAACTGAGTAAAGACTCCAGACAGACCCTGACTAGGACTTGCCTGGAGGAAGCATCTCTTCCAGAAACCTGGATACTTCAATCTCAACAGAGCCTAGGACTCTTGGGGTACTTTTCAGAGCCACATCATGCTTTTGCACACCCACAGTTATCTTCACATCCATTATTACATGTGTCGCTGCAGACTTGACATAAACATTTTTATAGCCTAAACTCTTAAGTTCATCATGTACATCTCCATGGTGTTATGCTGAGCCTGTCTGCTTGGTTTAGAATAGTTCTGATTCCTTCTCTCTGTCTTCATTAATGGTGCTCTGACTCTATCCCTTACCACACTTGGCAATATTCATATGGAAATTCTTACTTGTACCAAGCACATCCCACACACAGGCTTTTCTGAGCAGTAACAACATTTTTACAACCGTGATGGAAAAGGAGATACTCATTGTACTTGGCTTTGCACTTTTGCATTCAGTCTTTGAGGAGACAAGTAGGGCATGGGTACACTTCATGGTTTGGTGTAAGTAAGTAAAATCTCACTTCTGCTTCATGACAAATGCCTATGACCTCATAAGACATAATCCTCAGTAAATTCTACACCGTGATGAATAACTTCTTCATAATTATTTTTCAGTTCCTTTGTTGATGTCTTCTTGGAGACATCTGACTTTTCTCTAAACTCACTAGTCAATATTTTACCAAACATTTTTCATATAGAAAATAATTGCCATTTACAAGACATCTTTAACAAGCATTTTCTTCCTTGCATTTCACAACATTACTTTGAATTAGACAGGACAGTTAGGGACTTCTTTGCACACTCTCCTCTAATATGCTGCTGCTGAATGGGACTACCACTCAACTCTATTAATGATCCCCCAGCTACTGAAGAAGACAGCTACAATCTTCCCTATGTTCCTGCCAGCACTATATGGCTTCTCCCTACCAACTAATTTCTGCCCAGTTCACTCCATTCCAGTCCTACCAGATCCTTTCTTCTTCCTTTGCCTGGAAAAAATCTTAAAGGCTCCAGGTGTCCTCCAGCCTGTCTTGCTTCAGACATTCGCTAAACCACTGCTTTTACTAGAGCACCCTACATCCTGCACCTTCCACGGTGCTTCCACAGAATGCATCCTCTGTCTCCATTATTCTCCTGAATGTCTTGCCCAGATCTTACCATGTACACATAGCATATATGCAATTGTTTATTTGCTGACTGTTTTCCCTCACACTAGACGAGAGGCTCCAAGAAAAAAAAAGGGGATTCATTATCCACATTGTTTACAAAGCCTTCAACAATTCCTGATTAGGAGGAGGTTCTCAGCAAACATTTGCTGGACATAAATTAATAGAAATGCAAATGAAAAGATAGTTAAATTGTGTATCCAGACTACAGTAGGACTGGGATCCAAGTCTTTTTTGTGTCTGATTTCCTAGTTCTTTCTGTTTTTCTAGCCATTTTTCAATCTGTCACACATCCTACCCAGGAACTAAGTTAATGCATCATACTACCTTCCTGTAGAAGTTTGGTCTGGTTCTTTCTCCCAGACCCATGGTACCAGAAATAAGACTCAGACTCAAGATATATTTACAAATACCTAGACCATATTGCTCGACTCTTCTCTGACTAGATCATAACTTAAAATAACTCATTTATTTAACCTACATTCTGCCATGTGAAGGCTTCCCTGTGCCCAGTCACCATGCATTTGTCTCCTCACATCTTCCCAGGTGAATCTCCTGCACCTGACTCTATCTCAGAATTTTTTCTGCCTCATGGATGTCCCACCTTCTAGTCTACCCTTTCCTATAGACCACAGTTTTTTAATTGACATCCATACAATACACAAGATATTCTCCCTACACCTTTAACCTTACACGTCTACTACATTCAGTCTTCATGCTGCACCTGGATATAGTTCTCAAAGAATTACTCAAATGACCACTGCTTTAAAGGCATCCTGTAAAGCTTTAAAGGGATGCTGTAAAGGCACCCCTTTTGGCTTAAACATGGGGGTAAGGGCCACTCCAAAGCCTTAGTAGTATCTTCTTTGAAATGAGCCAGTGCCAATTAATAATACAGAAAACAAATTTTAAATGTATTTCCAAGATGGACAGAAATTAAAAGAAATGTCCAGAGACTACAGAGAGTAAAAGAAGATAGAAAAAAACTTTGCACTATATAACAAGTTCAAGGCCAACTGCAGAGAAAAACTGTTTCAAAATAATTTTAAAATAATTTTTAAAAGAAGAAAGAAAATCCAATTGGCTTCCCTAAGTGATCTGGAATTCCTAGTGCCCACAAAGTTAAATTTGATAGCATTTCAGGTCTCCTGGAATCAACACAAAATGAAATGTAAGGGTTATCAAAGTAAGAACATAAAAGCCAGAATTCGCAAAGACTACATTTTTAATAAAATAGAGTCCCTAAAAGTGAAAAAGGCCCACTTTTTAAAGAGGGACAAAACAAACTTTGTGTCCCTTGGTTGTGGGACAATAAACAAGGGTAAAATACCCCCGAAAACATGTGTCTACAAACTAATTCTCTGAGATTTTCATCTCTATTCTATTCTCTATTTGCAGTCTTTCCAAAAAATAAAGTCTTTGTGTTAATATATTTTAAAATGGTTTTATATTGCCAGGTCCATAATACAGCTGCCAAAAATAAATGAGTGTATCTCCAGTGTAAGAAAATGGGTTTATAATAAAAAATTATCTCAGAGCAACATGAAGAAACAAAATCCATGAAGAGGAGTAAACGAAAATAACAAGAACCCCAGTCAGATTGTATAAAATACAGAAGAAAGGGGTTTAATGTTTTAATTGGTCCTTTTGAGATGAGATATAAATTCATATGCTATATTACAAGGCAACCCTGACTTTATTTTATGTACTTTCTGTTGATTGTAGCATCTTGGAAAACTATAAGGCACTATCTCAACCAAAGGACCTGAGTTCCATCCCTAGAACCCATCCATGTAAAGGTAAAAGGAGCAAACCAACCACTTCCAAAAATTTGTCCTAACTTCCACATGCACATGTGCCAGAGCATGTACACATACATAGCTCACAGTCACACATAGTAGTAGCAGTAGCAGTAGCAGTAGCAGTAGCAGTAGCAGTAGCAGTAGCAGTAGCAGTAGCAGTAGCAGTAGCAGTAGTAATGTTTGAAAACAGTTTTCTCTAAAGGAAAATATATATCTCAAAATAGATGGTAACTCTTAAAACAGACACATAATAAAACAGAGGCTTTTGTCTCTAGACATTTTCTATGGCACCTAATTGTTTCTTGTACAACTGTCTAAGCCGAACTTCTAACAACTGCTATAGCTATAACTTTTCCAACTTCAGCCTTTCTCACTTATACCTATGAAACATCTCCTTCCATGATGGCCTTATGTGTACACATGACACTAAGCCCCTTGATTCATATCTTGACCTTTCTGTAATATCTCCTACATTCTGCTCTTCATATCTTAAAGAAGTCACTTCTTTCATAAAACCCCTCTATTGTGATTTCCACCCCCTTTCCTTCATCTCTCCATGTGCCCTCGCTCTGTAAAAATTATACAATTAAATTTAATTCATAGCGATTATTTCTTCTGTTAGGAACATGACCTACCATTGCATTGTCTCTGAAGTCACTTTGATGACTGCCTCAGCAATGGCAATAGTTGCTTCACTGTATAAATCTTAGTCTTACATAGAAAATGTGAAAATTTTAAATACATAAATTTTTTTCGTTTTTGATTTTTCCAGATGAAGTTTCTCTCTGTAGCTCTGGCTGTGCTTAAACTCACTCTGTAGCCCAGACTGGCCTTGACCTCACAGATTAAAGATATGTGCCACCACTACCCCGTCTAGATACTTAATTCTTAAAAGCAGCTGCCATTATTAAATACAATAATTAATATAAAATTTAGTTCTGTTCTTACAATGAAACTAATGATTTTATTCTAAATCATAATGTTCTGAGAACTGATATGAATGTTTTATAGTTCCAACAGACAACCGGGAAAATCTAAGCAAAACAAACAAAAATGAGTATGCTCACCCAAAGTAAAAGATAATAAAAAATTCCTTCTACCCAGAATGTTGAATCAGTTGACAGGAAACCACAGTCCTAGACCCTAAACCACCTCCCCAGCTATTTTTTTCTTTTGGTCACAGTTGCTAAGAACCAATGCTGACAAGAAATCTATGGCTTCTACCTCACGTGGAATGATGAATTGGGTCAATTCTCATTTAGTGTCTGCAGAATTTGAACCAAAAGCAATTAGTAGTAAGAAACAAACTTAAAAGAAAAGGCCTAATTCAGTAAACCAGGAGCCATAGGAAACCGAAAAAAAAATGTTTGAAGCTGTAAGGGAGAAGACACTATGATTAATCAAGTAGACAGGTAACAAGACACAGTGTGCAGCGTGATGCGGGGTCCAGGAAAACTGCTGCTGATGGAGATCAGGAACACTTAGAACCTGTATCAGTTTCCACCTGATGGCCCCTATGCAATTGCACAATACATACAGTGTCTTCTGTTCAGGGAATCATTGATTCTTAATCACAAAAGTCTAAGAGTTTTGAAAAGAATCCTGGCTCATCTGTGACATCCTTTTAAAGAGGTTCTATTTGGAACAGTTCTGTCTATACTGGGCGCCCTATATCTTCTATTGGAATCTGTTCTTACTCACGGTCCTCTCCAAAGAGAATTCATCTCTCTTCCTGATGCTGTAGTTGACTATGATTGCTCTGTTCTGTTGTGGGAGGTATTAGAGAGAAAAAAAAAAAAAGGAGAGTACAGCTAGCTCACGGCCTGGCCTCCATGTTCCCGCTCTAAGCCCATTTGTCCCTGCAAGCACTATAGCAAAACCGGAGCTCCCGAGCTGGGTCCACTAGGCTGTTCTCTAATTTGCTCCCACAGTGACTGGTCACTGTGCTTCCAGCTCTGGTTTGCTTGTCCTTGGAGCTGCTAGTTCCTTCGCATACATAACCACCCAGTTGTTGGTTGACCTACATTCCAGTAACCTAGTAAATCAAAACTCTAGATGCTTAAAGTTAACCAGTGGATTTATATATTAGCAAATACTCAATACACAAGATGCCCACACAATTAGAATTGTTACTCCAGTTACCTAACCTTGATAGGAATAACTGCTAGAGACAGGAGGGTAACATCTGCTGCCATCTGGCTTCTCCTCTCTCCTCTTCATCTCTCTTTCCTTCTCCTAGCTCCGCCTCCCTCTTCCCTGTCCAATGACAAAGTTCTTCTGCAAATACATTGGGCAAGAAATTCCTGCCACATTGTTCACTAAAATTTACGTCTCATGCCTTCAGAGCATCCTGGGACTTCAGTTAACCAAATAATGCATTGGGGAATAAAACCACTTAAAGCCATTCTTTCCATGGGTATCTTTAAATTATTTTGCTTTACTCTGAATGTGGCAGTTCTACCTATGCTGAGATGAATACAAAAGGTTAATAAAGTGTAGACTTCCTATATTCTTCTCTCGGTTTCAGAGTAATATTTTCTTACTCTGGATCTCTATGCTGACATATATCCTATGTAAGCATATGTGTGAGATACAAATGTATGCTGGTTACACACACACACACACGCACGCACACACACACACACACACACACA
>NW_021604588.1:4401710-4433704 GCF_004785775.1 Grammomys surdaster
CACACACACACACACATATATATATATATATATATATATATATATATGTATATATATGTATATATATATATATATATATAAAACTTTATTTTTGCTATGCTAACCAAGTACATCTTATGTTCCAAGAACTATCAACAAAGGATCAAAAGTCTTGTGTAAGAGACAGGCAACAAGGGATAATTACAGTATACAATGATGAATATATAGTAGGACAAACGCTTATAGTAAATATTTTAGACACTGTGGGCCATCTGGTCTCTGTTGTAACTATACAACTCTGCCACATGAAAGCAGCCCATAGACAATATGCAAACAAGTGGGTATGGCTGTGTTCCAATAAAGCTTTATTTATGTAAACATAGTTGGCCAAATTTAGCTCACTGATCATAGTTTGCCAACCACTGTACCAGAGTAGGAACATGACTTTTCAACAACTATTTGTTGAATATGTAGCTTATTCTTTCTCAGTTCTAGGTGTGAGGGTACAATAGTAACCCAACCATGTGAAAATCCCCTTACTAGTGGGCTTTACATTCCACCAGAGAAGGTCGACATTAAGGAGACTGAACCAAATAAAAGGCTAGTGTTGAATTCTAAAACAAAAACTCAAACAGGAACAAAACTGTGAAAACTCTAAGGAGTGTGTGACATTTTAGATGGAAGCCACCAGAGCACAGCTCACCTGAGGGGTGACTTTGGAAAATAACCAGATGATCGTGTGCAAGAGAACCATGCATAAATCTGGAGGAGAACATTCCAGAGGAGTAAAGCCACCAGAAAGATCCTGCAGAAGGAGTGTACCCAGCAGGTCCAAGGATAGGATTCAATTAGCTGGTGGCACACGGCAAGATATAAGGCCACTAAAGGAACAGTGTGAGATAAGGTGGGGGGGTCCAATAGAACAGGGTGACATTGTTCCTTAACCTTGATTCCTTGTGAGCTGAGTGGCCACTGTGGAAGGAGGACATGATCTGAGTTATGATCTCAGGATTACTCTGATGTGCTAAAAATAGAGCTGGGTTAGAAGACAGAGCAGGAACACAAAACATGAGATGGAACCAGTTTGCCCCCCCCCCCCCCCCCCCCCCCCCCCCCCCCCCCCCGCAACGGGGCCAGGAGCAGAGAAACAGTGCAGAGAAGAACATTACAAATGCAATTCAAAGGCCAGAGTCTAGGACAAGGACACTTCCCAGGGAAAGAGGAAGTGGTACTCTTAAAAAGTCAAGGCTAAGTAGACATTAGTTATTCAAGTGTTGAGCTTGGGAAGTCAGGTCCAGGATCATTAGACAAAGTCCTAGAAGAGAAGAAAAAGAAAGTGTGCAGCCAGAAAACCAATTGGTCAGCAGCTTCCTCTAAGGAGAGATGCTGGAATTAAACAGCCTAAGAAAGAAACCTGGAGCAAAGGCAACACTGTACTCACTCCACCACCCAGTCTATATCTTTGACATCAGGAGGGCAAGAATCTGGGTTAGGGGAAAACAAGATTTAATATTTCTTTGGTCACTAAAGTAAAATACAAGGTTTCTCGAGAGAAAACAGAAAGGAGGAAACAGGAAAATAAGTACACACATAAATGTGCAGGTGTCTTTCAAATGCCTATGCTCAAATTCTGAGAAGAGATCTTTGAAATGACATTGGATCAGCTGAGACAGAGTGGCAGCTGGCCAAAGGACCAGAGAGCTACACCCCAACTCCTAGGAAAACACCCAACTACCTCGAACGGCTGGATCCCGTTGAAGACTGGGGTCTCTCCATGTTTTTCCTAAGAGGAAATATTTGTAGCCCAGACAGACCACATGGCTCTCTCACAAGTCTGTATCTTGGGCCAGGAAATAACCACAAAGGGAGAAAAACAGTCTCTCTCTCCGAACACCTGGAGAGAAAACCGAACTCAGCCAGGTGAACAGTAAAACTGAGTTTTATTTACTCTAAGACAATATTTATTGCAACTGTGGAAAATTTGCCTGTAGGAAAGTAAACAGGAGAGGTTTCTATTTCTAGGTAAATTGCCTAAGCTTATCTTCATTTTTGCTGATTCTCATCCTCAGGTGACATGAGTGTGAGAAAGGGAGACATCCCCTTAGCTTGCACAGTTCAAACGTGGTGAAGTGGAAAGACGGAGGGATTTTTCTGTGCAATTTTAAAGCCTTCCCTCCACTCCCTCCCTCCCTGCCCTCTTCTACTCCCTTACACTTATTTTCCCCTGCTTTTTTTTCTTTTTCTTTTCTTTTTTTTTTTTTGGCTTCAGGGAACTTTGAATCTTGACTTCAAAAGAAACCTATAATGAAGCCTGGCTGATGGTTAACAGACCCATCACTGCAGGAGCCCAGCTCCACCATTCCTTTGGCTCAAAAGCCACAGTGTGTGGGTGAGCAAATCCCAGCAAAGTCCCTGCACACAGGCTAGTGCAACACATGTTTCTCCACCCATCCCCTTTGATACCATATACATTAGCCCTCCTGACCCAAGATGCACCACTCCTATGGTGTGATGCACATACCACATGCTCTTTGATATGCCTCTGCTGGGCACCTCTCAGTCTACACACTAGCATTCTATGTGCACTCCTCTACCCTTGAACAAAACTCAGGGGATGGAGGAGGGACCAGGGTTGTGAACACAAGAGATGTTTGCTTACCACAAGCTTCCGAACACAAATGGTGAGTTTCCCACTGCCTGACTCCTAGCAAAGTCCAAGACTAAGTGCTTGCTTCAACAGGGTTCAGCCATTTGTTTTTATTTGATGATTATTGTCCTCAACAGTGTTACAGAATCTGAGACAAAGACTCGACAAAGGAAATAAGCACTCAATTTCACATTGGGCTGAATATCTAATCCAACTCTTGTGAAAAGGAATGAATCGGAGAGAACGCTGGTACAGAAGCAGAGAAGTTATGTTAGAAAGGAAAGTAACAATAACAAAAAATGACCAAAAGAAATTGATGAATTAAAAAGGTCAGAGAATTCAGGTTTACCTTCAGCCACAGAGATGGTCTTAGCTTAGCTCCCTAAGGAAGTGGTCAGTGATTTTCCGGACTGCATTGACATGGACCCTTAGCCCCCTTCTCTTATGCATCTCTTGAGGACTCCCTAAAGACAACTAGTAAGTAAAAGTGGACATCTGGCTTATGTGCCCTGCCCTAGCCACAAGCCAAGTTCCTCTATCTCAGTAATTGTGATCCACTGGCTGGGTGATGTATCTATAACTCATATCTCTGACCAGTCCCAAGTCTTATAAATGCTTTCCCTTTGATAGCCCCATCTGGGCTACAGATGTTTGATATTGGATTCCTTTAGTTCTCTCCTCCTCCCAGTCTTTGAGAAAGGAGCTACTTTGGCCTACATTTCTGATTTCTCAATGGGAGTGGTGGGAAAGCTGAATAGGATTTGGAAAGCAAGAACAATCATCAACCATCAATCATCAATTACTAATGAATGTTACTCTGTAATCTATCTATAGGTCTGAGCACATTCTCCAGCTACCTCCTCCTAAACTGTGAGCTACAAAATAGATAGACTCTGTGCCTGGCATACTCAATTGTTCAATAAGTGTCTGGCAAAGCATTTGTTGAAGTTGGATCTGTTAAGAGTCACAAAATAATGGCACTGTGAAATTGACTTCTGTGATTTAATTATAATAAGAGTGTTATACATGGCTAATTTAGTTCAGATATGGCCACTCACTTTACCAACTCAAAAAGCTTCATAGAAACTCAGAGATCAGAGATCTTATGAATCCAGAGTTCTTTCAAATAATCTAAGCCAAGGCAAAGAGAAGCACATTATAGGCTATGTTCTTGTTTTTATGCTTTAGACTGTATTTAAATCCAGAGACTTTAGATAAAAACTTTAAGCCCTCCAGTAAATTGGTAGAACTGTTCTTTATGTGTTCTTTTACTTGTCCCTCTGCCTAGTTAAACGTATCTGACACACCATAAGAAGCTGACAAATGATAGTGTCTTGGGTTTTTTCCTCACCAATAAAAGTTATACAAATAATTCAATGTTATAATAACAAAATTCAGCACAAAGAACATGATGTAGAAGATAAAGAGAAATCTTCACACACAGAATAAGTATGAAGGGATGGAAAGACTCTAACCTCTTACTGTGTATTTTAGGTTTCATCTTTCATGAGGAGAAATTTGGGTACAATGAAATATAAGTAGAGATGTTTAAAGTGTGTTCTCTACTGTGTGAACAAGAACTGGACATTTGAAACAAATTACTAGCATGAAAAGAGAGACAAGTAGTATTTTGAATCTTATATTTTATTTAAAAAAAAAAAAAGAACCTTAAAGAAAAATGGTTGGCCGAAGAGATGGTGCAGCACATATTTCTTCTACAGTAGTCACAGATTTGGTTCCCATAACCTATACTGGGAAGTACACAACTCCTTTTAACTCCAGGAGCTCTAAGCCTCTAGCCTCCACAGATACTAGCACACACATGCATACACAGACACAAAGACACAAAATTTAAAAATAATGAACCAAATCTTTAAAAATTAAAATCAAATAAAATAGACTGATACTAAAATTTACAAGATTTGGCCAGGTAAGGGTAACACACGTTTTTAATCCCAGCACTCAGGAGGCAGAGGCAGGTGGATCTTTGTGAATTCTAGGCCAGCCTGGTCTACGAAATGAGTTCCGGCCTACATAGAAAAATTCTGCCTAAAACGCAAAACAAAACAAACAAAAATTAGAAGATTTTAAAACATACTTGTTAAAAATTTTAACTTAACAAAAAAAAAAAAAAGAAGAAGAAGAAGATAGTTGCTCCTCACCCTTTTGAGCTAAGATCAAGTGTAATGCATATTACCATGTTACTGTCTGGTGGGGTCTCTAGTGTAGGACAATATAGAAAATAAACTTTGGGAACTAAGAGATACAATAGGAACAGGAACCTGATGCATCCAGTGTACTCAACAACCTGGTAGCACCAGTATAATGAACCCCTTTGGATAGCACTGAAGAAGTAGAAGACAAAATTAAAGAAACATACCCAACAAAAACCCAAATAACAAAAAGAGCATATAAGAAACAAAAAGTCAATAAAGAGATTCAGAAGATCCATATCTAGGTATCTGAGGAAAACAAAAAAGGAACTGAGAAATACCAAGGAAATCATTTTAAGAAAAGTATTTCATAGTTAAAGAGAATAAATGTTCAAATTAAAAGAACCATGTTGGTGCTCAAAAAAATAAAATAATAAAACAGTGAGACCCCGACTATGCAGGTGATTGCCAGAGAGAGGTAAATGAACCCAATATGGGTCCTGGTGCTGTCGAAAGCGCAAACATGGAGAAGAATGGAGAAAAGTTAGGAGTCTACTGTTCCTCATTTAGTACAATTTGATGTTTTGAATATGAAGATTTAGGACTGAAAAGATGGGTCAGTCAATAAATTGTCCTTAGTGAAAATCTGATAATTTGAGTTCAATATCCAGAACCTGTGTTTTAAAAATAACCAGCAAACCCAGTGGTGCAGGTGAGTGATCTGAGAGCTGGAGATGTGGAAACAGGGATCCCGGGGCTCACTAGACAGACACCCAAATTTATCCAGCACTCTCCAGGTCAGTGAGAGGCTGTGCGTCTAGAAAAGGTTGACAGTACGTGAGGATAACCTAAGGTTGTCCTGTGTTCTCCACATGTATGCACATGTACACTGATGTACAGTCACACAAACTCCCACACATGCATGCACATGTACATACACTGTGACTGTAAAAATTGTAACAAAATGTTCAAATATTCAGGGCTGGGAGTTTTGTTTAGCAGTAGTGCATGTGCATGATCAAGGCACTAGATTCAATGCCAGTACTCCTAAAACTATAAATATTTCCTTTAGATATACAATGCAAATACTGTACGTAGGCATCGTAGGTCTAGATAATGAATGGAATAAGATATGTTCCCATAGCAACACTGAGACAGTGAGGAGAGTAAGTTATGAAGATTTGGATATGAGTAATGCAACAAAAATTCAGGGAGATAAAGAACTATTCTAAAGATACTAGTGCCTGAGGACCTTGAAAGACTGTTACTGTGACTTAGATGAGGTTCCCTGGTATGGTTTCAATCTGGCATACTGTTTCCCAAAGTCTCATATGTTAAAGCCCTGATAGAATGTTTGGAAGTGATCGATTATGAGAGGAGTCATCAATGGATTAATCTACTGATAGAATCATCATTTAATGTCATTATTGTGAGGTAGTCTAGAATTAGGAGGTGGGGGGCCTACTGAAGGGGGTGAGTCAACAGGACATGCTGCTAAAGAGCCTGACTCATCTCGCATCTCTCAGCCTTTCTCTGCTCCCTAGCTGTCATGATGTAACAGCTTTCCTCTATTGTGTTATATAGTCTCACCATAGGTCCTGATACATAAACTGAAACCTCTAAGATCATAAGTCAAAATATATGTTTTCTCTTCTAAATCACTTTCCTCGGGTGTCTGCCCCAGCACCAAAAAGTCTGACCAAGTCCTTCAAAGGCCAGGGTGATACTACGAGAAGTGGCAGAACATTTAGGAATTCAGGTCTACTGGGAGGTTTTTGTCTCATCCAGGATGTGATCTCAGAGGGGATCACAGGACCCCGACTGCTTCCTCCTTTTGCTTCCTGAAACATGAAGCGAACAGTTTGTTCCTCCCACAATGCCCTGCTTTATCCAACAGGCCTGCCTGGAGCTCGACATCCAGGAAATGAGTCAAAATAAGCTAACTTCAGATCTGTCATTTTACTGACAGAAATTTGCCTAATTCACCAACTTCCTAATCAGGATAGTGGCTTTGTGAAGAGCCGTGCAGTTGAGAAATACTTCCCATTCTCTCTGAAAAATCCCGTGTTTCTTCTTGAGGATTCCTCATGCTCCTCTAGTGAGAGCTCTCTGATCTCTTGCATGCTTCCACTGCACTGTTGGTGCCCTCCTATGATGTGTGTAAGCTCCACAGACCCTGAGACCTTTGAGAGATGTGCCTTATCTTAGGCATTTCCGGGATCTGTAAATACCTCACAGATCTCTAGCACTTCCTAAAACCCCAATAAAGCCTAGGAGGGGTGGACGTTTCATTTGGCAACTGTGAGAATGCCTTTCATCTCCTGGAATCAAAAGAAAAATGCAGTGGTAGAAATGTACCCACCCTGTACGAAGGACATCCCTGACCCCTGTTCCTTACCTCTTGGGTGAGTCAGGGTCAAAGCAAGTCTTTCGGACATCAGTCACTTCAGGATCGCAGCAGTCCCCATCATCAAAATCATTCAGCATGTTGTTGCATTCCACGTGACAGTGGCCATCCCTGCGATTCCAGGAGTAGCAGCGTCCCTGCAGGCGGCAATCGCCCCCATCGAAGCCGGTGAGTGGATGCTCACACTCAGGGTCACAGTGGTCATTGCCAATCTTGCTGGGCTCACAATTAACAAGAACAACCCGGTGGCGCAAGGTAGAGTTGTGGACCCGGTGGACATTAAGCTGCCAGCTGATGTTATAGCGGCTGAAGGCCTCGTTCAGGGCCTCATGCTGACGGCGGATCTGATGATCACTCACAATGGGATGGAGCCCCTCATCATCATAGATGTTTACCACCTGGTAGCGGATCACTTTCTTGCTGCGAAGGGGCCCGTGCCTATTGTACTGGGAGATGAGTTCCACATTGTCACAAGCTGTTTGCCCACAAGGTGGGGGCTGTAAAGGTGACAGAATCTCAGGCTGTGACGCAGAGTCCTGGAGAACCTCCAGCCGGGGATATGTTTCATCTCTAAATGGAGCCCACTGTTCCTTCAGAGGATCGAAAGTGGCTGTCAGGATCAGGGTGGTCAACTCATCTGCTCCACTTGGATGCTGGGGACTGTGCTGGAGGTGGATTTGTGAAAGGGCGGTCGACCAGATGACCAGTGTGCCCAGGTAACCACGGAAATAATGCCCATCCTCGGAGCTGTCCCCTCCCAGGAGTAGAGAGCGACAGGATGCCATGAAAGGGCTATTCAGTGGACCAGACTGGTCAGAACTACTAGCCACTCGAGTGCCATCCACATACAAAGCTATATGCTGTCCATCGTAAGTGGCTGTCACATGAGTCCACATACCTGGCTGGTAGCGGCTATGGCCAGTCACAATAGTGGCTTTCTTCATCCGGTCAGTGCGGAGGGAAAAGAAGAAGCGAGCATCTCTCCGCCCCTTGTCCTTCCCTGAACGGATCCCCAGGGCCCAGCCCTTGTCATTGACTGTGTGGGAGCAGTTATCAAACACACCTGGGAAAGAAGGAAGAGTTGAAGGGGAAAAGACCAGGTACAAAGGGAGTAGAGAAAAGGAGAGGAAAGTCCGTGTAAATAGCAAGAATGTAGATTTCAGTTCCCCACATTGGCTGCCTGTCTGTACTCCCATATTAAATATTCTGAACAGTATCTGTCCACCAAGGGGAAAAAAAAGATGTCATTCAATTAAATTCATTGTGATAATTTTAAAAATAACCAAGGTAGAAACCAAGAAGAAGGCATCCAGCAGAAATGATGGCAACCCTTTGCTGAAAATACTCTTCACGCTCATGAATTTTGAAAGCCTGCCTTACTTCACTGACACTAGTGTCTTTACATTTCCTCAGAAGCCACAAGGGAAGCCCATATTGTTTCAGAGACCAAATGGTCACCATTCATTTTCTCTTTTGGATATTAAAATGATGTTTCTTGTGAGGGACATAAGGAGTTTGTAACATGCAGACACCACCACCTAGCCCACTATTCCTCCCAAGACAGCCACAGAGAGCAACTGTTTCCCAGACAATGCACAGTAACAGTGGTCCAATTGCCCTATCCTCAAAACCGAGTCAGTTGTAGGATTAGTCATTTTCTACCCACAGATTTCTCTCACAGAACACAAGCAGGACTTCTCAAATAAATGAGATCCCTGCATGCATGGACCCACAACAGGTTCAGAGTAAGTACTAGATCACTAAATCCATTTGAATAAATAATGGCAGGAATACCTGTGAACACTAATTCTTAAATTAGGCAGCAAGAATCATATTAGGAACACAGTGGTAGAACCACAGTTGGAAGGGAACCCTCAGGCAGAGTGGAACCCTTGAAAGCCCCAGCATTACACTTTAATTGATTCCCCATCTCTTGCTGAGTAACTAGCCCATATACTCTGAGGCAGCAAGTCTCCACCTGTGTGTCGTTGACACCTTTGGCAAACCTCTATCGCCAAAAACATTTACATTGCAATTCATAGCAACAGTAAAGTTATAGTTATGAAGTAGCAATGCAAATAATTTTGTGGTTGAGGGTCATGACAACATGAGGAAATGTATTCAAGGGTTACAGCACTAGGAAGGTTATGAGCCACTGTCCTAAGGAGCATCCTCACTAGTAAACCACAGGAAAACATTCTACTTCCATGGAAACATTCAGTGTGATAAGCATTTCTTGCATTGATTCTTAGCTAGTCTAAGAATCTGGTGTCTGAGAATTAAGATAGAGGTTGTTCTCCCTTGGGACAGTTAGACAATAATTTTATTGATTCCCTGAATTTTCGTATACTCTAAGCCAAGAATATTGTTGATGGGATAGGCAGGAAGAATTTATGAGCAGAAGACTTCCCGTTCATTTTCTCTTTTATTAAATCCTTGATAACTTTATACAATGTCTTTTCAAAAATCATCCTTCCAGCACACGCCTTCTCAAGTCCCATTTGGGAGAGAGTGTTTTCTTTAAGCCTTCGCATTTTCATGGCTAGCAAATAGCTATATTCCCATAAACACAGAATAGTTCTCTTGTCCCTGACATAAACTAATAACTAAAATATAGTGCCCTGTCAACTGAATAGTTAAACTCCAAAGAATGATAATAATAGGACAGAATAATGAATATTAATTAAAATAACAATTGAAGTCTGAAGAACAGGCAGTGACTACCTACAGTGCAATTCCAGCGTGGCCATATTGGGTTTTCGTTGTGGTTGTGGTTATTTGGAGGCATTTACTTATTTATTTATGTATTTATTTATTTATTCATTTTGCTTTGTTTTCTGTTCTTTTGTTGTTGTTTTTTCTATTAAGAGAGTTTAAGAACTACTTCTTCAGAAATCCTTGTGTCTAGTGAGTTTTCATAAAGAAGACAAACATACTTTGATCAATACTGTTTCCTGCTTCATATTTTCTTTGAGGTTTTGAAAAGTACAGTACTATCTTAATTATCTCCAACCATTGACCTATGAACAAAAGTGCCACAATGTTTAATATGAGTGCTATAGATACTGACAACTCAGCAATATGCTGATTAAAAAAAAGAATTTGAAAGTCTATTATAAAGGACCACCTACATGAGTATGTATGATTTCATATAGTTTTTAATAAGTGATTAACTAAATCTAGTTGTAGGTTTGAAGACTTCAATTTACTGTCCTCAGTACTCCAATTCAATTAACAGTACAGTAATTATTTCTACTTAGTTGTCTCACAGGAAGCTATAAAATTTTCACGTTACTAATTTTCAGTGTTTGCTAATTTCTGAAGTGTAAATTACACCCTCAACACTAATTTTAGGTTGCTAATATGATGTCAGTGCATTGGGATAAGAGGTGCACATTTGGCTCTACTGAGCCAGTAGGAACCAGCTTCAGAAGCTCCAGACTAAAAAGGAAAGCAGACCTAATCAGCCAAATGTCTCCCTCTGACTGAAGTAGACACAGCTAGGACGCAATTTCTATAATTTGAAGGGGGTAAATATTGCCTCCCATCCAGGTTTTGAGCTTTTCCCTGTCTACCTGTGTACCAGTTGTACCTGTGAATAGAATGTGTCCACTTCAAGTCTGTTCTTTATCATCCTTTAATTATAGGCTGAAACTACAGGGCAGCCTGGCACAGCTCTCTGTCTGCCCTTAGGAAAGACTGTCAGCCATGCTCACTTGACTCCATTGATCAGATACAAGATAAATTTTGTTTCACAGGGAAATAATGACAGAATCACCGTACTGAGGACATATCTCTTTCCTCCCAGTCTAGCACAGATGTTGTCAGAAGCAACATAATTGAAGCCAACAATATACATGCTGAAACTCAGAGCTTGTGCAAGAGTGGGATTTTATATCCTTGGATGTACATGTGATTGAAACAAACACATTATAACTGGTTTTTATTCATCAAAGCCACATTCTTGGGAAGAACAGAGGGACCAGATTGTGAATATGATTTATTAAATCACTTAGCAACAAACTGAACTCTGATAGCCCATGGTTAGAAAAATCAGATTAAGTGATGTAACTCATAAAATGGCAGTGGGATTGAAGCCAAATGTTCAAATCACATCCTCTTAAAACTCAGAGAACGATTTTTCAGCACTGCCTTCCAATTGCTTTCTGGTATTTATCAATGTTTACTAAATTTATATTTGGTTAGATGCTTTACATTATATTAAAACTGAGTGTTCAAGGGTGGGGAAAAGTAAATTTAGAGAGTATATCTTGTTCATTGTATTTGTGCTCTGAGCTCCCAAAACCATTTAGAAGCTATGGAGATCTTAACAGAGAAATATCCTAAAGTGTGTCTTTAAGGAGAAAAAAAACATTTGTATCCAATTCTCTATTATTAATTAATTACTAGCATTTGAAATTAATAGAGTCATTACCATCAGAGAAAATTCCTTCTCTCAAGCTAGCATATCCCCAGGGCAATATAAAATATTCTAATACAATGCAAGCCTCAAAGCCAACGTGTTGTAAATGACTGTTTAATAGGGACATTTTAAGTGCAATACCTGTATAGACGTCTCCATTTCTTTCAATTTTGTGAGTTTATTCTCTATGCTTAAGAGATCTGCTCCTTACACCAAGATGAAATAAAGGAAGTTTAAGCTCTCTTTTATGAAGGCTTCGCTGTGTTCTAACCATGGCTCATGTACCATCCCTATTAAATGTAGCACAAATATATGAACTGAATTGGGATATCCTTCCCTGAGGACCAAAAGCCGAACATTGGAAGATAGGGAAATTGATTCACAGTCTCACATCTAGCAAGTGCCAGAAAGTGGAGACCAAACCCAGATCTATTCAACCAAAAACACCCATCTCGTTTCTACTACAGTAAAATACTTCAAATCGTTTTTTAAAAATATTATTGCTTGAGACCAAGAAGAGCTACATGGGCTGGTGAGTATGCCATTAAGAGATTTAAAGATTGCTTTTTCCCCCTGTGACTCCTGGGAAAATGCGCAGGCCCAAAGCCACACCTGGAAATAGTTTAGAGGAGAAAACAAGTGACTAGCAAGGTCATAGGCCAGAACCTACATTGACCAGCAACCTTGCTGAATATCTGATGACATTTCTAGGCAGCCCACAGGCTTGTTTGTGATATATAACTATCAATTACGAAGTCTTAAGGATCCCAAGGCCAGGGAGAATTATTATGTTGAATCAAGAACTGAGGCCACAGAGAAGAGGGTTGAGGAAAGGTATTGTGAAGAAAAGGAAGATGGAAACTGGGTTCTTGACAGTAACTTCTTCCATTATTTCACGATTAAATATGTAATAGATGAAAGAAGAGCCCAGCCATGTAAAAAATAACAAAAAGCTGTTTCCTCTCTACTGCCAGTGGCCACTTCCTTCTCTACAGTGCCACCTTCTCCCTCTTGGAGAAGCTCTGGTCCTCCTGTATCTCCTCAATTAAGCTTACTCCCATAGGCAAGCTCTTTTCTTAACAACACTCCCACTATAGTCCAAGAACCACAAATGACATCATATCCATCACATTATCTGAAACATCTCCCATCTATTGAGATGCTCTTCCAAAATTACCTCATGTTTCATCTTGTCTGGGATGTCCTTTGATCTTGACCATCCTCACTGAAGTAGGTAGCATGCTGAGCCTTGCTGTACGGCTACTGTTTTTTAACCTATTCATCTAGGCCATTTGGGACTTGGCTGATAAAAGTTGGGTTTAGCTTAGACATCTGTGATTCCCACAGGATCAAAAAAGGATAGGTTTTTGTTCCTTTGCTGTATCTACTCTGTTACAGACATATGAGTTGTGAGAGTCCTGACTGGCAGATAGAGTATTCCCACCAGGCCTTGAGGACCCCAATAACCCTGAAGTTGCATGTGATGCACAGAAGTGAACCAAGAGAATGAAAAGAACTCAGGCGTAACCCGTGCTGCACAACTACAGCTGTTGACTTTCCCCAGTATGTTAGATGTGCCTTTCTATCATGAGCCACTTTCTTCTGAAGTCCACACAGTTGAATGACGACACATGTAATCAAAAATTGTTTAGAGCTTTTCTTGGGCAAAACCTTCCCCTGGAGGCTTCATCCATGGCAGATTCTCATAGAAGAGTTCACTTAAGAGCAAGCCTGGGTAACAGGGGTGGGGAGGTAAGGTCTGGGCAGAAATTATGCTCTTGGCAAAGACACAGCTGTAGAACCTGACTTCCAAGAAAACCCCATGGCAAGGGTTTTACCCTGTACCTCTGGGGGATTAAAATCAGGAGCAAGAGTTCTGCTTCTCGGAGAAGCTTCATCTGCTTCCAGGAAGGTAAGGTTTGGATCATCAAAACAGAAGAGTCACACACGGTGTCATCAACTCTGGGAACTGCAAAAAACATGCAGTATGGTGCAAGTTTGTTTTTAGGAGGAAAATGGAAAAGAACGAGGAGGTGGGGTGGAGTGAAGGTTAGGTCATGATCATAAATCAGCCTGATAGAAGGCAAGATCCTCTCTTGGGATATTATGCCTGGGTCTACCCCACACATGTATATGATGTCTTCTACACAACTACTTACTCAACTTTCATCATCCATCATCCTCCCCTCACCACACACACACACACACACACACACACACACAGCAGAGAGTTTGTGGATGAGTAAAAAGGATAAAGAAAAGGGCTACCCATCAAAAAGCAACAAATCTGGCAGCTACGGAACTATATGATCAGGAAGAGGGGTAGAAAATAAAAAGGGACAAGCCCAAGGAGATGCTTTTCAGCTTTCTAGATAACTTTCTTTCAAAACAAAATCAGGCACAACCTTGCATCTCTGAATCCAACGCTTTACAAATCACAGCACAGACTTGAGGAGAGTCTCATGGGAACCATCTCCCCATCATCTTTCCAGCAAAAATGTCAGCCTCTCTTTACAGAATACTTTTCCTTTAGTCATGGTTTCACCAGAGGCATAGATGATAGAAGCCAGGATGGGGGATTTCCCTGGCTCCCCACAGGCCACCCAGGCATATGGTGGGAGTCCACCAGGCACTGGGAGGAGAAGGCTGGTTTGAAATTGCCTAAGAGAGCATGAAAGGAAACAGTGGAATATAAGAACCTAGAGAAGGATGCAGCCTCAGAAAAAGTGGCTCAAATATGATCCTAGAGAAAGCAGTTATCATGGATCCTGGTGCTCTATCAATACAGGCTAGCTTCTCTTAGGATTAATCTTGTGACTTGGTGGAGACAGAGCAGCCCAAGGAGCTGAATTGAAATCATACCCTCGACCTATACCTAGTATCTGCAGGCTTTAACCATATCTGAATACATGTGAATTCAGATTCAGTGCCACTCAAGTAGTAGCTGCAACTGTGCCTTCCAACAGACTTGCAGGTGACACCCAGATGCTGAACTCACTACCCTGTGAGTTGCAGGACCCTGTGGTAGTTATGGCAGTAGTTATGCCTGTTATTATCATGCTAGAAATGGAATCCTGGCCTGGCATGTGCTAGATAAGAGTTCTACCACTGAGCTGTCCTTCTTGCTTCATCCATTTTTTTCTGATGTTACTAGGGACCAAATATACAGTACACATATTAAGAATACATTGAGCTACACCCTAGTCCCTGAGTAGCAAGACTCCAAGTCAGAATAAACTGTTTGAGGACAAGCATTGATCAATGGTGCATAGGGATGAAAATGTATATAGAGACTATAACACCACTATGTAAGAAATAAAATAAGTAATCCACAGAAGCCAGAGAAGCTGCCAGTCAAATTACAGTTGTAATGTGACTTGGAGAAGAATGGCCAGAGCCTGAGAATTCCCAGGGCATCTCTAGGGCATGCATATCCTATCCCAACACTCTTACATCTCCTCAGCAAGGCCTTGGAGACCCACAAATGACCAAGCATGGCCAGCCTAACAGTCAGCTGAAAACTAGAAGGTTGCTTAACATTTTTGTCTATGTGAAGGATCAGTCTGTGAGATAGAGCAACTGGATCAGGTAAACAATAATTCCATGACCCTGGACGAAATGAGATAGTCCTCGATATCTTAGTTTCCAGACCATAGGATGGAGATAATACAGTAGCAGCTACTTACAGCATAAGAAAGATGAAACACACAAACACATGCAGGATAATTAAGAATGATCGGCACCCATTAACGTTAAACAGTCAGTGGCCATATTTGTTGCTAACGTCATCATCTTAGCACATAGAGGTCTATCTCTTCAACAACCTTACAAGCTCCTTGACAGCTGGCAACCCTACCTTATATTTCCCTTGATTCTCACTGTATCAAGGCCAACATCTTGCCCATGGTAGAAGTAAGTCATTACTAGCTTGGATCCACAGGAGGTTTTTAGCAGAGTTGTCAAAGGCACCCTCCCAACTGAAAACAATGTCACAGGTCAATGTCACAGAACAACTGTGTCTTCCCTAATTAAAAAAAATTACTTAATCTTCCTCCCTCTACAATTCACTCCCACAGAGGGAGCAGCTACTAAGCTGACCTAGCAGAGCTCTACCCCCAAAGCCTGTGCCTATAAAGTGGCATATTGACTCTCACCTCGCCTCACACTAACTACTAGGGATAACAAAGAATAAAGAGCCCTGCTGACCCTTGTTCCCTCTAACTCATCTGAGCAACTTCCTCCAGACTCAGTACTTGGCCAGGCACCATCTGTCATCTCAGTATATTTGAGCAATACTAAATTATTTTTTCCTCACATGAGGTAATAACAGAAGTTTAATAAGTATTGAAATGTTCTTTATGTGTAGTCTTTGCTACCAAGAAAGGGTTGGGAGAGAAGGAGTAGTCAGTCTCCTGAGTAACTGAACACTTGAGAAATTCGATTTGCTTATTCATTTGCTTATTTATCTGTTTTTTTAATTGACACATCATTTGCATCATTTCTAATTGCCTCCCAGAACAAACAGTGTGAAAGCTCCTGGGCCTTGGTGAGCTATGCTGATCCCGTAGCTATGGAGTTCCCTGAAGAGCTAGCCAGTGGCCTGAGGGTGACAGCCTGGACTGTGCACAGTGAGCCTCTGTAATTTGACAGGGCTGAAGTACTCTGCTGCTTCTCATCAAAAGTTGAAAGCTATCCTTGCCCTGCTTTCCTGTCATCTGCTATCTTCTCACCTTAACAAAAACAGGAAAGCCAGCATGACAACAGAATATAAATCCCCAAGTGCTGAAGTCGAGAGATGTGAACTCTGAAGGAGCCAGAGTCATACACACAGGGAGAGCCTAGAATAGGGCAAACGTTCATCTTGACTTGATTCCCTCCAGAGCCCATTAGTACTCAGAGAGACACAGACACATGATGGCACCCTTACCAACAGACATTGCCTCTTCTCCAACCTTCTTCCACCTCCACCATGATCTCCCTGAGAACTCTCTTTCTAATGCCTGTGAAGCACAGATATTCCAATTTCCTACTGTTCAATTTCTTTCTTCTTCTGAGAAGCCTCTCAGAAGTTTGTTTAGCATTTCCTTTTAGTAGGGTCAATTTGCAGAATCAATACTATCCTAGGAAGTATTTAAATAGTTCATACATATTCAGTGTTCCTGCAATACTCAGAAGTCCTGAGTTAAAGCAAGCTTGGAGGTTCACATTGATATTCAGATTGAAAATAACCTACCACTTCTTTCACAAGAAACTTTGTATAGGAGGTTTTCTTAAAGCAGTACACTGCACTGCTCTTGTAGCAGAAATCATTTGCCCATTGGCTTCTAGAGTTGTTCCGTTTACACATGCTGCCTGTGCTCATTTAATAATACCTAAATGTCCACATTTCCACCAGACAGGCACAAGTCTCACCTAAGAGCCCTCTGCTTTCCCGGAAGAAAACACTGGGAGATAGGCCACATAGCGTCCACATACATCAAGGCTATGCCAGTCAGACTTGACTATTCATAATGGCATGTTCAGCTGTATGACCATGACAGAGAGCCATGCCTTGTTTTCTCAAACTGAAGTGAGGTGACCCTGCAGAGCCCTGTGTTCAAAGAGCATTCCCTTAGTTCTAACCTCTGGGTAAACCCCTGCCTGAAGCTAGTCTGGCTACTTGGTCTCTGCAAAGAAAAGATATATGAGCTACTGAATGGATAATTAGGGTTACATAAAGACTGATTTTTTTTAAATTCTACCTTACTGAAACTCTTTATAAAAACTTTTCTTTTACTTTCTAATGAGAAATTTAAATTAAACAGAAGCTGCCAGAAAGATCTGAAATAAAGCCAAATTAGAAGCTAAGAAACTTGGGAGTATATCCCCAGACTGCCCCCATTTGACTCTAAAAAAAATCGTCTGTCTTTTCCTATGTGTGCCTCACTAGGGTGCTGCTTGCACAGCCAATGTCTGGAATCTTGGTCTCTCTCGCTGGTTCTTCCAGCTGGTTTTCACTATCCACACCTACACTATGGCCATAGAAAGTGGAGAGAACTGGGTTATTCCACATGTTAATGATAGGTTTTACTACCCATTTTTGTTTTCAGTCTTATCTTGAAATTGTGCCCTTCTATTGGCCAAAAGGCAGAACTAAGCAAATTGTTAGTTTGTTAAGATTGCTGGTTACCTAGGATTCAGGTGATTAAGGTTTCCCTACAGATAACTCCATGAATGGTCCTCCATGGATGTTTGGGCAACAAGTGTTCAGGCTTGGGGAGGTTTTAGGTTGCTGTAAGGTTGCACGGTTATAAAGAAGATCATGAGGAAGAGACGCCTACAGCAGGATGGCAGACTCAGAGAGCCTAGCTGGCAGAATTCTGTGCACCGCCAATGAGGAAAATAACCACCAGCATTGATCAAGGCATGCTTTTGAGGCAGGAGCCTCAGACTCAAATTTCAGCTCTGTTCACAGCAGGTTGGAGACCTTGGTTCTGGCTAGGACGGCTGCAGACCCCCAGCTCTGTGTGCTCGAGCTATGTGCCCCAGGGCAATGTCCTATTTCCTTCTGAGCCCTCCGCTCTTCAGTTTCCTCTTCAAGTTATCCCGAGGAACACTTGAGTGGAAATGTCTAAAGTGACTGCTGCAGTGCGTGACACAAAGTCAGCGTCATGGAAGTTGCCAAGGAAACCTCGCTTTGAAAATCTCTTACAAGCAACTGAGCCCACACTTGCACACTTTACATTTCTGTTTATTTTTCTTCCATGATTTTCCCATGCTTCTGCTATCACCCACTTTAGATTACTGGAGCTTTTACATTACGTCCCGAGTCTTGGATCTCTGTTAACACAAAATAAAATCTGAGTTTACGTTTACCCTGAGAGCATCCTTCTTCCATCTTACTGCGCATGCCTTCACCTCTCTCCTCTCATCAATAACTGTACTACCAGAGTATGTTTTTCTACCCAACTGGAGTTAAATAGACTCCCCTAAACTAGTTTGTGACTCCCACAACCACTGAGTCCCAAATCCTCACCTCCGACCTGGTGGATTTCTCAGCACTACTGTGCCATCTGATATTACGCTTCCCTTTTGCCCCACCCCCATCCCGATTCTGCACCTGCCAGTCCTGACTCATTGATATAGAGCTGTTCACTCCCACGAGGAAGATTATAACTGTAGGCATTGTTTTTGTGTACCACGTAAAGTTTATCCTTGTGCTATTCAAATGCTGATTTCTCTGCCCTCATATCTTATTTCAATCGAGACACCACGGTAATGCTTATGTCAAGAATCTCCTGTCTCAAGAGTGTGTAAATAATGCTTACCATTTATTCTCCTCCTTGTCAGTAAAAGCTGATCACCCAATGGCTGGGCAGAAGAGAGAATGGGGGGGACTTCCATCAGGCAGGGGATGTGGGATGGGGATGAGGGGAGAGAGAAAGAGAGAAAGGGAGAGAGAAAGAGAGAGAGAGGGGACAGGGGAGGAGGGGGAGGGGGAAAGGGAGGGAGAGGGGGATGGGGAGGGAGAGAGAGAGAGGGAGAGAGAGAGAGAGAGAGAGAGAGAGAGAGAGAGAGAGAGAGAGAGGAGATTGAGCCTTCAGGAGGAAGGAGTTCACAGAGTTCAGCTGGAGAACGGAAGGCTCTAAATGCCAGTATTATGGAGATTGAGATAGACTGCCCAGGTATTGAAGTGAAGCTTTAAACTATATCTTGGTCTTTCTGTATCATTGTTGGGGAAGTAGCTAGGATAAAGAAACACAGTGCCATATTAATTTACTGTATAGATTTAAATTAAAATTAGCCTTTGCATACAATAATTTATAAAAAGCCTCGCACCTGACTGAGCATCTTGTAGGCACAGCTCTTATTCTTATCTCTCTAGAATGGATCATAGTATCTGGTACTGTGCCTAATAGAAGCTCAGTAAATGTTGAATGAATGAATGAGCATGTGAAATACCAAACTACTTTCACAATCTGCTTCAAATATACAGAAAGTTCTTGACTGAAAGAGGGAAAGCGTAAAGTTAGTGGCTAAGGGTTGGAAGGTCTGTCTGAGCAGTGTTAAAGCTCTTTGATTTCATCTCGGATCACTTGACTAGACTTCAAATCTAGACACAGACACGAGCCACAGCAACTGACCTTGCTCTCCCAACTAGTTGTCATGGCAATGCTTCAACTTCAAAATGCTCTGAAGCTTTGCTCTCAGTTGCTATATGGTATGTTTGAGAAGAACCACTTTACCCCATCACTCACTTCTGAGTCGTAGAGAAAACTGTTCTTGTTTGCCCTGAATTTTAGTTCCTAACTGTTTTCTTTCCTTCTTGTTTTTTTTTTTTTAAAGTAAGATTGTTTTAAAGCAGGTAGTAAACACGGGAAGTGAAGAATGTTGTTATTTTGAGGGACACATACTTGGCAAAGAAATATGCTCTCTGGAAGGTACAGGGAGAGGGTGTGTGTGAGGTGAACAAAAACAGATTTGACAAGGCCCCAGAGTAACCTAGCTCCATGGCCTCAAGGGTAGAACCATGAGATTTATGTACTTATTTGTGACATCAGGAACGCAAGCTCCTGGACATGCAGGGTGCACAGGCTCAGGATCCAAATGAAGGGGTTGCTGCCCACTTCTCTTCTTCTTATTCTTCTTGTTGTTCTTGTTGTTCTTCTTGTTGTTCTTCTTCCTCCTCCTCTTCCTCCTCTCCTTCTTCTCCTTCTCCTTCTCCCTTTCCTTTCCCCACCCCTCCCCTTCCCTCCTCCCCCTCTCCCTTCTCTTTCTCCTCCTCTACCTCCTCCTCCTCCTCTTCCTCTTCCTCCTCTTCTTCCTCCTCCTCCTCCTCCTCTTCTTCTTCTTCTTCTTCTTCTTCTTCTTCTTCTTCTTCTTCTTCTTCTTCTTCTTCTTCTTCATAAATGCCAAAAAAGGTGTTTATTTGGCCTCTGTAAGGCCTGAACTAAAACAGGAAAGAGATGGAGCCAGACCTCTTGGCATGCACATTATGAATGAATCAGTTGGCCATCCCCAGAGGAACAAGGAAAGGTGCATAAGGAAGGAAGCAGGGGATGAGGAAGGATGAAGTGTTGTTGGTTACAGGAAAACAGTTGGATTGGTCTGTCTGTCAGAAGTGATTTCTTCTTCACAGCTGTCTCTGTCATCCCTAGCAACCTGTGCACCATGCTAGAATCGACATCTAAAGGTCTCTGGGGTTTTCATCTCATCATTGAAGACTGAGATAGATCATACTTCACAGAGGACTGAGATCCTACTATGCCACCAGAATTCAGAAGGTTCACTCACTATGTTGTCTGTCTGAGACCAAACAGAGCCTACAAGAGCCCTTTACCTCAAAAAGATTAGGGGACAAAGAAAGAAAAGGCAATAGCATCTGTCAGGCTCTAAGGCAGAAGTATGGTGAGTGGCATGATCACCCTATTGCTCTCAGAAGAAATCCATCTACCTCCAGCACTACACTAGACAACTAGATGATTCCAGAGTCTCAGGTCTAAAGCTTCAAGTCAGACTGGGCTCAAGCGTCCAGGTAGCACAACACGCAGGGAATATCGTGGTACTGTAAGGGAGCCACATGAACTATATCTTTCTGTTTCCTCTCTTTTGTGATACTTCAGAATCTAATGTCCTGCAATTCCTAAATGGCTTAGCATTCCCCAGAAACCTGTTGCTTAGAGCTTATCAGGTAGAGCACAATAGATAACGATGGATTTTTGCAGATCATATGGAATGAAGAAACAAGGCCAGGAGAACTATACATGAAGCATGGCCTTCAGGAAGAACACTATACACCAAAGCTCTGCAAGCAATTACAGAGGAGCAAAGCCCAGCATGACACTTGCTTTGATAAAGTTTTATTGGAACACAGCCTACCAATGTGGTCATGCATCAACCGTGGCAATGTGCACATCCGAACAGCAGAGTTTAAGATTTGCATCATAAACTCTATATGGCCTACAAAGCCTGAACCATTTAGCATCTGTTCTTTTTCAGAAAAAGAATCTGTCACACAATGTTCTATGCTTATAAACCTGGAATCTCATAAGTGTGTAACAGTTCACACACAGCAGCAGCAGCAGCATTATCTAAGCTAAGAAGCTTGTTAGACATGCAGTCTTAGGCTTCCCCAGAAAAACAGAATACAAATCCGCATTTGGGTAACAGAGTGGTACAAGAACAGATGCCAAAAGAGGGTTAAATAGGCAAAGATTTTGTTCAATAAAAGAAACTCTGAGCAAAAATATGGGAAGAGCTAGAAAAGGGCTGGAAGAACTATCACCCCATGATATTCAACTGGCCCTGGGAGAAAGAGAAAAGACAGAAGCAGTCAAAGCATATTCTGGAAGACCTTTGATAGTACCTGAGCCAGAACCAACTACGTTAGGCCTCCCTTTATCTTTGCGACTTCAGGGAGAGGTGGTCTCTATCTAGACATAGTCCTTGTCAATGTCAGTGACAATGTCAATAGCATCCATAGTCGATGAAGCCCTTGTGTTGAACCCCGCAAAACACACTCTCCTCGCCTCTGCTTCAGGTTGTACCTCAGCTGACCTCTGTGCACACTGAAGCACAAGATTCGATGCTCTACAGTGGCTCTTGGTGTACTTGGCCCTTCAGTGGTGAAGGGCCAGATGCATACATATTTTAGGCTTCTCAGGTTATACAGTCTCTGTCGCAACCACTAAACTCTGCCATTCACCATGGAAGCAGCCACTGAGAACACATAATCAAATGAGTGTGGTGTGCCAGATCAAACTTCATTTACAAAGGCAGCTTCAGCTTCGGGGATGATGTGGCACATGGGCCGTAACATGTCAGCCCTTGCTCAAGAGTTGTGGGAGTACATTTCCTTAAGGTAGTTCCAACTTATACTCACGTGAGACACATAAGAAAAAGGGTGCCTCTATGGAAGGCAGGTGGGCAGCCTCGTGATCAGCAGTTTCCCTCGCATGCTCTTTAAACACAATGTAGGCAGCAATAGCATAGTTTCAAAGACATTGCCCAGGAATTCCCACAAAAGCCTCCAGTTCCGGAAAGTTCTCTTCACCCCATTGGGAATCCAACAGTCTCAATTTCGAGTTTTTTTTTCTACAAACATAATTTGTAGAATTATGTGATTCTAACATTATAGTATTATTGGAGGAGTGACAACTATGGGTTGGAGCTGCATGTGACTTCTAGGGGATGTTAGGTTGATAGAAATAAGAGCCATACCTAACTAATAAAGCAAGAAGCATGTGAAGTCCATAGAAGCACACGAGAAGGTCTATTGAAGACAAGGAATGATCTATAGAAGACTTGAAAAGATCCATAGAAAGTCTATAGAAATCAAGAGGGGGGAGGGAGGGAGAGAGGGAACTCACCCACACATGGACCACCAGGGAGGCTCTAAGGAAGAGGGTACCACAGTGGGCTATTGAAATGTGACCATGATTGGTCAGGTTTACCTCTCAAACCAGATAACATTCACATTGCTTCTCTGTTGAACTACCAAGCCTCATGATGAAAACTCCAGCGCAAAGAAGCTAAGCTACAACCATCAGACATGTGTTTCCTTTACACAAACAATCCATGCATCTCCCTGTCACCTGAAACAGCAGGGCCACCTCCAAGAGGCAACCATGAGACCTCAGATAAACAGCTCTGTGCCAGCTGGGTCACTACAGCATTGTTGAACATTTGAGTCCTGATCCAGGAGGGGGTGTAGAGAGGAACAAGGTGATTCCTCAGGGTCTGATAAGGACAAACACTCTGATTTGACCATCACTGAGTGTAGGGAAGCAAAAGACAGGACAGACAGCCCTGCCTTTAGGGAAAGATACTGATGCAGCCCTTTGCCTGAGTAAGCCCATGAGATAAAGACAGCTACACTGAGGTCTCTTTACATCTAGGCCATTGTGTATTCTGTAAAACTCTATGTTCCCTGTGGTCAGAACTCTTTACCCTGAAGCCTCATTCCATAGATGTCACTCACAGAAAAGCTAGTGATAGCCTCTGAACAGTGCCCCAATGGCAGCAGACTTGGGCTACCAGAAAATCTAGGTAATGACGTACATTTTTCTATGAAGTCAGCACAAATTTCAAGAAGATATTCAACAGGACTTACAGCTCAGAAAAATAAAATAGAAATTTTAGCACCATTGCCCAACTGATTTGAAATAGTGCCACTCAAATAAAGAGAACAGATGAAACATTTTAATGTAGTAAATGGGTCCTTTGGACTCTTTCATCTACAGTTTTTATCTTGAGACCATATTGTAGAAAAAACAATAACTAATTAGAGCCATTCCCATTTTATAAGTTATCAGAGTAAATTCCTAAGGAATTGAAGTTAATATCTCTGGTAATGAAAAGTTAGATTTAAATTAGAAATTAATTTAGTTTGGATATCTCCTGATAAATACCTTTCATGTCACTGTTAAGTAAATAAGCCTCATGGGCCAAATTTTATGATGGGCACTTTATCTACCCGACTCTCCAGGACTGCTCCTTATTTGTCTTTTGTTCAGGAATTTTTTTCCTACTTTATTTCAAATAGAATCATATACATACATATGTACAAAATCATATATATACACACATATATATTTATTTACATATGCATATGTATTTCCATTTAATTTTCAGTTTGATAAAAACATAACTCAGGGAAAAAAAGCTAAAAAAAGATTTCTAGAGACAGTTGTCCCAGTATGTGTCACAGAAAGATTTGATTCCACGTCTGTCTGCCCCAAGACTCTACACTAGGACATGTAAAGCATGGACACTCAGAAGTCCCAAACTTGCCTTCATGTCAAGGACTGTTTCTCAGACACCTTTGTGTTCCCCTCCATGACTTGCTGCGCTTTGCAGGGCAAGGGACTCAATAAATATTTGTTGGATGAAGAATTCTGAACCTGGGATCCAACCTACCATGGATTTAATGACTCAGAGTCCTACAGCACAGAGCTGCAGGTGGTTACTCAGTTGGGCGACTTCAGGGAACATTTGAAATCAATTACGGGTGCGGAGGAACCTGTTAAAATGTTCTCTTTTGTGTATGTCGGAGTTGAAGGGGAGGAACGGAAGTTGAAGTGGTAGGAAAGGCTCAGATGGTCTCAGGGTTATGCACTGGACCTTAAAGAGTCCACACCAGAACAGGACAGAAGTTGGCTTATTTAAACACTAAATTCTAATGGCCCAACCTAATGGGCTCCTGACCTCAAGCTACTCCTAGCTTGCCACATAGCCTCAGAGTGCCAGACCTTTGACTGGAGCAGTCCTCCCTGCTGCCACTGGTCTGCTCCAACTCTGGGGAAATGGACAACTTGAAGAGTGGTCTACCTTTTAGAAAGCCCAGAGGATGAGCAGAAGAGTCCCCTCACACCTGAAGCTTGTGTACCCTGCGTTGCCCTCAATCCTCAATAAAAGCATTCCTGCAACTCATTCTGGAGTCTGACTTGTTTCAGAAGAATGCGGGAACTTAGAGTGCAGGGAGAGGGTAATTCTAGCTGATTTTGTTTTCTTCAGTGCTTGCTAGAGCTACAAGTTAGTCACAACTCTACTTTAAAAAAAAAAAAAAAAAGCCGCTTTAGCTTTCCAGACAGGCCTTTGAAAAAAAAGGAAAAAAGAAAAAGACTTATGAAGTGGACCCTGAGGGATGCCTACCAACAACATTTTGGGAGAAGGTGATTAAATTACAGCCCAGAGGCTGGGACAGGACAGCCCTCAAGGAAACTAGAGACATTCCCAACTCTGTGGCTTCCTCGTCTCCTGTGCACAAGACAACACTGCCACCTAGTGTCCAGTATTAAAACTATTCCCTAAGGTCCCATAGCTGTGGGTATGGGCTTCTTCTGCCGCGACTGGTATTGACTAAATTGTTTGAGGTCTCTGCTACCCCAAGCATGGTAGGTAGAGGACTTGAAAGCTGATTATAATTAGGTAGGCAGAGCCTGAGGTTTGAAATCTACTGGCAGAGTGAGAATCACGTCTTGGTCCACCCTCAGAGGAGCAACAGAAGTACAGCTTCGGGCTTGTGTGTAACTCCCAGCAACTTGACTCCACCTTGTCACTCTGTGTAACTCAATTCCCACCATACTAGGAACAGATGCACACCATCTTGAGGGCCCATGCCAGCAGAAGAAAGGAAGATGGATTGTTGAGAGCTGTAAAGTTGTGCGAAGAGAGTCAAGTCACTCAAAGTAGAGGCTTGTATTACCTGAGACTTGATTTTGGTACCCTCATGATCCTTAGCCATGTTATTCACAAGGGAAATGGCAGCAGCACAGACAATGGGTACACATGGATTCTAAATCCTAAACAGTCTACTTTCTGAGCCCAAAGAATTGAGGCCTTGCTATCCATCCCTGCCTCCCAAGGACATTTGTCCTCACTTGATAATTTGGGCTGAGCACAAGTCTGAAGAAAGAGAGGGGATAGAATGGGGGTGGGGGAGGGGAAGAGGCTTCATTGGCATCTGCTCTCCACCTTTTACAAGCAGACCTAAAGGGGAAGTCCCAGAACACCACGAGAGCCCGATTTGAGGGGGAAAAATCCTTAGAAGGTAAATTGCTGAAAACGATTTACTGCCCAATTTTACTTGCTCCGAGAAGAGAGGAGGGTTCAATGGGCACGGGAAGATCTGAATATGTGCTGTGTCAGTATGGAGACAGTGGCTGGTGACAGACAGGCAAGATAGGGAGGCACGTGGAGATAAGGATAAACATGCCAGAGGTGAAGCAAAGAGTGGGGAACTGTAACCCAACCTTGCCATAGCTCTTCTTGAAGGAGGTGAGACAGAAGGACTGAAGAGGTAAAAGACAGAGGTCAGGTGCTATGCTCCTGTTTTCCAAGGTTGGACTTTAATAACCCCAAGCAATAGTCTCCCACATATATTCCTTTTGGATTCTTCTCTCAGACTTCACAGCCAGGGAACTGATCCCGGGTCTCTATGTTGCTGCTGCAGGAGGAAGCATAGGCAGATTCGTGTGGGTCTCAAGCTAGACTGCAAGCTCACAGGCTCCCTGGCAGATGGGCACTAGGAAGCCAGACTAGGCAGCACGAAGATGTCATCTGGGGGAAACTGTGAAGCTGCCAACTCCGATCAGATAATCATCTCATTATTTCTTCCATTTTGGCCCCAGAATAAGGATTTCCTTCTCGTCTTTCTCTGCCCCCACCTAGCTTACAGCCTGGCCCCTTCTCTCACCCTGTCTCCCACCCAAAACTAAAATAAAGCAAAGCCACATGACTGGAGAGTGCTCAGTGTCTGGGAATCCCAGATTCCAAACGAGAAATCGCAGCCAAAGAGGGGGAGACACAGTGTCCACAAGGATGTTCCAGAGACACCCCACGGGAAGACGCTCCTTCCCTCCAGATTGCTTTGCCTACTCTGCAATTTATTTGGAGGCACTCAGAAACCTGAGTGGTTTTTTTGTTGTCATTATTTTGGTTTAGTTTGGGGTTTGTTTTTTTTTTTTTTTTTTTTTTGGTTAGCTTGTTGGTTTGTTGGTTTATTTGTTTGGTTAGTTTGTTTTGGTTTTTGTTTGTTTGTTGAGGAGATATCAAATGATTCATGAACTCCTGAATTGTTCTCCCTGCCCTCAGCCTGTCTCTGACATGCCTCTTATTGCCTCAGTTTCTCCATCAATGTAATGGAACTAACAGAAAAGGGTATGTGGTTAATCCAGATTGATGCCATTATTTTTTCTGATAAGTATTTGGTTGCCTTTTAGTTAGTGCATAAAGTAACTTGGTCTCCTTGTGACATTCATCTGCATATTTGTCCCCACTCTCTTTTGGTGGAGTGTCAAAAAGAATAAGGAGACACCAAGGTGATAAAACAGTCTTTCCTCACCCCTGCCTGAAATCGACCTCTCCAGATAGGAAAAGAAAAGCAACGGCTCCAAACCCAGCTCTTTGTCATTCTAGATCTCTCTGTTAATCAAAATAAACACAGGTTACAAGCCCAAATAAACGCCTCTGACTAACATTATAGAGTTAGCTGTGTTAAACAAGGTTTCATATTTAGGTCTTTGTAACAATAGCCAGGGCTAGAAGTCAGGATGCTGGCTTGCAAGTGTCCACCTTTTCCAGCAGATCTGAGGTCAAGAGAAAGGGATCCAGGGTACAGAACAGGTGCTACTTTTCTTCCTCGTTCCCGGGTGGCAGCCTGTTCTCTTGCTGTTTGGACCCTTTGGGCATAATTCACTACTACCATCCTTGGATTGTTGTCTGCTTTCCAGAGGTGCCTGGGTATCCCATGCTAGACTATGAGAAGTAGTATGACCCGCCCCCCTTCCTCCTTGACAAAAACTCTAAGTCTGTTCCCTTTAAAAAGGGAAAAGATCTAAACGGAGGTCTCCTAAAGTACAAGCACAGTGAATAGAACTCCGAGAAATTGATCACGATAAAGATGTCTTGGATAGGAGTCATCTTCCCTTTGATGGTGCCTATGTTACTTCTGCATTGATAAATAACCCCCACACCCACAAAGCCCCTCTGACCAAGCTTTCCTAGCTTTCCTGCTTTAGCCTGTTCCCCCTTTCTATTCTCTATGTGTACCCACAACAGAAATGAAGCCAGCCACACCCCCAGGACCCGAGAAAACCCAGGAGTAGGATAGGACATTACCTGCAATGATGGCTGGATTGCTCTGTCCTCCCTCTGGTCTCACCCAGGCTTCCACTGTGAACGCCTCCCGGGGAATCTCAGCCAGCACTTCTGGACGCAGCAACAGCCGCTCCCTCTTCCCAGAGAAATACAGTACAGGCAATCCTCCTTGGGGGTTAAAGGTCTCTACTCCCTGGGCAGAGGCCCCTCCACCATTTTGGATGGTGCCCTCCAATGGACTGTCACTATCTCCGTGCTTAAGGGGGTCTTTAGGCCGAAGCTGAAAATCTTGAGGGGTATTCTGGGGGTCTCTGGTCATATCTTCTGCCTGCCTCTTCTGCACTTGGCGAGGAAGCCTAGACTTGGATTGGCCCTTCCTCTGGGTCTCTGCTGTGGGTCCCTTCTGGTATGCAAAGGTGGCAATGGTGGAGACAGCAGTTTCTGAGCTTCCCCGAGTTGCAGACTCACCTAGAGCCTCCTTAGATCTTCCCTTGCCAAGATAAGTGTCATCATCTCTCAGCAGCTGCGATTGCCCAATAGGACCATCCCCTACCCACGGGGCAGCTGGCTGCTCAGCCTCTCTCCTCGCTCCTGCTGGGTTTTCAGTCAAGTCTGGATGAACACCACTCAGAGCCTGTCTCTCTGTGCTTCGCTGACTCCATTCTGCATACTTAGTTTGCTGCGTCCCCACAGGATAGGACCTTAGGTAGTTTTCGAGGCGGCTTGGGTAGACCCCAAAGAGATGACGCTGTGGAGCAGTTCTAGGTCTTCGAACCTTGTACCCCAGCCAACAGCGTTCCCCTTCCAACAGCACCTGGTTCAGGTGTTCCTTCTGGGCCAGGAATTTCTTGCGTGTCCAGCCCAGCTCTGAGTTGGTGGTACTGAATGTCCACCCAGCCAGGACCACCAGGCTTATTCTCAGGACCTTCCAACACATCATATCTCCCTCAGCTTAATCCTTTGAACCCGAGGTCAGCTTCTGGGTCCCACACAAGAATGATGGAGAGAAGAAGGAAAGACAACCAGCTATGGATTCGAAGTCACCAGGGCAACTGTTTGATTCACAAGCCAAACTTTCTCAAGTGGCCCCAAAAGAATGCCTCTTCTGGCTACCTGTCCTGGGGATTCAGCCAGCCCCAGTGGCTTCTGTAACTTTTGGCTTCTCTCACCTTCTTCCTTGACCTCTCTTGCTTGATTTCTGTCCTTCAGAATGAAGTTAAGTGTTCTTACTTTGAATCTCCTCCCAGAGACCTCAGGTTTTCCTTTCTTCCTTCAGTAACTCCTCTCCTCACTGATAAGAGAAGAGAGTGTATGACGTAAGCCAAATTCTCTCAGATACACACCACCCCAGCTGGTCATTCAAAACAACCTTATTCTCTAATGATCTCTTCTGTATCTTCTCCCTTTCTCTAGGAGTTAGACTCTCTTTTTAGAGCCCATCACCCACAATATGCTCAACTTAAAGTAAATTGCTAGGAAAAAAACTTTTAGGCTGAGACACAATTTGATGCTTATTCTCAATAATAATAATAATAATAATAATAATATAATCATCTGAGGGCATAAAGATCCAAGGTGGTACTTAACTTTCTCTCCTTAGATGTCCTCAGCCAGGTGTCCATGCAGCTTCCAGCCTGCCTGGGTAGGTGAGCAGTCCTGCAGCGTGGCACTCAGGGTTGTTGACTATTGAAGAGAGTGTTTTAATTCCCGTCCAACTTGTTGGTATGCTGCAAGTCTCTGTGAAGTTCTCTGGCTGCCAGTCTGCTGGTCTCCTGATCAAATGAGTCTGGGAGCCCTTGGTTTCACCTTCGGAGAGACTGGTGGGTCCCTAAAGATGGACGAAAAGACCAATATGAACTGCATATACATCAAGGGACCTGTTCCCTCTGATCTCTCTTGCTGCCCCCTTCTCTCTCTCTCTGTCTGTCTCTGTCTCTGTCTCTCTCTCTCTCTCTCTCTCTCTCTCTCTCTCTCTCTCTGTCTGTCTATAATTATCTCCTTGGGTTTTTTTTATTTAAAGACAATGATGATGTCAAAGCTAATAAGTTTGGTACATCACTCCACCTACTCCCCATCACCTCCTTTCCCCTGAGCAACCCCCCCCGCCACCTTTCTGAGGCACAAGGGACAGAAGCTCCTCTTGGTTTCCCCAGTAAACATCACAGGCTTTCTCTCTCTGCAGCCGCAGCCTACACAATCAATATAGAACGATCAATACTGTTTTGGAGCATGCCTTTCTGTGTGTAGCCTCTCTCTCTCTCTCTCTCTCTCTCTCACACACACACACACACACACACACACACATACACACACACACACACATAAACACACACACTTTGAATGGACCTGGTCAATAAACACTAGCTAGCCTTTCGGAGACCATTCACATCTCTTCCTTTTGATATATCACAAGCCTCCTCTATTTTTTTTATTTTACTCTATCTTTTCAAATTTAAAAGGACAATAATAAATTCACTTCCTCTTGGACACTGGAGGAAAGGAGAAATCAATTACCTTGCCGAGAGAAGCACTAACTGGAAACACCGTGTGCTTCTAGCATATAGACATCCTTTCTCTCTCAGAAGTTTCTCAGTCTAAAGTTAGTAAAAGTCACCATATGCTGAGTGAACAAATAAACAAACGAGGTGCTCAAAATAAGTCATTTACACAAATGAACAGCTAAACCGAGGCAGCTATTCTTTGATTGATCTGAAATGAATGGGGAAGGTGGGGGGAGGAAACCCTATGTTTAACCTCTGCATTGTTTGCCTTAGTGTTAGTCTTAAAGGCTTCCCATCCCTTACAGGAACACACACATACACAGAACACACTGGACAAACACGTGGACATGCAGAGAATGCAGGCATGCTTGCCACAGGTAGTATAAAACAAGTATAAATATGCATTGAGCCCTTCTTTCAAGTAATAAGAAAAATCACTTACACTCTTAAAATCACTGCCTCTGCTGCTCCTGTCTGACTCAGACAGCCCGCATGCTCGGGAGTCAAATCAGGGTCCTTCCTTCACCCTGAGTCTCCTCATCTCTCTGAACTCTTTTCTTCCAGTTGATAGCTGACTTAACTGCCTTTAAAATGTTGTGTCCTGTGCACCCCATCCCACGTGCACCCTCCTTCCTCATATAGCATGGAATAGAGCCTCAAAGCAAGTCCCCAAAGAAGCTCTCAATTCAAGCACGTGGACACTACTGAGCAGACACCCCTAGGTCCTCGACTGTCCCTTTTCTTTGATAACTTCCTTAGCTCCATGCACTTTTCTGACTCAGTTTTCACCACTTGAAGCAGATCAAGAATAGAAATTGAGACTGGGGGTGGGGGTTAGAGAAAGCCAGAAAAACAGAGAAGAGGAGGGAAGAAGAGAGCCAGGGAGGAAAGAGGGAGAGGAAGGGAGGGAGGAGAGAGAGAGAGAGAGAGAGAGAGAGAGAGAGAGAGAGAGAGAGAGGATATTAGGAAGAGATAGATGGCTTAGCTTCAGAGGAAAAAAAAGAGGTTCAAGCAAGAAGAGAAGTCAACCCCTCCCCTTGCACCCTCTCTCCCTTGCCACCCCAAGGACCCTCAGAAAAACATCTCCTACCATTCATTTCAGGAAGGGGAAATAGGACATCAGAAAGGGTTCCGCCTGCTTTTCTCCCCCTGAGTGTGTGGGTGATCTTGCATCCCCTATAGGACTCTCCTGGCTCTCAGCTGCTAGTAATCCATTCATAAGATTTCAAGAGGCAACACCAAACTCAGGCTTCCAGTTTAGTTTCTCTCTCTCTCTCTCTCTCTCTCTCTCTCTCTCTCTCTCTCT
>NW_021604588.1:4433804-4479744 GCF_004785775.1 Grammomys surdaster
TGCACACCACTCTTCAGCTCTTGGCAGTCCAAAGTTTAAAAAAAAAATGTTGAACCATTTCTGTGTTTTCCTCCTGTTGTAACTTGGGCTGTGACATCATAACCCTGCCCACCAACACCCCACCTCTCTCTCTTTCCACCCCCCTCACCAGCCCCATGCCCCCAAATACTCCCCCACCCACCCACAAAGAAGAAGGTCTCCTGTCAGTTCTAATGTGTGAAAACACAAAGCTCCTGGAAGGTGCCCCCTCCTTCCCCCCTCGGTGCCCCTCCTGCCTCCCCCTCCCTGCCTTACCCACCGCTCAGCCCGGCTCTCCAGGCTTCTAACAATGATCCCATCTGTTTGACATGTGCGGAAAGGTGGGCTGGATTCAAATAATCTGTCAAGTGAATCGGATCAAAAACACAGCAACCCCCTCCTCAATTCCATCACACACACTCACACAGACACTCATACCCCAAGCCGGAGCAAAAGTGTGAGCGAAGTCAGACTTACACAACGCCCACCCTTGATGCCAGGGAGACAGACACCAAACATGCCAAGGGAAAGCACAAATTTATACATATATAAATTCTGTTGCTTATTTGTTTATGAGAGACACCCACACCCCAAGTCTTCAACCCCTCTTCCTCAAGCCCTGCCACTCCGCAAAGTGCACAGATTTGAAAGCTGGTAGAATCTGTTTTGAAATCTCCAACGAGAGGGTTTTTCCCCCTTTTTTTTTTTTCACTCCAAAGCACTATCTGTGACGATCAGGCTCAAGCAGGGTTGCCAGCAAATGCAGGAGGCCCCTTCTAGGGTACAGGCTTTCAAACCAGCAAAGCTAGAGGGAATGAATTTAAGGACACACAGCAGGAGCTGGCTGAATTCATTTTATTTTGACGGGGTAGTTGGGGGAGGAATATCATTTCTGAAATGCCCAAGGAATGAAAGGAGAGGGTATGGATTTCTTAAACAGTCCTTGCAAGAGGAGCGGTGTCTTGGTCTGCAGGTAAATGTAGAAGGCAAGAATTTGGAGCTGTATAAAGGAGGACCAGATCAGAGAGGGGGAGCACAGAAAGAGGAAGAAAGGGAAGAGAGAGGAGCAAGGACAGGGGATGGGGAGATGGGCAAGGAGAGAGGGCAGAAAGGGTGAAAGGCAGAGAGGGGGCCAAGGGAAAGAGGGGAAGGAGGGAGAGAGGAGAGCCAGGGGAAGGGAGGAAGGTGAGGAAGAGGGGAAGGAGAGACAGAAGGGGAAAGGGCTGACATGTAAGAGGGAAGGCAGGAGGGTTGGGAAAGATAAATCTGGGAGCAGGACAGATTGGGAGAGAGGAGTGGGGAAGACCTGAGGGGAGATTCAAACAGGGAAGGAGAGAAGGGGGAGGGGTGATGAGTACATGAACTCTGGAGACCAGGAAGGCAGTTAGAGCCACGCTGGGTAAACACAGCAAGAACAGAGAGGCAGGTGAAGAAAGCCACTGAGAAGTGGGGCTGAGAAAACAAAGGGCACACGGTGGAGGGACTGTCTCAGGGACAGGGCACGTTTTTAAAAACCGGGAGTCCCACATTGTCTCTGTAAAGAATCCCTTCTTCCCAACTCCTGCTGCCAGTCTCCCCTCTTTTACTGTACCCATCTCTGCTCCTCCCCTCACCTTTGTTGTCCTAGCATGAAATCCCCCTGGAAAATTCATGAATAAAATTCTAACACACACACACCCTCAAAAAAAAATAGAAAAAGAAAAAAAAGTAAAAAGAAAAATAAGAAAGAAAAAGAAACACAAACAAACAAAACACCTTTTTGAAATCTCTCTCTTTGTTTTAGCCACTAAGGATTCTAGATTCTTCTATCTAGACTGGGCTGTGTGTGGCCATCTATACTTCATCTTGACACAAATTGTTTCCTTCAGATGGCAGGGGGAGCTTTGCCTGTATTCACTGCCACGGTGGGGCTGGTCTGCTCCCATAAGCAGTGTCATCATTAATATTGTGAGGCTCTGAGCAGAGACAGGAACAGGTTTACGCTGGCATCCAGAGTATTAACAGAGAAAGAGAGTGGGAAAGACCCTTAATATGGTCAGTGGTCCTCTTTGACTTCCTAATTCCAAAATCTGAGGGAAAGTCTCAACTGGGAGCCTGCCAAGGAGTGTAGTAATAAACTCGTCCTAGAGCACAACCAAATGTAGCATCTATATATAGGAGCTGGGTCTGTTTTAGCTACTTGCAGACTAAAATGACACCCGGAAACAAACATTTCGGCAATATGTTTATTGGAATCCTATTCAGCTGGTCCTGGAAAGAGCTGAAGAGTGTTTGAAAAGACTTCACTAGAAGGTTCAAAATTGTTGTACTCTGTCTGGCTTGTGAGCTTCCTTTAGGGTGACTTACAGCCCCTCTTTTTCACCAGTGAGGCAAAGCCACACACTTAGTAACAGGGTCCTTTGTAGTACCTAGCTCTCTTAAGCCCTTACCCATCTTCCTTGTTGTTTTGCCCTGTCTGTGCCCCTGTCTTTGCCTGTCTCATTGGACTGCCAGGCAAATGTAATGAGACTAGAAAAGAAAATCAAAGACTGGCCTCTCCCTCCCATGTTTCACATTCAGATAAAAATGCCTAGGGAATCTCTGTAGGTAGTTCAGAGCCACACAGCACTCAGAAGGAAACGCAAATCTAGATCTCAGTCCCCTCCTTGTGCATTCTGAGCCAAGAGAAGCCCCATCTTCTTGTAAAACTGTGTGGTACCCTATTGCTAAATAACCCTATCTCCCCTGCCACACACAATACAATGGTTTATAAATTTTCAGTTCTGTCAATGATTTGGTTTTGAAGATTGCCTTATACAAATAGATCAAGGAACTTTACGCAATGGCTATGTTTCCCAGCATCCTCAGGAACTAGTATGACAGAGGCTGCATGCCAGAGGTCTAGATCTTTCCTGGGACAAGTATTTCTGGTAAGATTTGAGCCTTGGAACTAGGGCCTGCTAGGTAATAGATAATCCAAAAGTAATGGTGGACTCTTCTCAGCTCACCAAACAAAGGCTTTCAGGATTGATGCTGCACACAGGCCTGTCTTTTTTCATCCCTAATGGTCAATGGCCTAATAAGAATGATAACAATTTAAAACTGCCTTTCCTTTCCACCTAACTACATTTGTGGTCATTCTTTCTCCCTACCCACTTTATGCCCATTTTACATATCAAAACTCTGAGGATGAAAGAGAACAAGCCACAAACCCACAGACCATAAGAGCATAACCAGGAAAAAAATCTCAACTACAGTATGCCAGGTGAAAGAAGCCAGCCTTGATGGCTGGCTACAGGTAAGTGCTTGCTGGGAGCTGAGGGATGAAGAGAAAGGAATACCAAGGCTACAGAGCAACTGGAGGTCTTGGGGCTATTCTTTATCTTGAAAGTAGTGAGTATATATGTTTATTAAAACTCAAAATGTGAGTACTAAAGTAGCTAATATATCTAAGTTACTCCCAAATAATAGGAGGGAAATGGAGCAGGTGATAGAACCATCGTGAAGGTGGCAAAGAGCAAAAGAGGCAGGGATGTGATTTAGTCGTGTTCGGGGGCTCTCCTTTGCCTGAACTCCCCCCGGATATTCTGACATACAATCCATGGGACTCTGTACAAGCAGACTATTTGAAATAGGTATCTGGCTTATAAGCATAGCTTCCTCATCCTGGAGATTCAACAAACCAAATACCCAAGTTCCAAATGAGCACTGCCGTAGGATTGTAGCACTGCTCTGCCATTTATCTGCTTAGCCTTGGGAACGTTAATGAGCTCTGAACTACCTGCATAAAGAAACTGGAGCCAAGACCAGTAAGTCCCCTACTAGATCACACCTAAGATCATAGAATTTTTAACCCAAATATTCTCTCTCTCTCTGTCTCTGTCTCTCTGTCTCTGTCTCTCTCTCTCTCTCTCTCTCTCTCTCTCTCTCTCTCTCTCTCTCTCTCTCTCGTGTGTGTGTGTGTGTGTGTATGTGTAATATATATGACATACATGTATATGTCAGTAAATGCCCGGTTCCTTTAAATGTTCCAGAGACTTAAGGGTACATTAGCAGTAAGGACACACAATATTGATTTTGGTCCTTAAATAAAGATATATATTAAAATGTAATGGCATTAAAACACTAATATGCACAAACGGAGATAATGTGTGGGGAGTTTCAGTGCTTAACTACATGCCATTGTCCCATGTTTAACAAATCAAATGTTAAAATGAGAGAATTTGATATTAAAATATTTAAATAATTTAAATAGGAAAGTTTTTTTAATTTTGGTACTATATCTCAATTTAAATTTTGATAACTTCTCAAATATGATGCTAGTATTAAGAATAATAAAAGTTAATATTTATCATTAAAATATATTAAGCACTATTTGTGTTGGAGGGTGTGTGCATCTGTCTGTTTGTGTTTGTGTGTGTAAATTAATTCAATCTTCACAGTATTTCTATGAGGTAAATGTTGCCATCTCTATTTTCAGATGAAGACTAACAACATTTACTGAGCACAAATATACTACTTGCTAAATGTAACATCATTATAGGTATACTGTGCCACATGTATAACATCTCATTGAATTCATTAACTATCTGCCGACAGAGTTGTTCGGTAACTTTCCCTGGAGAGATATAAACAAATATTTACTCACCCCAGTTGATTAACAGAACAAAATACCAGCTCCATCGAGGCCCACCATGCTGAGCTAATAAATTTACTGGGTTTAGCTGCAGAAGCATGGATGGCTCTAAAGCAGTTACATTGTACCATCCCAGCGAACGCTTCAACCTCCCATAAATACCCATCAAGACCTGGACAGGTAGGGGCTGGAGAGCATAAAGGCTAGAATCCCAGGTGAAATTTTGGTGACCCTTTCTCTCACACACACTTCTATGAAGGAATGCTTAATTTGACACTGCACCTAAATTCTAAATGTTACTGTCATCAAGATAAAAGTTTTCTTGCTGCTACCATAGACCCAACCTTCAGTGTCTTGTTTTACTTATTTGTTATCATGACTTCAGGAGTGCTCCAGAAACCTCTGCCCAGTGATAGCAATGTCATGTTGTACATGGAGAAAATGGCTTGTTCTGCTATGGTCTCTGCTTCCAAATGGAAAACCTGGACCCATGCATTAAAAAAACTGAACTCTCTACCTGGAAGAGAGCCTGGGAGCCTTTGATTTATTTCTCTTTTTGTTTGGTTGGTTTGATTTGGTGGTGGTGGTGATTGTTGTTGTTTTTATTTTTTTTTTTGAGACAGAGTTTCTCTGTGTATATCTGGCTGTCCTGGAACTCACTCTGTAGACCAGGCTGGCCTTGAACTCGCAGAGATCTACCTGCCTCTGCCTCCAGAATGCTAGGATTAAAGCCGTGGGCCACCACCACCCAGCTGAGCCTTCATCATCCGTCAACATTTTGCATAGCGTCTTTAGGATGGACATAAGTACACATGAATTATCACTTTATTCCTAACATGACAAAACCAGGCTATTCCTCATAGGAACCTGTCAGGAATTTCTTCAGAGTAATAGAAAGATCATTCTTAGGCCCTTGTCTAGTATCTCTACTGGATGAGCTTCTGATCACTCTAAGAAACGTGGTCCCAGCTAATATCAACAGCCCGTTGCAAGCTTCATGACTGTCAACCACAGGTTACCTCCAGAGGACCCCGAAGAGCTCTTGCTTTCAGTACCCTTGCTCACCAGATCCATCACATCCTCTTTTACCACGAAGAGCAAATGAACAACCTACTAAAACTAAAAATTCAGACTCATTCATGCCACAGGAACAAAATCAGACAGGAAGAATAAGTATAATATTGCTTGGTTAGCTAACGCTGAACTTTAACACTAGTAACAGCGACTAGCTGATAGTCGATGGACCACCATAAAAATCCATGCTTTATTTTCTTTGGAAAAAAACAATAAAATGATTTTTTAAACATCTTTATTGATTCTTTGTGAGTTTTGCATTATGTACCCGGGTCCATGCATGTTCTCGTCTCCTTGTATCCACCCTCTGCCCTTACAACCTCCCCCACAAAATAAAAAACACACAAACAAAAAAAAAATCACAAAACAAAACACAGAAAACTTCTCTTCATTGGAGTCTTACTATGTCACAGTGTGTTCCACAGTATAGCCCTCTATCTATACATATTCACTTGCAAAGGTTCATTGCAATGAGTCGAGGTGGTTCAGTTCCAGGTCTCTGGCTTCTTTGACACCATCAATATTGTATCCTCAGCAGGACTCCTCCTGTTTAACTTGTTACTGCTCTGTGTCGTGGAGATCCTCGAGCTTTTGATCAGCAGGACTGTCCCTTTCACATACCCCAATAATTCACAGATGATATAGATATCAAGGTGGGCCCACTCAAAGCCCTGGACCTGGGCCTGAATGATAGCTAAGCTCCTCAGCCTGCCAAATCTCCCTTATCCACACCACCAGAGCAAGCTCTCCAGCACTGCTCTGGCTAGCCCACCCAATGCCACCACTGGCAGGAGGCAGAGTCAGCTGTTCTGCTCTCATACCCTTGGGACTGGTTCATCTGCACCCATGCCTCCAGAGCCAGCTCCACTGTGCTGCCCAGTCAAGGTGCAGAGGCCACTCTCCCAAGTGCTGCAGCCAGGTCTGGGCAAAGGTGTTCTCATACCCTTGGGGCTGGCTCTCATGACCTCTGGACCACCTCTCTCTACTAACACTATTGGTGAGGAGTAAGGGGGAGAGCATCATATCACCCCCATGCGCACACCGCTTCAGGGTAGACAAGTAGTGGGGCCAGCTCTTCTGCTCTCATACCCACAGGGCTCATCTGCATATCCTCCACCATCAGGGACAGCTCTACTGTGCTGCCCAAGTAAGGTGCAGGGCCCATTCTCATGACTGCTACAACCAGTGAGGGGTAGAGCCAGTTCACCTGCTCTCATGACACTGGGGTTTGGATAAGGAGTGAGAGGGCATCACTACCCACCCTACTCCTATGCCACCACAGGGCAAACAAGTGGTAAGATGTCCCATGCTCATGCCCTCAGGCTGGCTTACCAGTGCCATCACTACCATGGCCAGCTCCACTGTGTTACCCAGGCAAGGTATAAGACCTGCTCTCCAGAGTACTGCAACCAGTGAGAAACCTGACCAGTTCTGCACTGCCCCTGGACATCCCCTTAGTCCCTGGTGACTTCCGAGATCAGGGAAGTCCCCATGTTCTCTCATGGTAATATGAGCCAAGGACATGGACCACAACCACTACTGCTGCATAGCCAAAAACCCAGACATGACCCTCAGTAGCAATATGGGTTGTAGCCATACAGAGGCTCTAGATCGAAAAGGGATCACCTGAAAGGAGGGCTGGAAATGAAAAGGATGGGAGAAAAAAAAAAAAAAAACCAGAGCCAAGACAGTATTCTGATCATGGCTCAACTTTATTACAGCACATACAAAGTATAAAGGGAAAAACCACAAAACCCACCTCAAGACAGTATTGCTGACAAGACTGTCTCATGTCGGCAGCCGACAGCATAGATTCCCAGTTTTCAAGAAAGGTCCCTTTTATTAAAAAAGATAAAACTTAAAACAGGCAAAAGCAGAACTCTCAACTCTGATGAGGGATTTTCATTAAGTGCATTAAAGCAAGAGCAGCTGATGTGGCAACTTCTGCAATACAGGTCAAGGCAAAAGCTCCGCAGCTCCCCTTTTTTAGTTTTAAAAAGCAGGCTTTACAAAATGCCAGATGGGGCCACAGGATTTACCTGTTCACCTTATCCCTTCTATGAAGCCAGCAGCACAAAAGCAATTGTGCCTGTCTTAGGTTAGTGTGCCCTTGTGGACTCTTACCCATCACTGACTAACCAGCTGAACACCTCCACTCATTATGGAGTCTCATGCTTCAACTGAGCAAGTCACACATTCAGCTGCACTTGGTCTGTAGTCAAGTGTTGATCCCAGAGGACCAACATGACACTGATGGCCTTCTGATGAAAGACACATTGCCTGCACTGAATATTCCATAGGCATCAGAACAAGAAAAAGAAACCCAAAACTATACCTCCCATGAGGGCATAGATAACAATCCAGAATGGGTCAAAAAGCTCTTTAACATTATTCCAAACTTTGCCTAAAAAGAAGGAATCCAAATGTAAAACCTTAACATACACAGCAAACAAATAATATCTTGGGTTAATATAAGGGATAAATTCAAAAACTCATTATTCCATTGTCCTTTGATAAAGGAAGCCAATCATTTTCAAGAGAACTATTTTTAACTGAAAATGGGGTCAAACAGAAGGATTGATACTTAGGGTAACAATCAGACTTAGTCATCATGCTAAAAGTCTCAATCTCCTCTACTAAAAGATCAGTCTGTTGCTGTAATGCTAAAACTGACCTATGTAAATGATCATTCAACAGCTGCTGGGTCACAAAAGCCTGTGATGAAGCTCTAACTACATCATTCAAGGCCTTAGCAGTTACAACATTTTGTGTAATAGTAGTGGTGGGGCCTGCTCCTCCAACCAAGGCCAGGAGCACAGCAGAAACAATGGTGGCTGTAATGCCAAAATCCCTAGTCTCCTGAGAACAAACCACATGCTTTATTTGGGAAAAATGTCCTTCAGGTGAGCTTCCTGGTACCCATCATGAAATGGGACACGGAGCAAAATGGCTGAAGAAGAACTCCGATGCCAACAAGGAGACAATAAACACTTTTCACTACCACAATTAACTTCCTCTGCAGCAAGGGATGAATTCGTAACTATAAATACAAAAGGAAATTTAACACAAACAGGTGCAGGGGAAAGGGGAACACCCTTCTCTGAAAAACCATTATAATTAAAACCAATCCACTCACAGGAGCTTTTAAAAAGAAAGGAATCTCTTAAAAACAAAAATGGATGAAAATCAAAACAGTTATACTTATTACAAATGGACCAATCAGCAAACAGGGAAATACCTGTTAATCCCCAATTCTTAAAGTCTTTGGCCCTGAGGGTCAGACTGGAGGAGACACTAAATGGAGTCTTCTCTGCTAAGGACTGGCAGCATCCCCAAAGGAGAGGCAGCTGTAATGGAAACAAAGATTCTTCCTTAGAACCCACATCCATGGGCAAGCAGCAGACAGAGGGGCCATAGAGGAAGGTGCCTCTCTAGAAACATTCATAGGTATGGTAAAATTCAACAATCCTCCACAGGTACCAAAGGTTGTAGATGGCAAGATGGTTGGGTACCCTGAAAATAGGGTGAAGGAAGGGCAAACCCCTGAACAAAATTACCAGACCTATCGTAAGATGTAAGTCTTAAACAAGAAGAATTTTCATGAAAAGGAAAACAAAGGGCCTTGGTAAAATTCCACAGTCCTGAGATATTGGTAGAAAGATCCACCAGGTAGGGTAAGGCTGGTAAGCCCAAGGACTGGTTTCCCGAATACATGTTGGGAAAAAAAGAAGCATCCTGGGCAACAGGTAATAAAATTGGAGGAAAGGGAACAAGGGCCCATAATTCTTTAGCATTCATTATGAAAAGATGCACTAGGATCAAGGTCTTCAACAAGGGCCTTTTCCAACTGGTAGACCAATCGCTCCAGAAGCCACTGTGTGGCATTTTCTTTCTGTGAAAAAACACAAATAGACCTTATCTCCATATTAATACAGGGTCACGTCCATTCCAGGTATTGGTTAGAGGGTCCCTCCATTCAATCATAGCATAATTACTGATGTTTCAGGATATCAATAGTGATCAACTGCAGAGTGACCCTGATTATCAACTTGTAAAAAAAAAGATTAAAATAAAAAGGATAAAAGTAAAATGTGCTCTATGGGATTTTGGAGGATACAACTCCTCCTTTTTTGCTTTATTTAACCAATTTTTTCAAGTACCATGGACCCCTTTCACAATGCCTTGCCCCATGGGATTATAGGGAGTGCCAGTTTTATGTTGGATGCCAAACTCCCTGCAAAATCCTTCAAAAGTTTTTCCTGTATATACTTGACCACCATCTGTTTTAATTACTTTTGGTAGTCCCATAATATTAAAAGCCTGTAAGCAATGATCTATTATATTCTGAGAGGCCTCTCTGGTATGGAAGGAGGCAAAAAGAAACCATGAGTATGTGTCAATGCAAACACACATACATATTTTAGTTTTCCAAATTAAGGATAATGCATGACACCCATTTGCCAAAGGTGATTTGGGACTAGGCCTTGAGGATTAACACCTAGATGTGGTACTGGAGAAAGTAGAACATACTCAGGACATTGTTTAACAATCATTCATGCCTGTTCTTTGGTAATATGATGGTGAAGCCTCAAGGAATGGCTTGATAAATGCTGGGCCAATACAACAGGGTCAGTCTGGAATACTTTCCCCTTAAGGGCCTGATCTATAACATCATTGTCCTGAGCCAGGGGTCCAGGAAGATTAGAATGAGATTGAAAATGACCAACAAAAAACGGATTTTTTTTTCTAGCAACTATGCAGGAATGAATTTGCTAGAAAAGGAATCCTGCAGGAGTATTTACATAAAAGATTCCACATGTTTCTAACACAGGAACTGACTGAGCTATATAAAGGCTATCAGTATAAAGATTAAAGACATCATCAATAGACTGAAACATGAATGAGATGGCAGATAATTCTGCTAGCCAAACAGAAAGTCCAGGTGTATTCATCACTACTTGTTGGTCCCCCAAGGAATATCCCACACAACCCTTGGAGGCACCATCAGTAAAAATCAAAAGCTAAGGGATTAAGGGATGTAACCTTGGGGAAAATAAGCTTATGAATGCTTAATAATTTCACTAATCTATCTTGAGGGTAATGATTATTCATAGTCTCAATAAATCCAACTTGTGCAAGAAGCCAATCAACATTATTTTTGCTTAAGCCATTCATTATAAGGCTGTACAATAATATCTGGTTCTTGGCCAAATTTATAAGAGATTGCTTTTTGCCCATCATTATAATCTTAGCAACAGCTTCATAGTAAGAGACTATACTCTTTTTAGGAGACATCCGCAAATGTGCCCACATAAGAGGGGCATTTCCCCACAGCAATTCTGTTGGTAAAATTGCTGTGGAAAAAAACCCAACAAATACAATGGCAGGAAATAATCAATATAAGACACAAATTGTTCTTGAATAACTTTCTCCACCAACTCCAAAGCATGAAAGCCTTCTGATGATAATTTGTGTGGGGATGTAGGACTAGTACCTCCCCTTGAAATATCAAAAAAAGGCCTTAATTATACTGTAGTTAACTTTAAATATGAGTGAAATCAATTAATATCCTCTAAAAGCTTCTGAAAATCATTTAATGTCTTCAACTGATCGGTTCAAATAGTAACTTTTTGATGAGTAATGGCTTGATCTTCTAACCTGAACCCTAAATAATTATAGGGTTCATGGGTCTGAACCTCCTCAGGAGCAATTTGTAATCCCTTGCCTGCTAATAGCTTTTTCAAATGTCCAAAGCATAACAAAACTTTCTGAGGATCTTTACCAGCCAGTAAGATATCATCCATACAATGAATCATATAAATATTTGGCCATTGCAAATGCACAGGCTTCAAGGCCTTAGCCACAAATTTTTGACATAAAGTAGGACTATTAGCCATGCCCCGGTAAAGTTGGAGGGAAGAAAATTTGAAGGACTTATAGATACGGGGGCTGATGTGACTATTATTAGAGGGCAGACTGGCCTTCATCCTGGCCTCTTTCTGAAACTCTCACACATTTACAAGGAACAGGGCAATCCAATCATCCTAAACAAAGCTCCAAGATTTTAAGTTGGGAAGATGAAGAGGACAAACAACTCAATGATATCTTTTCATAGGTTCTTTTAGGAGGGAAACTAGAAAACAAAGTGCTCACAATCTTGGGCATGTAAGGGAATAGTAAAAAAAAACAAACAAACAAAAAAACAAAACAAAAAAAACAACAATCTTTTAAAACAACCACAGTTTTATGATATCTTTTAGGTATTGCAACAGAAGAAGGAAGACCAGGCTGTAAGGCTCCCATGGTGTTTTACCTTTCTAAGGTCTTGCATTAAGCACCATTTACCAGATTTCTTCTTTACAACAAATATGAGTGTATTCCAGGGTAAATGGGACTCTGCCAAATGTCCAACCTCAAGTTGCTCCTGCACTAGTGAGGTGGCAGCTTTAATTTACAATTCAGATAGGGGCCACTGATCAACCCATACAGGATCATTATGCAACCATTGGACTTTATCTGCATGGGATGCAGGCATGACAGTGGCCATCAGGGAAAATGTCCCAGCCCTGCTTTATCCTGTTTTACCTTAGGCAAAATAGGCCGTCTCATGCCCTGTTCCTTTTTGCCCAATCCCTTATTAGGCAAGTATCCCTGTTGTAACATTTGCTTAGTAATTATCTCATTTGAACTGCACATCATAAGACTCATTTGTGAAAGAAGATCTTTGCCCTACAGAGTAACTGGTAACTGGGGCATGATATATGGGCAAATCTGTCCTGTATTGCCTTCTTCATCTTTCCAATTTAAACTCTTGGAGCTTCATTTAGGATGATTGAATTGCCCTGTTCCTTGTAAATGTGTGAGAGTTTCAGAAAGAGGCCAGAGCAAAGGCCAATCTGCCCTCTAATAATAGTCACATCAGCCCCCGTATCTATAAGTCCTGCACATTTTCTTCCCTCCAACTTTAAGATTAAAGTAGGCCTTAGATGAGAAATAACTTTTACCCAATAAGCATCTAAGGATTCAAAACTACCTGGTACTCTTTCACTTTTAGCAAATCTAGAGGGTAATGGATGCAAGGGAACCAAAATGAACTGAACAATTCTTTTATTGGCAGGTACAACTATAATACCATAGGGGAAAATGACCATAGCTTTAATTTCTCCTGTATAATCACTATCTATTATTTCTGGGTAAATCTGTAATCCTTTTATAATAGTGCTACTTCAGCCCAGAAGTAGCTCCCAGGTCCCTGAAGGTAAGGGGCCAAAAATACCTGTTGGTAAAGTCTCAACTCCCATCTCTGGGGTCAGTACTGCATAGGTGGTAAAACCGAGGTTCAATAGAGAGCTTCCTGGAGTTGCTCTGATAAGTTCAGAAATAGATTTCCTTGGCTTTGTAGCAGCTTAATGGCCCCATAAGCCACTTGTTGAGGATGCTTTGGGATCTGAGGCTGACTCCTCCTCCTATTTCCTGACAAGGGACGGTTTCGATTATCAGTTTTATATCTGCACTCATTAGCCCAGTGACTTCCTCTTTTGCACCGAGGGCAGATTCCAGGAGAATGGTTCTACTATCTGTCCATGTGTCTATTTTTTCGGACAGTCTTTCTTAAAGTGTCCTATGCCACCACACTTAAAACATCCTTTATCCCCCCGCCCCACCCCCCACCCCACCTCCCAGCACTGTGAACTACTGTACTGTAGTTCCCTGCAAGGCAGCAGCCATAGCTAGACCCTGATTATAAGATGGGCCAATTTCTGCACAAAGGCGAATATATCCTAATAAATCTGCCTTGGTCTTGGCCTTATATGGGCGTATGACTGCCTTGCATGCAGTATTGGCATTTTCACATGCCACAAAAGATATCCCTGCTTGTGGATCCCCAAAAATTCTACCAGCTGCTTTTAGAAGATGATCCACAAAATCTTGCAAAGGCTCATGAGAACCTTGTTTTATACTGGATAGATTCCCACTCAAGTTTCCCTTAGTTGGCAGTTGAGTTTGGCAGTCACGGCAGGCAGTGACTGCAATTTGTGCATAGACTCCTGCAGGCAGCCCAATCTGGTTGGCATTGCTGTCATACTGACCTTCCCCCAGGAGCATACTAAGAGCCCAATTAGCATTACCCATTTGAGCATTCATCATAGCAATGCATTTGCTGGCTTCTCCTCATTCAGAGCTCCAGAAAAGAATCTCCACCCTACAGTGTGGCCTTACAAATAAATAGTCTTCCAATCTTGGGGGTTAAATTTGCTTCTACCACTGTATCCAATAAAGCCTATGTAAAGGGGCAGTAGGTCCATACTGTGCCACAGCTGCTTTTAGTTCTTTTATTACCTTAAACTCCAAAGGCTGACATTGTCTAACTCTATTGCCCTATTGGTCAATCATTTCAACCATAGGGAAAGCTAACACTTCAGAAGTATCTTGCCCCTCCTTATGAGCCTGATTCACAGCTCTTTCTAGCGGTGATTGACGTATCACAGATTCATTGCCCTTCCCTATACTTGATGCATTTTTTAATTCCTGTCACTCATTAGTTGATTTTTGCAGTTTAATTTCTAATTCTAACTTGCAGACTTGCATATTTGCTTGGGCAACATCTTTTTTTTTGAGGCTTTTTTTAATTTTTATTTTTTTAAATAATTTATTTATTTTTTCTCAAATCGTAATTCATTCACACAAGGGTTATAAACACAGAAAGGCAGGATGTGGGGAAGGGGATGACACTGGAGTGTGGGTGTTCAGGGGGGATACAGATATCTTTCAGAACTGGGTATCAGCTGGGTGAAGGTTCAGGGGACAGGTCACTATGACCCTGCCTATGACTCACTTGTCCTTATCTAAGTTGGTATTGTCTGCCAAGGCTACCTATTTACAAGGTCTATGTCTACTCGGGCTGGTAAATTTCCACAAAAGCTGCCTGTTTACAATAGCTTATACCCATCTGTTTCAATGTTTTTCCACAGAGACCCAAGACTTGGTGTTAGTATACATGTATGACAGGCCTATTGCTGATTTTAGGCCTATGGCTGATTTTAGGCCTTCAGTGTGTAATCAGGGCTGCCCCTGACATTTCCTCCCTTCTCTAAGTATAGAAGGGCTGTGGCAATTCTAATCTTGTGAAGGCGGGGATAGAGACCTGACCTCCAGTAATTGAAGGGGACCTTGTAATGGCTCCAGTCCCCCTGTCGTTGTCCAGTGAGGCATGAGAGCCATACCCATCCCGATGTCTTTTTCCTGGAGAGGGGATACTTTTGACATCAATCCCTATGCAGTCAGGCTTGTCCCTCAGGAAACCCAGAGAGATATTTTTAACTTTTATTTATATTCCCTTGCAGTGCTTAGCCTCAAAGCCTAAGCAAGAATTCAGATTGCCAGTCAGAGGAGGTTCTGGGTAGCCCCTCTCTGCTTGGTCTAGAGGCAGAAGTCCCCCCTTTTAGGTTGGGTGGAGATGGGTTTTGGAAACACCCTGTATAAAGTAACAACCTCATCTTGAGTCTCATGGTCCTCCACAGCTAACTTATGATTTGAATAGGTTTTGCTACCAAATTATTTATCTGTTCTTTCACAGAGTTAGTCAACCTATTTGAGGCCCAGAGACCAGCAGAAATAAGCAAAAAGAACCCAAATAATGGTCCCAAGATGGGAGGAAGTAGAGTTGACAACCTTGGAGAGGCTGAAAACCAATTCTTGTACCAGCACTCATCTTTCTCTTTCTCTCTCTGACTTTTCTCAGGGCCTTCTCTGATCTATTTCATGCTCTCTTTAACCCTCACTGTCTTGTCTATGTAAAGGCAACATTCTTCTTTAAGGGCTGTACACAGTCAGGAGCTGTACACAGCCTTTTCTATTGTAATAGAGTAAATCAAGTCCAATAAGGATCTTTGCGATTTTAGGAGGTCTCTTCAGACAGTGAAATGAGGGATTTCTTCAGATTAGTGATGTCAATCTCTAGCTGTCTGATGTTCTTGTCAGTGGCCCTTCAAAGGTCTAAGTAGTATAAGTTCGGAGGACAGCATCTGGATTAGAACTTCTAACAGCAGACATCACGGGTGATTCATTTTTACCTGGGAAGCTGCCTGAGTTAAAGCTCCTGGGAGTCCCTCTTTCTCTCGGTTTTCTGAGGTTGGGTACCGTGGGCAACATCTTTTGGTGCTGCTGCTTCTACAGGTGCATAAGGTGGCCAGTCCTCTTTCTGATATTAGGGAGCCTCATTTGGATCTAATCCATCACCGGTGTCCCTGCCTTCTTTTAGAGCTGCTCTTAGCAACTTGTAAGTTCTACTTTCTAATTTAGATTCTGAGGGGGCATTTTCTGACAAGCACTCCTCCTTAAATTCCAGTTGTTGTTTCTGAGCTACAGCTAATGCCTGTGAAGTTTGCCTGTCCTTATTATCATCAGCAGCATCTTTTATGAGTGGCCAGAGGCAACAGACAGTAGGATCCACCTGGGCATTCCTTAAAACTTCCCCAACTCTCTCCCAAGTAGCCTTATCTAAAATTCCCTCATCTGAGAACTAAGGACAATATAAATCCACTTGAGCTAGGAATTTCTCCAAATATCTAATTCCTGCTTTTTAAAACTCGTTCCTCTCGCTTGACACAGCCCCTTCAGGCTGCGAACAAAAGCGTTTTTTTGTGTTTTGTTTTGTTTTGTCTTGTTTTGTTTTGTATTGCCTTGCCCCATTGCACTGCAACTATCCTAGGTGAATTGGCATTGGGTGAGTGTGGTCTCAGCCTATTTTTCCAACAGCAGACAAAGATTATGTCCTCCCCAAAATAAGATTTGCTACCAGCCAGACGGCGAGGAAAAGGTAATAACTCATCTACTGGCTCGCTCATATGGTTGCTTACCAGTTGGAGCTGCTTTTTGCTTTCACTTTGTTCGGTGGAGGGCTCCAATCAAAGCAGCGTTTCTCAGCGAGTTCTCCGTTTTCAGGCCACCTACTCGGGCACCACCAGTGGCTATCCAGCGGCTCTAAGTTGAGAAGCAATCACCTGAAAGGAGGACTGGAAATGAAAAGGACGCAAGCGAAAGAAGAACGGAGCCAAGATAGCGTTCTGATCATGCCTCAACTTTATTACAGCACACACAGAATATAAAGGGAAAAAACACAAAACCCACCCCAAGACAATAGTGCTGACAAGACTGTCTCATGTTGGCAGCCAACAGCATAGGTTCCCAGTTTCAAAAATAGTCCCTTTTTTAGAGAAGAGTTCGATTGGTAGCCGGAGCGGAGAGCAGACTCTAGAGAGCCGTGAGAGTCGCTGCCGCCTGGCCTAGTCACCACCACACCCAGGAAGAGCCACAGCCGTCGCCACAGCCCCAGTGACCATCACCTCAGACCATGAGCAGCGAGGCCAAGCTCCAGCAGCCACCTGCCCACGGTCCCCACAGCCCTTGCCAACCTTGCTGCCCTCACATTGGCACTGCTAAGGACAAGGTCATCTCAATGAAGGGATTGGGAACAGTAAAATGGTTCAATGTAAGGAATGAATACGTTTCATCAACAGGAATGACACCAAGGACGATGTATTTGTATACCAGACTGCCGTAAAGAAGAATAACCCCAGGAAGTGCCTTCGTAGTATAAAAGATGGAGACTGTGGAGTTTGACGTTGTTGAAGGAGAAAAAGAGTGTGGAGGCAGCAAATGTTAGAGGCCTTGGTGGCGTTCCAGCTCAAGGCAGTAAATACGCAGCAGACTGTAACCATTAATAGACACTATCCATGTCGTAGAGGTCCTCCACTCAATGACCAGCAAAATTACCAGAACAGTGAGAGTGGAGAAAAGAAACAGGGATCAGAAAGCGCTTCTGAAGGCCAGGCCCAACAATGACGGCCCTATAGCAGGCGAAGGTTCCCACCTTACTACACGCGGAGAGACCCTATGCACGGTGACCACAGTATTCCAACCCCTCTGTGCAAGAAGAAGTGATGGAGGGTGCTGACAACCAGGATCAGGAGAGCAAGGTAGACCAGTGAGACAGAATATGTATCAGGGTTACAGACCATGATTCCGCAGAGGCTCTCCTCACTAAAGACAGCCTAGAGAGGATGGCAATGACGAGGACAAAGAAAATCAAGGAGATTAGACCCAAGGTCACCAGCCAACTCAACACAGGTATCTCCACAACTTCAATTGCCGACACAGAGTTCCAGAGAGTCCTAAACCATAAGAGGGTAAAGAGACAAAAGCGGCCAATGCGCCAGCTCCCAAGGCTGAGCAGGGCGGGGCTGAGTAAATGTCAGCTTACCATCTCCACCGTCATTCGGTTTGGTGATGCAACAAGAAATGAATATGAAATTCCAGCAATAAGAAATGAACAAACATTGGAGCTGCTTTTTGCTTAAGTGTTTGCTTTCTGCCCGTTGACCAAATACACTCGAACTATCTGCATTACCTGTGTAACATGGGGTTTTTATTATTTTTACCTAAAGATGTCACTTTTTGGTAATAACAAACATGTTTTCAAAGAAAAGAGGCCTGGTTTTTCTCAATACACCTTCAACATTTTTTTTCTTGTTGTTGTTGTTTCATATCTGGTCAAGTTGAGATTTTTAAGAACTTCATTTTTAATTTGTAATGAAGTTTACAACTTGATTTTTTCAAAAAAAAGTCAACAAACTGCAAGCACCTGTTAATAGAGGTCTAAAAATAAAACAAACAAACAAACAAAAAACCCTTAAAAGAGGCAAAAGTGGAACTCCCAACTGTGATAAAAGATTTTCACTAAGTACATTGAAGCAACAGCAGCTGATGTGGCAATTTCTGCAATGCAGGGCAGGGCAGAAGTTCCACAATGGTTTGGGACTTCAGCATGTCCACAGGTGGCTAGGCTGACTACTCATAACAGGCTGTTCCTCTCCACCCTCATGTCCCCAGTTCCATCTCTCTTCATAATAGTCAAACTAATTTTTGCTTTCTCTCCCATCTTTCTACCACATACTTGGACACAGTAGTGGCTCCTGCTGCGGGTGAGCCACACAGCTCGTGGGCCTCTAGGTATCCTCCTCTGCTGGCAGGCTGCAAGAAGGCGCTAGGTGCTAGGCAGGGTTCTGTGAGCCTTGAGTCAGCAGGCAGATTTCTGTTGTATCTCCCTGCCTTAGCTTTATAGTACGGTGGTGGGTGGGTCTCTGGATATCTTCCTCCACCCAGGCTGACTGCATGGTGGTAGGTGGGCTCTGTGTATCTATCCTCCAACCTGCACGTCTCTGAGCCACTTTCCCCACCTGTGCCTCAGGACATGGCTATCAGCACGTCTCTGGCTGTCTTCCTCCACCAGCAGCTGTGCTGTGTGGCCTTAGGTAGTGTTCTGTGTGACTTCTGTCCCCTTGTGCCTTGAGACAGAGGGAAGACCTGTGGGCCTCTTTCCTGCCTTCATCGAGGAGCATGGTAGTCTGCCTGTTCTATGCTTTATTAAAAATGTATTTTAAAAAAACAAGCTGTGACCATTTCTAATATGCCTAACCCTTTCTTCTACATTTCTTTATTAGTCATTTTTCATCAGGTTATATTGTGCTAGTAAGCAACCTATAAATTTCAAGGACTTAGAAGACATTGATGTCTCATACATGTTACAAGTAGTTATAGGTCAGCTACATAAAGAGACATATTGAGGAGAAGTAAATTTCTCTTACAAGGAGATGCGACAGGAAGTTGTATAACAATAGGCATGTGTATTGCAAGGTTCTCTAAAGGACCAAAGCAGACAGAACGAATGTATAGGTTAAAAGGGAATTTATTAGACCAGCTTACAGAATGTGGTTCAACTAATACAAAATGGCTATCTCACTGTCTCACAACAAACAGACTGAAAGTGTGGTAGTCACTCAGTCCATGAGTCTGGATTCTCTACAGTCCTAATCTAGGCCTGGAGTCCTAGAAGATTCCTGGAGAGCTGCGAATTTTCAGTCTATGTTGGAATCCTAAAGAAGTTGAATTTAGTACTGGCTGCAAAAACAGGAGAGATGACTGTGCCAGAGAAGGTGAAGGCAAGCAGGCAAAAGGTACACTTTTCTTCTGCCATGTTCTTTAATGTGGGCTTCCAGATGAAAGTGTGGTCCAGATTTAGGGTGAGTCTTCCTACTTAAATCCATTTGATTAAGAAAATCCCTCACAGGAGTGGCCAGTAGCTTGGATTCTAGTTGGTTCCAGATACAATTAAGTTGACAACCAAGATAAAACATCATGGAATGGTGGTTATATAATCTTCCTGCAAGAGTGGATACAGATTCCTGAGAATAACAATACAATCTGGCACAATTCGTTGATTGAAGTGAGGTCAAGACTGAAAATGGCCTGCAAAGGTTTTTGTTCAATCCTCAAATATTTTCCATGTGTACAACTATAGGAATGATGTATAGATATCTGGGAAGACAAGTCTGTACAAAGAGGGGTCTTTGCAAGTGACTTTTATGACCTACTGACACAAAGCTTCCACCTCACCAAAACTGAGTGCTAATATCTTTCATACAAATTGTCCAAAAATTGATGAAATGTTGTACATTAACTGCATTGTGCTAGGCTGGCCACTGAGAAGTGCATGAGGGATAGTCAGTGATAACCCAACTTTGTGGCCCACTTCCACGTATAACCTAAAGGTTCAGAGTATTTTGGTTCACTGTTGTGATATATTTTGACCAAGTGATTGCCATCAAAGTCCATACCATTGGTTCTATGTAATAAACTGACCTCACATCATCAAAAATAACATTAGTTATTAAAGTTTATTGATTAATTAATTAACATATATAAAGCCAACATTATCCCTTTATGTACTAGATTTCAAAAGATAGATTTATTGATTCACTTTCTTTGATCAGTTCTTACTAGTGTTGTTAAAACTCTTTTATTATTTTACATTTTCATGTTTATTTTACTGAAATCAATTCTTTAGATAAGATAAGCTCTTAGTGTGTGTCTAGCTAAAACAAAAATTTGATCTACAGATCCAGCTTTGGTTCACAGGGGACTTTTATCAATTCTAACTTCTGTTGTTGTGAGTTTTGCTTTTTTGGCAGTAATTGTTATTGTCAATTTTCCTAGGAAACATTTAAAATATGTAAATTTAACCATGTAACTTTACTCCTTATAAGATTTACATATGGTCATTTTATAGGTGGTATGTCTTACAAGTTGGGTGAATTTTGTTTCTCTGATCTTCAAAGCAGTGCTCTTTTAATGTCTATAAATCATCACTGGACAAAGAAAAGTGAATCTCCTATTTTATCATTAAAATAAGTAAATAAATAATAGGATTTTTAAATTCAACCATCTAATCTATCCATAGCCATTTTGACATTAATAGACCACTGAGTAAAACTGTTCTTAGAGAAATGAATACCAAGTGAATCTCCTATTTCTTCTTACCATCGTCACACTGTTACTTTTCCTTCTTTGAGAAGTATAGTTAAAAGAATGCAAAGCAACTACATTTCCATGAGGACAGTAGAAGCAGATATGAGTCGAGCACCAATTGAGACACAGTAGCTCCGGATGGTGGATGGTGATTTAAAGCCCTAGGTCCCAGTCTTCTGGGCTCCACATCCTCTTATATCCTTGGAGTCCACGCCCTTTAGCTGCTGAGTGGAAAGAAAGAGGTAGCCTGATTCTTAACCACTTCAGCTTGGAGGTCACACAGATCCCACTTCTGTGGGAACAAATCACAGCAGTACCTGGAAATTAAAAGGCTGAAAATATAATTCCTTGTTGGCCACAGCTTACAATTCTACTCATGAAAGAATAATAAGACTGTGACAACCAGTGTTGCTCTCAGGGGACATACCCAGGATGTGTCTCTGGAGACAGATAGTGAAAGGAGAGGAACTCTTGATTGAACACTGACTGTCCAATAGACTGTAGACAATTACTCAAATAAGTCAAAATTGAGACACACAAAAATGTTAGAAGGATTCTGGGTGCACGGAAAGTTTCCAAACACAAGAAGCACAGATAATGTTGGAAAGTTGAACCTAGTGAAAATCAACAACATATTAAAATGCCATGTGGAAATCTGATACTTGGTAAATTACTTTAAAAATATACATCTTTTTAAAATGTATGAGATGAACAGAGAGACACCCTGTGTGCATGGATAAGCTGCTCCCAGAAGCCATCACGTAGTAAATGAGAATCCCAGCAGCAAGGGTGGGCTACTTTGTTATGACTGGATATCTAAGGAGTTTCTTGAGGATCCCAGAAAAATACAGGCAATGGGCACTGGTGTTGGTTGCCCACAAGAACTAAATCTTGAGAACCTATTTATTGCAAAAGACATCATGTGTTCCAATCATAAGGACATCAAGCTGAAACTGGGGTGGAAACTTCTTCTCTCCTAGCCTTCATAGTTCTGGAAGGTACGGTGCCAGCTGCTGGGGAAAAAAAAAACTTGTTAGCAGCAGTCTTTCTCTGCTGTAGATTCTGATACATTACTCAATGGCAAGAAATGTCAACTGGTGTAATAATGGCATGTCTGGTATAAATGTAATCCATTCCTTTCTGGTTGGATTCAATATGTGAATCCACAGGAGGAAATAATCCAGGTATGGTACTGTAAACCTGCCTGAGATTCTATGGCTAAGATGTCATAGGCCTTATTAGGAAAAGTATTAGTGTTGTTTGTCTAAATGGGCATGATATGCCTATCAAGTCGCTTACTCAATAGCTATGTTTATGCCTATGAATCCATGCTGCTCTCAACTTTGGTCAAAAGGTTTATTTTTGCAGTGGGCAGTGGTAACTGCAGAAGCTTGTAACTGCTCAAAGTGATTATAGTAAATGGTGGTTGGATGCTCAGTCATAAATGGGATACCTTTCTTACCCTTTCTAAGGCTCATGGGATTTCACAGAAGGAAGAATAAAAAGAATATAAGAGCCAGAGGGGATGGTGTATAACACTGACTTCTGAGCACAGCGTGGACTTTGTGCTCTCAAATTTAGAAATTGTGATTATCTGAAACGATCAGGCCCACAAGCCTCCCGTTATGAAGAGGGAGGGAACTCATAAGACCCTACCTCTCCTTGAGGATTTATACACAGTCAGTTATTAGTGAAGGAGAGAGATTTGCTGTAGCAGTATAGTCACAGGTGAAGTGTCTGATTATAAACAATCCTTCACCAGTGTTCCTGTAAACAACTTCATTGGGTCATCAAAAAACATTTAAAAACCATGACAGTAGGAAGGGGGAAGGGTTGGAAAAGGAAACGAATCAGTAGGAGTGGGAGAAAGATGAGAGAGATTGGCAAGGTAAGTGTGGTCTGAACATATTACATATATGTATGAATGATCAGAACACATTGCATACATGTATGAATATGTCATAAAGAAAAGAAAGAAGGTGAAAGAAAAGAGACAAATGTGAAAATGGTCGAGAAGTATTATAGACATATATATATATATATATATATATATATATATATATATATATATATTCATTCTAGTCTTTTTAAAGGCTAAAGTATCTGGGCATATATTTGTAGATATTCATAGTCAGAAACTCTTCAAATGTAGGATGATAGAAATGTGTGGTGTAGGTGACTAAAATACCAGTGAAATTTTCATGGCTGGTCTGACTTTGCAAAATGAAAAATGACTCTTGATAAAAAAAATTATGAACAAATCAAAAGAGTTTTGTTTAATAACAAGGTAGCCTAATTTTCTAGAAATTTGAAAAATACAAAGCACACTTTGCATGAAATTTCTATTTAAGATAGAATTTCCACCTAGGCATAGCCATTAAAAAGTTTTATATCTGTACATATGTCTAGCAGGATACTCATGATGTAGGAGTATTAGTCAGAGTATAGGAAAATTCATTTGACAAACAACCTATGAACTCCGGGAATATATAGCATCCTGGAGGCTATCAATGACTGTAATGTTAAAACAGTCCTTGCTGCTTTCTGAAAAACCATTGGGACAGGTCTTCAGAACCACCCATATAAGACAAAAACGTCATAGAGATCTTTCTGGTTGGACCCTCATCCTTGTAAGATAGTCAGTCCTTAGAACAGTGTGAGTCACAACACTTTATGAAGACTTAGGTATAAAAGCTACTGCAGGTTGTTTCAGTTGTAATTTTGTCTGGTACTTTCCTGTGGAGGTTTCATGGGTGTAGCTTCCCTGTCATTTCTAGAAGACACAGTATGGCAGCAGACATCCTTGTCTTCTGACTCTTCTAATCTTTCCATCTTTTTATGCCATGGAATTCCATGAGCCTTAGATGTTGTGTGCACTGGAAATGGACTCCCTGTACTCAGCTGTTCTCTACATTTTAGCCAGCTGTAGCCTTCATTAATGCTCTCCATTTGCTGCTGAGAGAAGCTTCTTTGATGAGGGTGATATTTACACTTACTCTGTTTGTATAAGAATAATTATTTAGAATGCAGTTAGGAATTATAAATCATTTAGAAAAGTATCTGTAGTAGCTTGTCTTTTAAGACCCATGGCTTCACTAGCCACTGGTAGTTGATTTTGTTTCTAGTACCAGGCATGCCTCCTCTTAGGCTGGTTTAAATCCAAATAGACAGCTGTTGGTTACCAACATATGAATGCCAATATTGAACCTTTAAGGATATCTTACCATGCTGGCCATTATTATAGTTCCTAGACATCACAGCTGGCTAGGACTACTGATTGCTTTCTGTCCTTGGCAGCTTTCAGTACTGTGAAATGGTCTTGCAGGGGAAGAGGTTTTCAGGTTTGATCCAGCTTGAATCCTATGTTCAATGTTTGTGCTATCTTAAGGAATGTGCACTTAAATTCAACATCTGGAAGGCAACCAAGGGTAAGCGAAGTAAGCTACATTGATTTGGGATTCTCTACATTTATTGCAATGTCATCCCTGTGACCCTGCAAGCCAGCCTACAGTAGAGACAATTAGTATCTATGTATTCCCAGAAAGTTCAGTTGTGGAACCAGAGAAAATCTTCCTATAGGGAAAAAGCATTTTTAAAGAGAAGCAAATCACTTTTCCTTTGCTCATCTTCTTGTTGACAAGCCAGGAGCCTTTCCAGCAGACTAAAATCTCAAGGCAAACATATATACCATAAAATATTCCCCACAGCTCTCCAACAGACTTATAAGAGACAAAAAATATCTATTTAAATACCAAATGGCTATCTGTTCTTCATTTCTTCTTCTAGAAGCAGGATTAGTCAAAACCTCACCTGAAAGAAAACATGGCCACATCTGAAGGGTTCTGTCCAGCATCTAATTCCTATCAATGGAACAGAAATAAGCCTGATATATTTGCATGCAGAAGACTTGATATTCAAAATGTCTCATTGTTACAGTGGGAAGCAGCAATGTTCAGTTCCAAGTACACAAACCTATCTATAAGCCCAAAGTGTGTCATCCATAAGCATTAAAATAAACTTCCTGGATATTCAACTAGAGCCATAACTTGCATTAGGGAGTCCTGTCTTTTCAGAGATCTTCCTTGTATATGAATATGAGCTATTTGAGTGCGTGGAACTTTCTCATTCATCTTTTTGTCCCTAAAGCCCAGTACAGAACTTGGGCAACAAACAGAAGCTACGTAAACATTTATAGAACTCGAGTCCACATGTAAGAGATCTGTTCTGCTGCAGAGCAGGTCACCATGATCTGAGATTTACTGTGCTTCACTTTGTCTTTAGCTCACACCAGCAGACTCATTGCCACTTGGTTTTCCCACAATGCACTGATCTCCACTCCTGCCCTACACTCGATACAAACCACAGCAGACTCAGAAGATAACTAAAGTAGCTCGAGTTCTGTAGATTCCATCACCTGCCTAGTAAAAACAGCACCCACACATTGAAACTGAAAGGATTTGGTGAGAATCTTTTCCAGAAGGGCTAAGACAGACCTTTTCTGGACACCTGGTAAACTTGAATCCCAGTTGTGTTCACCAGTACATGAGCCTGAGGCCCAGCCAAACCATTAGCATGGGGTGAAAGGAAAGGAACTCAGAAAAGACTGAAGTGGCCTCAAGAATCTGAGGGGTAATCCGTAAAGGTTATGTCCACAGTCATAATTTTACCAAAGTTTTTAAACCTGTGAGGCCAAGCAAAAAAACAGACTATGAGACTTTTAGAACCAGAATCTCAACTGGCCTCTCATATGAGAGTCTGCCTTTCAAAGATCCGTGAATGAAGAGCTGGCAGCAAGGTTTATAGGTGGCTGGAGTTAGTGAAAAGTTGTCCGGTGCTGTGGTTAAAGGACTTTGGAAAGAGATTCTCTGAGTGTGGATTCTCCAGAGGAAATTTGGGCCACCATGGGTGGCAAACACAAGGGGTAATCCTGAGCAAAGCACAGTGATCCACAAGAAGAAACGGGAGAGGCTGTAAGCTTCGTTTTGCATCTCGTCTCTAAGGGGGCTCACTGGGGTTTGTTCAGAGGGAAACATACATGGCTGTGGCTTCAGAAAGAAATGTGTGTTAGAACACAGGTCTCGATGTGGGAGAGACAACTAAAAGCCTCACCTTGTCACTGTGACCTGATCTTGAGCAAATGTCTTCACTCTCCAAGGTATGACTTACTTGGCCTCACAGGCTGTGGAGAGGATTGAAAAAGATGATGAATGAAAAGTCCTGTGCACACTTACAGACACTTATTCATGGGCTGATGCCATGTGAATAGCAGATTCTAGAGTTCTTCTGACTCTAAATAGCAGGTGGGAGAGATCACAAGGGATGGAAGGAACGGCATTCCTGCTGCTCTGGCCCATGTGAGTGGAAGGAGGGGAAGGTGAGAAGCATTGAGACCTAACTGAGATCTGTGACACTTTGAGTCACTGAGTTGAGATAGTGAATATGAAGAATTGAGACAAGTTGCTCTCAGGGGAAAAGGAAAGAAAGCGGGGAAAATAATGGGAAAGGGGAAGCTAGAAAGGTAAGCAGGCATCAGGTTCAGGAGAAGTGTTGGATTTGACATGGAATTCAAGAAGGGCTCATAGTACTTGAGGTTATTTTAGACACGTCTAAGACGTGGCTTCTTACTAGGCAGGTAGGCCAGGTTTTCAGACATGCAATGGCAAAAAGAGGCAGAGGGAAGTCTTAGTTCAGTCTTTATCTCAGTTGTACTTTTTCTGGGAAGTTAGAGAGCAGTTTCTTCTGCATTAAAGGGAATGAAGGGCTTACATGTTTCCCAGATTAATTTTGTTCATTAATATATTGGTGTCCAAGAGAAAAGCTGTATGTATGAGTGAACACACACACACACACACACACACAGAGAGAGAGAGAGAGAGAGAGAGAGAGAGAGAGAGAGAGAGAGAGAGAGAGAGAGAGAGTATCTCTTCTTTGTCTTGTTAGTGAAATGCCAACAGATGGATTTTTAAACACCAAACAAATAACTTGATACATAGATGAGGTGAAAGGCATTATTCATCAGTATACCAATATCTGCTATGTCTAATAAACAGGTAGGAGTTTTAAATAAAGCGGAGTATGGAATTTATTGAGCTTCTCCTGTACTCAAGTTACACACTTAAAATGTATGGCAGATGAAATGGCTAGAGAGTCACTAGGGTCCCAAGGGAACCACTCACAGAAGATGCAGAGGTACCATACTGATGACAACATATAAGTTCACATGTCCATTGCCTTGGAGAGAAAACAGATGAGAGAAGTAGACAGTGGGAACCCAGTAAGTCAGTACTAGGGAGTAGAATTGAGTCCATGCCAAACACTCAAGGCAATGGAACAATTCAATTGTTTCTACAATGTGCTTACCACCATTACTACCAATACCCAGGAACCTGTACAGAAGTATTTTTTAAAGACAAAGCCCCCAATGAAAATATCTGTGCCTCTTCAGTTGAATTGTGCATGAAAATAGCATTGCATGGAGAGTAAAGGCATGGGCACGAGCAAAACCATGTTGGAACTGATTCTCAAGATGGTAGTGAGACAGCAAGCAGTTCTCTCCTGTGTCTCCATGAAGCTGAGGAAACTAAATGATGTGTGACCACCAAAAGGAATATGAAGCTTGGACAAGCAAGGTAGGGCACACTAAACAATGGGAATAAATGAGGTGAAAATCAGAACTATTAGATGTTGTGTATCCAAAGGAAACTGCAGAGCCCAGTTAGGGCACAGAACAAGATTGGTAAGAGAAGGATAATCCCTATCACCCAACTCTGGGGCTGCAGACAGAAGGGAAGAGGAAAAGATCCAGAAGAAAACATTGAAATACCAAAATATATGTGGCAGATTTGTATACAGTGTGCAGCAGGTACTAGAGAAGAGGGCTCAGTTAGGGCTGGACCGCTTTACCTACTAAGCTGGAACAAAACAGAGAATCAATACGGAGAGAAACGCCTCAATCGGACATCTTTGCTCGGAAGAGCAGAGAATGTGGGTAGTATTATATCTACAAACATCAAAGATTCTTCCTACTTTGTCTAAACAGACAATGACCCTGAGAACCACACAACCCCCCCCACCTGCCACCCCCTCACCCCCACCACACACATAGGAGTTGACTAGGCTGAGCAGAAGCACACACAGGCACAAAGAGCAGAATGCTGGCGGAAAAGCCGCCTGAGCCTGGTAAGGTATAAATATCCAACATGGAAACTAAATGTAGTCTACAAAGTGGTACCTTTAGACCCTCGGACATTGACATCCCTGGATGGAAATCTTGACCACCTGTCACATGCAGGACACAGGAGCTGGCAGAAATGGCACTGTGTAAGAGGGCATCACTGTTCTGAGCAGAGAGGAAGCTCATTACTGCTCAGGAATTCAATTACAGAGGAAAGATGGATTATAAGAAACTTATTCTGGACTGGGTGATTGAACTAGAGAGAGATAAGAAGCTTGTCCATCTGTCTAGTTTGCTGCCCAAACCAACTGATAGGAGAACTTTTTGTCATTTCAGAAAAGCAAAAACAAAATACTGGAGGAAGTTGTAGTAGTTTTCATTTTGAAGTTTATTTAGTATTCTGTGCATTATTTTTAGATTGTATCATGCATGATTACATATTATAATTACACTACCACTTTTACCTGTCCTCTCCAGTTCTCACCATCCATTGTCTTACCTTCAGCACATGTACTCTTACTCCCAAAGATCTACAGGCAACTAAGGAATGCTAAGAAAAGGAGACATAGTCTTCCCCAAGGAAGACCGCCTCAATTGGTTATTCAACACCAAACAGTCAACCCTGAAATCCTATACATTCAAGTAACATTAAGATTCAGCAGGACTTGATGTGCCTGGGGGATACTTAGGGGAGCCACCACCCACTCAGAGGAGAAGAGGAGGGATGGATGACTGATGACTAGGAGGACAGTAAGCAGGATGTAAAGTGAATAAATTTAAAAAAAAAACCTGAGCAAGCTGTATTTATATAGTTCATTATGTATGAGACATATATGTGTGTGTGTGTGTGTGTGTGTGTGTGTGTATATATATATATATGCATGTGTGTGTATGTGTCTGTGTGTGTGTGTGTATATGTGTCTGTGTGTGTAATAATAGTTGAAGAAAAAGAGGTCATGAACTTGAGCAAGGAGAGTACATGGGAGGCATGAAAGGAAGGAAACAAAAGGGAAGGGGGAAATTATATTACACTTTAATTTCAAAAAATATAAAAATAATATTTTTAAGAGGTTAGACTAGGTGACCAGGGGCAGCACTCTGGAGGCAGGCCCTGTACTGCATAGTGGAGCTGGCCCTGGTGGCAGGAGAGTGGTTAAGCTGGCCCTGAGGAAGGAGTGTGGGAGTGCTCACCCCCTCCACTCCTCTGTAGGGCTAGGCAGTGATGCCCTCTCTTGCTCCTTGCCCATCACCACCTCCAGCAGTCACGAAAGCTGGTCCTATGGTCATGAGAGCAGGAGAGCTGGTCTAGCCCCTCCCAGGATGCAGCATTTGGGAGAGTGGGTCCCACAGATGGGGCCTCAAAAATGATATGATCCTGTGTTTAAAAGACCCCAAAGATTCGACCAGAAAGCTTAGTTCTTATAAATGCTTCCAGCAAGGTAGCATGACACAAACGTCAATATACAAAAGTGAGTGATTTTTATAAATAACAATGAATACTTAAAGAAATTGGATAAATAATCCCATTCATATAGCCTGGGAGCAAGAAAGTAGACTACTTGAAATTAAGAAAGTTAAAAAAAAAAGGAAAATCCTCTACAATGAAAGCTTTAAAACTTCAAAGCAGAAGAAAGACTATTTAAGAAGACAGTAGGAAATAGATTTCCTATGTTCATGGATTGGCAGAGTTAATATTGTGGCAATGGCTATGCTAACATGATCTCAGGTTAAGTACAATCTCCATCAATATCCCCATTTTAAATTTCTTACACAAATTAAAAAGGACCCCAATGAGCCAAAGTGATTCTGAGCAAGAAGAACAACATTGAAAGTATGACAATACCTAATTTCAGGTTATAGTTCAGAACATAGAATCACAAGAATCTTGTTAGTAGCACAAAAACAGATATGCAGATCAATGTGATAAAATAGAAAATATAAATAAGTCCACAAATCTATTGCTATCCCATTGGTTTGTGATAGGAGAAAAGACATCTTTATAGAAGAGACACTCTTCAACACAGGGTTCTAGGAAAACTGGTTATTGTGTATATAGGGATGAAAGTAGACTTCTTGTATCTTGCTAATAATTTAATTCAAGATGGATCAAAGCCCTTAATATAAAAGTCTGTGGTGTGAAACTGTCAAAGGAAAACAGAGAGAAAATAGGTCAAGGTGTAGCCATAGGCCTTTTCCTTCTGAAAAGCACTTTAAAGGCTCAGAAAATAATAGCAAGAAATACAAAGTAGGATTGTGAGAGATTTAAAAGCTTCTGCACAGCAAAGGAAATCATCTGCCTACAACAGGACAAAACCTTTGCCAACGGCACATCTTCAGGGAATCAATATCTATAATATATTGGCTTTTAAACTCAACAAACTAAACACTCAGATCCCAAATAACCCAATCAACAGAAAGGCAAATTAAATCACCTGTCACTTCTCAAATATAAAGCAGAAATAGGCAATAAATACATGGGAAAAATATTCAACCTCCTTAGCAATCAAGGACTTGAAGGCTTCAGCTCACCCTTGTCAGATGGGTATCATTTTTTAAAAACTACAATAGGACAAAAGTTTTGTCACTATGTACATGGATGAGGAATCACTATACTGCTTTAGGGAATGTACACAAATACAGCCACTATAGATAGAAATCAGTGTGGAATTTCTTCAAAAACTAAAACTACTAACAGAGCTCTCATATGATCTAGATATATCACTCCTAGGAATATACCCCAATGCACCTAAGTCAGCCAACCACCTAGCCACTTGAAAGCCATGCTGTTTGCAACGCTCAGAATAGCCAAGTTACAAGTAAATTCTCTGTGTCTGCCAGAACATAAATGGATAAAGAAAATATATGGACAATGGAGTCATATTCACTTATAAAAAAGGTCAAAATTATTTTTAATCTTTTTTTATTTAATTAGCAATCAGTTTCCATGTGGTATTTAAGCCCTGCTTCGCTTTGGTCTGTTCTCCTCCCCTCTGCCCTCTGTCCCATTTACCTGACCCCTTTGGCAGCGATAATCTTTAGCCTCCAGTGTTCCCATTTCTGCTTTAATATCTCATGGCTCCATGGCCTTTCTATGCCTTTTCTTTAAAGGTTTTTCCTTTCTTTTCTTTTCCTGTCCTGTGGGCCTCTTTCTAGTTTACTGGCCTTTAACTACAAATTATATCTACCTAGATACATGCACTTAGCAATGAGAAGCTAGAACCTGTTTGTCAAAGAGAACATCTTATATTTGCCTTTCTGAACATGGGATGCACCACTTAGTATGTTTTCCAGTTCTAAGTGTCTTCCTGCCAATTTCACAAGTTAATTTTTCTTTACCAGTGAATAAATTCTATTGCTACACATTGAACTTTCATTATCCACTCATCTATTAATGAAGACCTAGGCCATTTTATTTCCTTGCTCTTTGAATAGAGCAGCCATTAATATGATATGCAAGTATTCTAACACTTAAAGTCCTTTGGGAATATGCCCAGGAATGATATAGTTAGACAATATAATAGTTGTATTTTTAGTTTGTTTTTGAGATGTCTCCACTCTAATTTCCATAACTGCTGCACTAATTTAGTTCCTACCAACAGTAGGTAAGTGTTGCTCTTTTCCTACAATTTCCTCCTGTTGTTACCAGTTTCCTTTATGGTAGCCATTTATGCTAGCCATTTTTGCTTCTGTGGTAGAAATGTTTTATTTTTGGGTTGTTTGTTTGTTTGTTTTGTTTTGTTTTCCTGGATTTGTGAAGCATAATGGAGCATCTTTTGAATGTGACCTAAAATTCAGTTTGCAAAGTTTGGTTAGTTTGTCTGGAGTTTTGCATCTGTGTTCATCAGTGTAATGGATCTAGTTTTCTTTCTTCTATTTTTATCCTGTTTTTGTATCAATGCTATACTGTCTTTAGTAAATCCATTCAGTAGTGTTCATGTTCTTAAGAGTATGGAATTATGTCATGGAATTATGCATAGGAAAATGAATGCAACTGAGGAATCATCATACAAGCAAATCAAACAAACTCTCAAACACCGTATGCTTTTTCTCATGTGTGGTATCTAGATTTGCACACATTGCTATAATTTGGGTGGTCTCTTCATGATCATCAGATGATACAGGGGAAATCAAGTTTCCTTCTAGAGTTCTTAGTCTCATTAATATTTTTATTTATAACTTAAGAATGGGCTCAAGAGAAAGTTTAAGGACAATTTTATTAGACTTTAAAAAGAAAACAGCCATGCAAGGCATGCTGTAAGAGGCTGGAGCTGCCCCAAGGAGAAGAGTAGGATGGAGAAGTGGGAAAGCTGTGCCATTTAAGGTGGCAGGGAGGTCAGACTCATGACTGACCAGCAACCACATGGATGGAGAGGAGCTTTAAGCAAAGAGTAAGGAAGAACAAATGTTGGGGAAATACAAAGAATTAAGGAAAGTATGGCTAGGGAAAAGAAGATAGAAATAAAAATGGAGATGCAATACTTTTTTGAATAATTCACCAAAACAGACAGACTTTCCAAGCTGCATGGCTGTGGTCCAGTAAGCCACTGCAGTAAGGACAGGAATTCTGGAAAGGAGAAGTATAGAATCTCATTAAAGGACCAATTCTTCTGCTGTCTATCTCTTTGGCATGGGTTAAGGTGAGCACACCTTTTGAAGGGAGTTTCCTTGGCTAAAGTGATTGACTCTTCACAATTAGAATGTTAGGTCTCCGTTCAGGCCACAGAGTCTATTTTCTTGACCAGAATGAACTCTTCTAAATGGGCCTTTATTGCTACTTTAGCATAAGCATATACAAATACATAATATGAAAGTAGAATGGGGACTATGTGGGAAGAGGAAAAGAATGAAGAGGAAGGAGATGAGGAAGTAGTAACATAGTAGGTAAATGTGGTCAAAGTACATGAGACAGTACTTGAAACACATGCCATTGTGTACTCATCCCTTTGTACATAATGAATGCATATTAATACAGAATTAAAATATCCTTGTTATATTTCAAAGAAAGAAAGGAACCAAGGTTACAATACACACACATACACACACACACACAAACATACATACATAGACACACACAGAGAAAGATGCACAAACTTTTCTTAAACGAATGCTCCCACTAAGTCTCTGTCGCTATGTATGAAATCAGGGTGATTACTATCACTCTCTTGCAAAATTTTAGATGAAGTAGATCCTTTGACATGAACAGAGTCTAGCAATGTGCATGTATGTATGCTATCCTGTTTGGTTGTCTGTTATCTATTGACTGAAATCATTTACAGGTTTGTAACTTTTCTTGGAGCTGTGCCCAGCCTTGAAAACATGCCTAGGTTAATCTGTTGTGGGATGAGAACTAGGAATGATGAATGATACCATCACCATGGCTGAGACCTTTCTGGATTAGACAATGCTAATGAAATCACCGACAAGGTAGCACATCTCATCCAGATCATCAGGGTTGCTGTGAGAACTTACCACAAACCTCAGCAACATGAACTGGTCAAGCCAACATCCCTAGTCAGATCTTTCATAAATTAATGAGCTTCACACATCTATACCATTAATTATAATTAGGACTTGCTCGATGTGAAATTCTTATATAGTGTTAGTAGCATCATTGTATCAGTTGATGATGGAGAATGCTATTATAAATGTCATTATTGTCATTATTATGATTATAATAATCATTTTATAAAGGACACAAAAAAGGGTTACTCTGGCCTTTCAAGCAGAAACGTCTTCTTCACCTATTATTTTCCCAGAGAAAAAAAAGAAAACAGGAGACAAAGTGAGCAATCCTTCAGAAAGTTTTGCTTTGTTTTTCTGACAGATTGTTGTTAATGATGCTTTTTTTTTTTCTTGTGGGTAGTGACACTGTGACAGTGTAACCTCACAGGCAGTCACAGTGAATTGTTAATTAGTTTAATTAGTGGAAAATTCTCCCATCATCTTTGAATCTAGCCTTCTGTGTTCTCACAGGGATCTTAGGTATGAGCCCCTAACAAAGCATTTATGGGAGACCCTGTCATAATCAAAGGTGTGAGAAGGAATGTGTCCCCAGGGCTTCCTGCCTTTGCTTTCAAATATTAACAGGATCCATTTACTCATTGCCAGGTACTGTGGCAAGTTCTCTATTGCAGTAGCATTACATTGCATGTTTGCATTGCAAAAATCCAAAAGACACAAACTAGCTTTCAACAACATATGAGAGAACTCTGAGAAATAGCATAAACACCGTCCAAGCCATGGGTTGGTACATGATAGCTGGTTTTAAAACTCAGGTCACTCTGATACATTTTCATAACTGCTGCAGATGCTATATCCTCTCTCTCTCTCTCATAACTGTGCTCCCTCTGTCTCCCTGTAATGCTTGTTCTTAAAAAGAAACCCAATACTAGCCCCTGCACGTCTTTAGATCACGGAGTTTCTGTCCTCAGGTTGCTTGCTTGCTGTCTGAATCCTACAAGTAGTTTGACTGTAAAGGGAGAGAAGATTGAGATGGGTAAATGAAGCCAGGTTGAAGTTCAGAAAAATTGAACAGAAAAATGAGCTTCCTGATTAGTGTGTGTGTGTGTGTGTGTGTGTGTGTGTGTGTGTGTGTGTGTGTACATGCATAAGGAGGCCAGACGACCTCAGCTATCATCTTCAGGAGCCATTAACATCCTTTGAGACAGTCTTCCTTGTCCCAGAGCTTACTAACTAGGTTAGACTGTTTGGCCAGATAACCTCAAGGACCACCTGCTTGTACCACATCAGTCCTGGGAATAGAAGCATGCAACACAGCCAGGATCTCTATGTGGGATCTGGAGATTGTTCTCATGTCTTCATGTTTGCAAAGCTAACACTTCACTGCGTGAGATATCTCCCCAGCCTTTGGGATCTTGTCCCTTCTCTCCTGTTCACCTACAACTTCAGTCCATACTTCCATCTTGTAGTTCAAGGTGCCTACCTGAGCCACAACTACCACCCCCATGTTTTAGTCAGTAGAGTAGAGGGAAATGGAAGAAGCCATCATGCCTCTTTCACTTCGGGTCACTCCTGACATACATTGTTATTCATTTTCTTGTACCCTTATGTCCTTCTGTGCATGTGTCTCTGATGCCTAGCTTCGAATTCCTCTTCACACTGTAGGCTCTCTTACAATCTCCTTCTGATTCTCAGTGTAGACTGGATCACAAAAGACATGATCAAGACCAATCAGGATCTTCTTGTATCCAAGTTAGCAAGATATTTAACAATTATCAAAAAAAACAATCTTTATTTAATCCAGAGTCTCAGACACGCCATTCCCCACCCTAATTATTTGCTAAGCATCCTTCCTTCCCCCACTCAGTGCTCCTGATACCAATATTGATACGTTTGTAGATGAATCACCTATCTATAACAAATTTTCACAAGACTCAGTTTACCAGATCAGCGTGGCAACCCATGAGGTAGGAGCTCTGATTCTCCCAACCATGCACCTCTTTGCTTGCCTGAACTTAGTGTTTCCAGTAAAATGGTGCCCTTCTCAGGGTAAACTCTCTGTTTAAATCATCAGCCATCTCCCAGGGGTGAGGTTTTGTTTCTAACTGTTTTTTCTTATCTACAGAAGATTTGATAATCCCGTTATGTTCCTTCCTAGTTCTTAGCATCATCCCAGTGTTTCTTCCAACCTTGGCAGCTCTGAGCTGCTGTGTAGATGAGACTTTAAGAGGCTATGGATCATCAAGCTTGTGGTAGAGGTTAACAGTGGAAGCGGAAGGGTATACTGCTCTCAGAGAAGACTCAGAACAAAGCTGTTAGTCTGTGTTACAGCATCAGGGTCCAAGAAGATAGGCAGGGAGCCCACGAGCATCAAAGCCTGGCATGTCAGGGCAGGATGGCAAGGTGATCGCAGAGCTCAGGATAATCCTGGCAAATGCTATTCTTCTCTGCTGCCTTTGTACACAGAGCCTTTTAAATCAAAGTTACCCAATAGAAATGTAGTGTAAGCCATGTCCTGCATTTAACTTAAAATTTTCTGTTTTCATGTTTAAAACAAAAGCAAAAGGAAACAGGTAAACTAAATCTTAATACTAGATTTAATGTGCTAAAATATATATGATTGGAATTTTATATAACCCAATTTTTTATCTTAAAATTTGACCATTTCAAAATGTAAATTAGTGTTGTTTAATTATTCATGAGACACTTTGTATATTCATTTTTATTTAATTGTGCAGAAGCTGATGAGCTTTTCTATTCAGTTTTTTTTTTCACTTTTAGGAAGCATGTCCTAGTGCTATCTGTATTTCCAAGCTCAGAAGCCACATGCAAACAGTGTATGCTGGTTAGGTAGTGCAAGGCTGGATGCTTTCTGTACCAGGTATGGAGCACATACCAGCACCATGAGCGTCAGGGGCTTCGTGATGGACGGGTCAAGTATCAGGCAGTTCCTCTGAATCACACTCTTCATTTTTAACAAGACAATTAAACAACAGGCTCATTCAAGTTTCAGACAGGCTCCAGTAAGTAAAGGCAGAGGATCCTTAGGAGAAAATTGTAAGTGATAAACGTTGATGGAAGTATAAACTTGGCTTCAAAAGTGGTGCCAGAGAATGCAAAATGGCCTCACGTTTCTCTGGTCATTGGCTCAAAAAAAAAAAAAAAGACAAAAAGGCAATGGCATCACAGTTGAATATCAAATTACTCTAAAGTGGAATTGTTTAAAGAAACACAGAGCTTGTATCAGCAATCCCTTTAGTAGCTGATTGTAGAGTCAGATGCCTCCAGCTCAGCTTTGACAAAATGTGTTAAAATGATGGTTGTGATGACCTAGCCCTTTGCCAAGCAAGGGCTCTGAACAGAGCCGTAGGGAATATTTCAAGAAGAGCCACTGCTTGTCGTAGCCATCTGCCAAGGGACATAAAGTCCTCACCATCTGACTCATATCTTTGGATCTAAGCAATATTTCCTGAAAATATTTCCCTGAAAACTTGCAAATCTGATCCTTGGAGAGGGTGACTAATGTAGGTTTACCTGCACCATATTGAAATTTTATTTGTAGAACATGTACACAAAGAGTTGAGTGGAATACAGGAGTTTTGACAGAAATAGCAAAAGATTGGATGTCTAAGTGAAGGTCTAAGGGTGGCCCAGGGAGAGCCAAGTAAGGGCATAACAGTAAGGAGTGTAGCATGAATTTCTCATCATACGGAACCATCTACAGGATTGTCAAGACACACACACACACACACACACACACACACACACATATTCTTTTGGGGGAGATTCTAGCATGGCAGAGAAGTCTGTGCCATGCTAGTCCAGTTGTAAGAGAATGTTCATGGAGTTGAATGACTACAATGGTGCATGCTGTATCTGGAATGAGGTAGTTGATGCTGTGTGCATCTATTGCCATGTGGGTGGAGGAAGCTGGATGTCCTTTCAGCATCCTGTCCTGATTAGAAGTGAGTAGCTAGGCTATGCACGTAAGACTTCCTCTAGTACACATTTGTCACCCATGAACAGAAGGAGAATCAAACAAACGTTGTTTGAGCAGGTGCCCTTTCCCAAGTGAAATTGCATGTGTTGTTTTTAATATCTCTTGTCCATCTGCTTTGGTTGTTTCCTCTGGCCCAGATTGGAAGGCTTCCGTCACATTACCTGGGCACAGATTTGACCATGCAGTCACCTTCGCAGACATGCAGGGACGTGCTTGGCTTCCCTAATACACAAACCCCAGGAAGTATAAATAGAAATGTTGCTTTTATTTGTAGACTTAATGCTTATGGGGAAGCTGGCTCAGAGGCATAAAAGCTTACCTCTTCCAATTCACTGAACTTTGGGGCCATAATTCTTGCAGTTCAGAAAATTAAATAGAGGTCAGCAATTTATGCCTAAGGTACCGGAGGTAGAAAGAAGGAGCAGGGCTATTAAACCCAGCAAATGTGCTTATGTGTTTTCAATTTTCTCTTGTTGTTTCTGCTGGGGTCTTCCACAACCAAATTGCTGCTGCTTTATGGACTGAAAAACCTCAGAGTGAGAGACAGCTTTTCTTTAGCTTTGCTGCCAAAATGTCAGGCCAGATCTGGAGCTCCAAGCCACATTACAACAGGACCTCTCCAGGGGGCACAGTTTCTAAGATATAGATTTGCTACTATGATGAACAGCCATTGGCCAGGGACCAAATGTACCAGGAGCCAACTCCTGCCCCATACAAGTTCCATCACAAGGTAGTAAGTGCTGTTCAGCTTGACTTTATATTTGTACATTTTAACTGATCTATATGCTAGTCATACTTTGCAGGGAATAGATCTGGAGATTAAAGAGAAATACTGACAGCTAGATTCTCTCATCAAGAGTCAGATATAGATGACTATCATTACTATTATTGATGACCTTAGCACATCATTATAAGGGGTCCCATAAATGCTAGGAACAGCTCAGTTACTCTATGTACAAAGATGAAGCAATGGTCAGTTTTCTTGAGAAATTTAATTGAAAATCTAGACATTGTGGTCAACCTTGCAGTGTGCAAACAGCACTCCCAGAAACCATTGGTGCCGTTACTGGGATAGGTTTCAATAAATATTGATTAACTCTGATGATAGTTTCAGGATTGTAGCCTTCTTTATGACAGGAAGGTATTCTTATCATCCTAGTGCCCAGACAGCCTTTTCTCAGATCTTACCTTTATAGAGGGCATCATGCATCTGACACCCTTCACCTTTGATACAATACAGTGAAAGCCACTAAATACCCCACAGGAGACAGTGGGACTCCCTTCCATCAAGATTAACATATAGCTACTGGAAGTAGGTGGAATCCAATTGGAACTGCTTACCAACTTGTGTTGATTGTCTATACTCCTGTTTATATGGAGAGAACCTCATATTTACTTGGCAAAAAAAAAAAAAAATACAAATTAGAGCATTTAGTTCCAGTTTGGTCTGAAGGCCTCATATAGACAGAGCTAAAACTTTGGTGGTTCTTTATGAACCACCAACGTAGCCTAAGATATTAGGCCTAATGAGATTTGCATGTGATCAGAGAACTGAGTCTCACACTTGGAAGCCAGTGCAAATGTACGAAAGAGGCAAGAAAAAGAAAAAGGAGAAAAATGTATACACCCTCTTAAGCCACTACATGTTTGAAACTTTGCTTTTAACCCACTTTCTGTATCAATGCAATGCCAGTCTGTAAGAATCCTGTGAAATGCATGTCTCTAAAAGAGAATAATGTGATTTTTCAGCTCATACCATTTACAAAGAAATGAAGATCCAGAAACTTTAAATGGCTTTTTCAAGACCACAAAGCCATTTCCTGGAACTTTTTATTCCTCAGTCTTAAGTCTCTTTCTTCCACTCAATTGAAGAGTAAACATATTTTTCAAGAGGTGAAGATGCATTCACTAATTTAGAGAAGCTGTCTTGTTTTATTATCAACTTTCCAAAAAGAGGTAAATGTATACTCCAAGGGTTCTCTAGGTATCCTACATCTAGACTGATTTTTGATTTTTCTGTTGAGGCTCAAACCCATGTGTTCTACCACTGAGCTACATCCCAAGCCCTCATCAGATTTTAAAATATTGATGCCAGTCTCTTGATCCAGGTCAATAAACTAGTATTCACAGGTAATATACTGATAACCTTCGTAGCCCCTTTTTATTTTCAATATTTTGTCTTTTCGTGGCTCTTGCTGTATTTCTTATGGTCCTTGTCCTGTTGAATATGTTATATGGCTTGCCATGATTTACTATGTCTTTTTGTAAGATGCAGATAGGTCTGAAACTTCACAGATTCCCCTAACTTCTGAATTCAGACAGGGTCTCAGATTCAAAGAAAAACTGAAATTTTACTTCTCTTACTTGAGATTATGACTGGCAGTCCTAGCCATTCTAAATCACTGAAGGGGTCTTTCAAGACAAGGGGCACCAATAAACAGCAGGGGCCCTAGGGCACCTGATTTATGCCTCACAAAAAGGGAGTCTCTGCGTAAGACTGAACTTAAGTCATATCTTTATTTACTGGCCTATATTGCATGCCCTTTTACAGAATACAAAAAAGAGAAAAGTTTCTAGAATATATGTGAAGTAATACTGTAATATATGTGAAGTAATATTGAGATCATTTAGCCAGTCCCTATACATCTAGCTTTGGAATTGCTTCAGGTCATTGGTATTACTTTTCCTGACATCAAAGGAAGTACTTAGAGAAGAAACTAAGTAAACATGGCACAGATGGCAAAAGTCTGGAAAAATGCCTTAGGGGTAGAGAGGTGAGGGGGTAGGGTAGTGAGGGAGAGGCAACATGGATGACAAATGCAGGTTAAAAGAGGTAAGCAGCCATATTTAAAAACTTGGGAGTTAAAAAAAAGAAAAAAAGAAAAAGAACTAGTGATGAATCACCATGCCAACAAATGACCCATAGTCTCGAAAACAGAACTAGCCACAAAACCACTTTTTCTTCAGGTATTTTCTTAGGGCTGCAGAATGCCACATCGGTGCACATTTGGAAGAGGTGTGAGTAGCAGAGAGGCAGAGATGGCCTCATGAAGTTCTTGCTCCACAGTCACTCTCCGAGGCCAACAGCATCTCTCCTGTCACTCTCACCCCCAGAACAAGTGCCATGCAACCTTATATAACCAGCATCCCACACAGCCAGGAAGGTAGGTCCACAACATGTTCGTTGATTGCCTCCATGCATTACCAGGAGGCTGGAAGGAAAGCCACAAGTGGGCCATGAAGCTACAGGGATATGTGTTCTGACATGTGGTTGACAGTCAGAAAGATTGTCTGGATAATACAGTCCCCTTGGAGTCATCCATCCCCTCTGGCTCTTACAGTCTTTCTGTTTCTTCTTCCACCTAGGTCCCTGAGCCTTGAAGTGAGAAGTTTGATGGAGACATCCCGTTTAGGACTGAGTTCTTCAAAGTCTCTCACTCTCTGCACATTGTCCAGGTGTGGGTCGCTGTGTTAACTACTATCCACTCTAAGAAGTTTGTCTGAGGAGAGTTGAGCAATGCTCTGATACATGGGAATAACAGTATGTCATTAGGAGTCACTCTCTTGCTATGTTCCTTTAGCAATATTGGAATAGCAGGCTTCCCTCTAGGCCCAATACCTGTCTTGTTTCAGGTTGTTGGCTACTGTATCAGTGTCACGTACCATCTCATAGACTGATCCTTCAATCCAGTCAAAGAGTGATTGGTTTCTCCTACAATAAATCATCTTTCCTTCAGTTCATTGTGCCTCCTAATAGGAAAAAAAACAACATTTAGACTAAAGAAACTTATATCAGGGAGTCCTGCATGTATTTAGATATGGACCTTTGGACTAAGCCTCAATAGTTAATAGAAATCTGCTTACTGCCTTAGGTTTAAGAAATGTTCCATTTTCTCTTTTTCCCTCTCCTGCTCCCTCTTCCTCTCTCTCTCCCTCTCACCTTTTTATTCTCTTTACATCCTGATGGCTGTACCCCCTCCTAGTCCCCCACAGCCCCTCCCCCATTCCTCCTCCCTTCTCCTCTGAGACAGTGGAGACCCTCTCCCCATATCCTTCCAACCTGGCACATCAAATCTATGCAGGACCAGACAGGACAGCCAAGTTAGGGGAAAAGATTCCACAGACAGGCAACAGCTTTAGGGATAGCTCCTGCTCCAGTTGTTCAGGACCCACATGAAAACCAAGCTGTATATTTTCTACATATGTGTGAGGGCCTAGGTCCAGCCTGTGCATGCTCCCTGGTTGCTGGTTCAGTCTCTGAGATCCTCAAGGGTTCAGGTTAGCTGACTCTATTGGTCCTCTTGTGAGATTCCTATCCCACAATCCTCTCCAACTCTTCCACATGAGTCCTCAAGCTCTTCCCAATGTTTGGCTGTAGGTCTCTGTGTCAACCTAAGTCAGCTGCTGGGTGCAGCCTCTCAGAGGACAGCTATGCTAGACTCCTATTTGCAAGCATAACAGAAAATCATTAATAGTTTTAGGTTTTGGCACTTGTCCAGGGGATGGGTCTCCTGATAGGCTGGTCATTGCTTGGCTACTCCCTCAGTCTCTACTCCATCCTCTGTCCCTGCATTTCTTGTACGTAGGACAAATTCTGGGTCAAAAGTTGTATGAGTAGGTTGTGAACCCTATAGCTCCCAGACTCCATATCTCCATTTCTGCGAGTCTTAGCTAAGGTTGCCCCCATTGATTCTTGGGATCCTCTCCTCTCCCATGTTTCTGGCATGTCCTCTAGATGCCCCCCACCCAACTCCCCCACCCCTGTCAGCTGCAGATTTCCATTCATTCTCATGGCCATCTGGCCATCTCCCCGTCCCTGTCCACACTTGATCTTGAACTCCCCAAATTCTCTTCCCCATTCCCTCTCCTACCCAGTTCTCTCCCTCCATCTACCTCCTACAACTATTTTTTACTCCCTTCTAAGTGATATTAAAGCATCTTTGACCAGGCCTTCTTGTTTAGCTTCTTTGGGTCTTTGGTGTGTAGTGTGGGTATCCTGTATTTTATGGCTAATATCCACTTATAAGTGAATACATATCTGTCTTAGGGTTTCATTGCTGTGAAAAGACATGAACTCTTGTAGACAACTCTTATAAGGGACAACATTTAATTGGAGCTGGTTTACAAGTTCAGAGGTTCAGTCCATTATCATCAAGGCAGGAGCATGACAGTATCTAGGCAGGCATGGCACTGGAGGAGCTGAGAGTTGTACATCTTATTCCAAAGGCAAACAGGAGAAGACTGACTTCCAGAAAGCTAACTGGAGGGTCCCAAAGCCCACCCTCACAGTGAAACACTTTTTCCAACAAAGCCATACTTCCTAATAGAGCCACTCTCTGAGGCAAGCATATTCAAACCACCACAATACCATATCCAAAATTTATGAAGAACTCAAGAAATTAGACAACAACCCAAATAACCCAATTTAAAATGTATTACAGAGATAAACAGAATTTTCTCAACAAAGGAATCTCAAATGGCCAAGAAACACTTATAGAAATGTTCAAAGTCCATATAGTTATCAGGGAAATGCAAATCAAAACAACCCTGATTCTATCATACACCCATTAAAATGGCTAAGATCAAAAACTCAGGCACATGCTGGCAAGGATATGAGGCAAGGGGAAGACTCCTCCATTGCTGGTGGGAGTGTAAACTTATACAACAACTTTGGAAATCAATTTGGTGGTTTCTCAGAACACCGGGAATAGTTCTACCTCAAGACCCAGCTGTACTACTCCTAGGCATATACTCAAAAAGATGTCCTACAATACTACAGGGACATTTGCTCAGCTATGTTCATAGCAGCCTTATTCATAATAGCCATTGTCTCTTTTAACCAAATAGATTAGCTCTGGCTCTGCGTCTTCACCAAAAAACAAGACAAGTTTAGCATTGAAAGGGACCAGAGGTGAGTTATCCTCCAAAAAAGGATCAAATTCATAAGGATTTTTCAATTCAAAGAATGTGGGAAGAGCTTCTGACTTAGTTTGCTATCAATTGCTGTGATAAGCACCATGACACAAAGCAATTTGGGAGAAGAAAGGACTGACTCTGTTACTACCACATCACAGGCCATCATTGACGCACGTCTCTCAGGAACTCCAGACAAGTAGCAGCTAAAGCAGAGACCACGTAGGAACACTGGCCTTGCTTTCCTGCTCATTCTCAGTTGGCTTTCTTTCCCTTTCTAAACTATTTTATGTATATGGCTATTCATCCTGCATGTATGTCTGTGCACAACATGGAATGCTTATTGCCCATAGACGCCAAAAGAGTGGGTCAGATCCTTTGGAACTGTACTTCGAGACAGTAAGCCAGTATACGGGTTCTGGGAATTGATCAGAGTCCTCTGGAAGAACCACCAATGCTCTTAACCTTAGATCATCTCTCCAGCCCTCAGTCCCAGCTTTCTTATTCCAATAAGGACCAGCTGCCCATGGGTGGCACCAGCCACAATGGACTGGGTCCTTCCACATCAGTCATTAATCAAGACAATCCCCCACAGATATGCCCACAGGTCAGCTCGACTGAAGCAACTTTTCAATTAATGTTTCCTCTTTCCAAGTGATTCTAATTCATTTCACTTTAACAAAAGCTAATGACTACATGCTGTTTCTTAGGTTGCTTCCGGTAACCTCGTTCCTTAACGTTTTTAGTCTTAGTGACTCATTCAAGTGTCAGTCTCTGTTCCCTCTATACCAGGCACAGAATTATGACCTTTCACGGTGGATCTTCAGATGTGTCGGTAGAAAGCTCAGTAATGAACTGGATGAATTGGCTACCTATGCTGAAAGAAGCAATAAGAAATAACTTAAAAATGATCCTGTTGAAAACAAATAATGATAAAACTCAGTTTCCTGGTGTCCACTATGTGGGTAACCGTGAGATTGTACAGAATAATGGTGTCAAATGAATGTGTCAATGTTCTGATACATCCTACTACATGGTTCATGATTCACTGTAGCCAGAGTGGCACCTTCTGGCTTTTTGAACACAGTTTTCTATTACAAACTATTTCTCTTTGATACTTGCTTCAACTTCTGCTAAACTCTAACTGGATTTCTGAAAAGCATTTACATTGAAAACGTTCTATTGACTGCCACAGCCAGATTCTTTTATACATTCTTTTATACAGACGTTCTGATCCAAGATAATTTTGTTATTGTTGTTGTTATTGTTGTTGCCATCTTGTATTTTCTCATTTCATAATGGAAGAATTTCAGAAAAGATAAGCAATTAGTTTAGGTCACACAGTTATGCAGAGAGAAATAAGTTCATTGCATACAATTCTAAAGCTTTTGATATTGAGTATCCTGTATCTGCCCTCCCAACAATTTTGTGAAAGATTTCTTCTCTTTGCCTGGTGGTCTGTGGTTCTCAAACCAAAGCAGGCATTATAGATCCTGGTGCTGTGGAAGAAAGACAGGGCAACTTCATCAGTCGGAAGAAGATTCCTATTATAGGAAACCACCTGAGAAGTTCAGCTTCTTGATCAGTGAAAGTTCTGTGTATGAGATTGTCTATGAAGGATCCATTCAGTCTTCAGAAATGTCTTACCCCATACAAATTCTCATTCCACATTGCTCTTCCATCTTGAGCATCTCTTTGATCTACTGCATTCAGCCTGTAGATGAGAAAAGGGAAAGCTACAAAACATTACACTGGAAAGTCCTAAGGAACGAAGCTAGGAAGGACAATGTGAATCATTTATCCCATGGTCTATTCCAGTCACGTGACCGTGTCTACCTACAAAGCTGCTGGCAAATGTAACACAATTGTCCCCAGGAGGACATAGCAATGGAGGCTTAAGAATGTATAGACAACAGACTTGACTCATGTAAAATGCTAAAATGTACGACTGGTTTAAGAATTTTATGTGGAGATAGTCATAGATGGAGTAGAGGATAAGGATTAGCAGAACAGTCAGATTCTTTCCAGACATGAAGGGGTTAAAAAAACCACCTGGAGTACTGCTCTCAGGAGACGCAATTAACCCCTTTTACAAGAGATTCCATGTTGTGTTCATATTTTACTATCTATATTAGAGTCATCCTGTCAACATTTAAAAGAGATAGATGAATTTGTAAATGAAACAGACAACTGACCAACGCTTGCCTGCCACTTAGAAATGAAAAAGAAAAGTCAGCCATTCTGAGCCAAGATCATTTTGTTGTTGTTGTTGTTGCTGCTGCTGCTGCTGCTGCTGCTGCTGCTGCTGCTGCTGCTGCTG
>NW_021604588.1:4479754-4484278 GCF_004785775.1 Grammomys surdaster
TGCTGCTGCTGCTGCTGCTGCTGCTGCTGCTGCTGCTGCTGCTGCTGCTGTTGCTGTTAGAAATTTCCCAACTATCAGGTCTTGCCAAAGAAGATAAAGAACATTTAACTGGATGTTGATGTATAAAGAGTCTCAAGCCTTGTCAGTCTCCAGTTTGTATTGTATTAGGAGCAGAGATAACTTAATTGTCTTTAGACTCCTAGATTGGTCCAATTTTTGGTGTGATGAGTAATTAAGAGAAATGTAACAACAACCAAAGAGAGTGTTTCTGTCTGGATTAGAGAGGAACCCTACTGATGGATGAGGAAATGGAGGTGAGGGCAGTGGAAAGAGGATGCCATTAGTCATGAAAGCAGCAGCAGTTAGACTCTACTATGCTTAGATTTCACAAAACAATGCCAAGGACCATTGGACAACTCAGTAACTCCATAAGAACAGTTTCATTTGATTACACCTTGAACAAGACATTCTGAAAATACAGATCCACTTCCATGGAGAAACAGCTACAAACCTGGACAACAGGAAGTTCACATATGGAAGAAGCTTTGCCTAGTGGATTGAACACAGTGAAAAGGGCAAACACTTTGTGTCAAGACATAATGTTGCATTTGAGTCTATGAAGCTGCCCACCTACACTACTGGTTTGCCAGAGCCTTCAAAGACCCCTCTGTATGTTTGATATGGGATAACAGAGCCTGTGCTGGAAAATCAAGATACTCTCCCTTCCTTATAGTGATAAAGTAGAAGGGTTAGTATGAAATTACTACTCTGCCTGGAGGCAAAACAGTTCTGATACTAGGGCAGGTCAGGCCCAGTTTTGTTGTGTGTGATTTTGATTTTCCTCTCCACTCATCTCACATAAACACACACACACACACACAGGACTGTGGTCAGGGGACAGAGACATACTAGGCATCTCTGCAAGAAACTGTAATCATTTGAGTAGAGTAGAAATTAAAACACTACAATATTATTGGTGTAACAGCCAGCAGTTTAATTGTTCTTGGACAGAAACTGTCCTGAGTAACATGCCTCGTAATTTGCTTAAGATGGGATAAAAGACACTAAGCATAATAAATAGATAGCTGTTCTTTGGAGGAAGTGGGAGAAATTTATTTATTTATTTATTTATTTATTTAATACTGAAAGAGTAGAGCCATGGCACATGATAAGGCCCAGTTGATAGCCGGTGAGGTATTGCTTATAAAAAGGTCTCAGTGGTAGATCAATTAAAGACATTTTGAAAATGAGAATTGTTTTAGGTTCAACCTGAAGTTCATTTTTGCTATAATTTCAAATCTTGCTTAAGCATCCTCATTTAATCCCCTAGCAACACAGATCACTGCTTTTACATCCAGAACTTGTAGAAACCGGAGGAAGATCTCAGTTTTGTGTCTCAGTTGCTATTTGAAACAGAGGGATCATCTATAAAGTAGAAGGCAAGACTTCAGATCTAGGGCTAATAAGGAGAAAATAATTCCTCTAGACATGGCAATATTTGGGAATCTTTCATGGGTTATGAACTGGTGGTTCAAAAGACCTCATCTTCATCTCAAGGGGAACAGAAGATGCCTCTAATAATGGCAATACAATACTGGTAGCACCGACTTGCATGATCGGGTTTCTGTAGCTCATGCCTGCTCATTAGTGGGGCATCTCAGGATTTTACTTTCACACTCATCAAAGTCTTTTTGGACATTTTCCAGCAGCCATCTTGCATTCAAGAATATAAACTGCCACCTCTTGGTGGCCCTTTCTTCTCCCATTCATACTTGCCCTATGAAATTGACCTTGCTACTGCAATATCCATGGCCTCTTTCTACAAGTATAGTTCCCAGAGGATGAAAACATGCAATCCAGTTAAATTATGTCTTCCAAAGTGTGAAGATTCTAGACATTTTGATTATCTATTATTGTATAATAAAATCTCTTGAATGATTATTGCTCATGCTCTTGTTGCATTGACTATTTCCTTACTTGGTATTGTCAGATTCAAAGGAAATTCCATTTCCGTACCTCTGGCAGAAGGAACATATAACTACCTGTGGCACCTATCAACATATCATAAGTTTATGGTGGTATCACACGTACCTGTTACACACCTCAAAGTCCATTCAAGCCCTTCTCACTCTTCCCCTACCCTACTCTCCCTCCAGCTTATAGGATTCCCTCGCTCAACTTCTCATTCTCCTTATAATCCTGATATTCCTGCTATTTTTTTCTGTCTGTCTGTCTGTCTGTTTCTCTGTCTCTGTTTCTGTCTTTCCTCCTGCTTCTGCTCCTCTCACAATGTTTGCTCTATACCATGCTCTTCCCCCCTCTCTCTCAGCCTCATCATGTCCAATCTGCTGGCCATGTTCAGTCTACCTCCTTATTTCTCTCTAATCTGGACTCTTCCAGATGCCTTTGGGTGTTCTTTCTCTCTCTTTCTCTCTCCCTCTCTCCCTCTCTCCCTCTCTCTCTCTCTCTCTTATATCTGAAATAAAAACCTTCCCATCAGCCATAACAAGGAGTAGCCATGTGGTGAGTTTATACAGGTATCAAATATGGCACTAGAAGAATCAGCAGCATGTCTTTGGTCACAGTGGTTGACAGTACTGACTGGCTAGCTGTGAGCTCGGTTAGGACTGCTGTCTTGGGATTTACTATGTGGTTTCTTAGGCTTCCTAACAATGTGGTGCCCAAGTTCCAAGATGAAACATTGCAAGAAAGGTGAAAAGAAAAGATGAAGCTCTTTTAAGTCAGGCCCCTAGAGGTTCATTACACCATTTGCTGCAGACTATTGGTGAGATCCCAGAGGAAAAAAAGCAAATTCTGCTTCTTGAGTTAAACCTGGCAAAGGAAGAGAAAAGGAAACGGAAAGAACACATGTGCGTGCATGCATGCATGCTTTCTTACATGGAACTGTAAGGCATCTCTCTACAGCAGTTAGTTGCTTGCAAAGAGAAGGTCTTCTGAGAACCACTTGGTCTGTTTCTATTGGCAACTCCTTAAAAACCTTGAAAACAAGTCCAAGAGAGTCTGGTTACAGGACCAGCCTGGCAAATCAATCTTCCTGGCCAAGCAGTCTCCTTCCCAAACTCTCTTGCTTTTCAGTTACCCACATTTCCTGTGACTACCACATTTATCACTCATGTGTCTCTGTGAAATCCTGACTCCATTGGTTTACCCTTAACAGCATGCATTCACCCTAAGCAAAAAGGTAAGTATATGCCCTCTTTAACAAAAGGCTACAACTCATCTCTGCTACTTATCCAACAATGAGATATGTGTGCTGAGATCTTTAGTGTCTGGAATAACCATGTATTCCTGAAAGCTGTCCAGTTCTAATACAAGCCCACCAATCCTGTTCTTGGGATGTGTAGCTTAACTAAATAAACTTGGAATATTCTAGAAATATTTCAGAGAGTCAAGTTTTCCAACTGAACTTAATTAAAGCAGCTCTAGAAACTTCTGGTAATTTTGATCTATAAGAGAATAAAGACTTTTCCCCAAAAGTAATTTCATACTCAAAAGTTCTTATATGTATCTAAGACTAGCAAAAGGTCTAGTGTGTGACAAACAGGAGACAGAATTGGATTAAGAAGAATAAAAACTATCCAATCTCTGCCTTGCCCTAGTCTAGAGTAAGCTAGACACTGCTTAGGCTGCAAATAAGTGGATTTCTTCCTGACCCCTCTCCCAGTGACCAGATTCTAACCTTGGCTAACATCTGAGGCTTCGCCTAAGACCAGTCATTGATGGAGCAAGTTGAATGAGAGATGAGATACAGCGCTTTGCTGCCAAGAGTCATTTCCACTCTTTATAGAAGAGCCAAAAGGATAAGGAAATAATCTCTCCATGCCATAGCTCCCAGCCAACTATTGATCATCAGCTTGGCTATCTGGTTATGGATATTAAAAAGGAAAAGATATAGTCAGCAAGTGAGAGTGGCTTGTGAGAAATCACCATCTTGGCTTATATTGATTAACTGCAATTCGTTATCAGACAGGTGATGGGTATTCATTTTGCTCCCACTCTCCAGAGATTATCGCATGGAAATCTCACAAATGTCTCAGTAAGAAAACAAGACAAACTCAATACATTGAATGTTATGCTACTAAATATTATTTATTGAGATTTTTTATCATCTCATGAAAGAAGCAAGCTTCTAGTTCAAACTACCCTGGGCCTTCATCTCAAAGACATAACCGCAAAATTCATGTCCTCCTCCCTCTTTCCTTTCACCCTTTTCCTTGTCTCTATCTTTTTGTTCATGTTCAGGTTCTGTCTTCTCCAGAAGTCTGCATGGACACCACAGCTCGTTAATGTTGCAGTGACCTATGCAGGATAAGAGGGCTTAATGGACAGACATGTATTTTTATGTTTTGCTTCATGTCTGGCACATGGAAGGCATTGAGTCTACATTGAATTGAACTAAATGGAATTAAATCACTGGTATGTTGTGCTGTGCTGTGCTGTGCTGTGCTGTGCTGTGCTGTGCTGTGCTGTGCTGTGCTGTGCTGTGCTGTGCTGTGCTGTGCT
>NW_021604588.1:4484288-4518153 GCF_004785775.1 Grammomys surdaster
CTGTGCTGTGCTGTGCTGTGCTGTGCTGTGCTGTGCTGTGCTGTGCTATATAGCATCTTCTTTATTCTTCTCCAGGTTCCCAACAGTGGTGGAATTGTAGCTCTGTTTGCCACTGGGGACATTATAAGGAAGTATAGTCATTGTTTACAACTCTGCCTGTGAATTTTAGCAAAATTTGTCTACTGAGGCAGACTTCTGTAAAGTGACCATCCATTCTGGAACATTGTCTCACTGCATGAAGGGATCAACTATGCTTTACCCTTACTAATTCTTTACGTACATAGTTCAATATAATCCAAGAAGAGTGCCAGATTACAAATAAGTTTTGAGATGACTAGTCTTGCAAACTCCAACATAGTGCTTTTCTAAACCATAAATACCCTGGATGGATACCAGAGGCTTAGAAATGATTTTAACTGTGTTTAAAAAGATGGTTTCCTGCTTATAATTTTTCCATGGCTGCCAGTGTCAAACTTCAAGGGCAGGGTATATGCAGAAGTCTTCTGGTGAGTCTCCTTTTCCATCCTACAAGTTTTCCAAAATTGAAGATGATTATACAAGGTACTGAAGTCTTGCTGTTGACTACTACACTTGATCCAATGGACACTATCACTTCTTCACATTTGAGCTGGACATTTTGAACCAGCTCATGAATGTTATCATGAATATATAAGGAATGCACACTATGTGGTACTCTTAATATCCTCAAGTGGATATTTAAACTTAGAAATCTATCCGGAACTCCAGAAAAGTCTCTGGATTGGAAATCAGGTGGTCTTTGGAAACCCTCTAATACTTGATTTAAAAAATATGAGTAGTCAGGACTCTAATCAGAAAATCAGTCCTCCCCTCCACTTCTAGTTCTTTAGTATGACACCCACTTGGCTAGCTACAAAGTTCCGTTTTCCCCTTAGAGTCTAGCAATCCACTACCAGCTTTTCACTTCACATACTCTCGCCAGAATCCTCTTGAGTGGTCATTTCAAGGTGACTCTAGCCCGAGGTCTGTTCTCTTAAATTTTATTTTATTTGTTCTTGGCCCTGGAATCCTTGCCTCTTCTCCATTTATAGCTTCTTCCGCCATGGTGACCAGTCATCCTTCAACTTTTAAATGTTTTCTTCGTGTTAACAAGTACCAAGGAAAGGCAGCTGACTTCATTGTTTCCTGTGGTGAGTGATTTTGAAATGACCTGAAAAGTCAATACAGTTTCCTCACTAACCAACCTAGAGAAGGGAGCCTCTGGCTCGACCTGGTTCAGTCTTCTGTCTGTAATTGAATCAGGCCTCAGGTTAGCCATGGGCTTTAGTTTCACAGCCTGGGATGAATTGTGTCAGTCATCCCCAAACATCTCTGGCCTAAGAAAAGCTGTCATGGATATCTTGTCCTTCAATAGTTTTCTTTTAATATGTATAAATACAGAAGCATTTTTCTCGCCTCCACTTGAAATGTATATATTCATTCATTAAAAGGCATTGACATTGCTGAGGTAATGGCCTGTCGACAGATTTATAGTAGGAACTATCTCAGTGCCTGCGGGCCTGTGCATTTTAATATAATTAAAAGGCTTCTGTTTGGAATCTTAGCTAATTAATATTCATGCTTTGCCCCTTCCACCTGCCTCTCTCTATTTGCTGTCTTTTAGCAGATTGATCGTGGCCCAATTAAGGCTGCCTCCAGTCAAAGCAAGGCAGGAAGGGAAAGAAAGTAGAAATGCCACTGTAACACAGTCCTTTTAATGAAAGAACATTTTAACTAATAGAAATCTTTCCCTAGTTGTTGAGAACAGTTGAGGAGGGGAATCTATGCATCTCGGGATTTAGTCAGGTTGGTGAGACTGGACAAAGAATACAGCTTCAATTAGTCAAACTGAAATTGCGCTAATCTTAAAGAAGTTTCTCAAATTATATTTGTGTTTGAAACCATAGCACAGAAACTTGAAAAAGTAATAAGATATGTTTTTAAAGACATGAAGCCCAAAGTAGCAGTGACAGGTGTCACTATTCAGAGGCCAGGAAAAGAATAATTCACACAAACGAATGTGATCCACTTCCACGGGACCTTTGAAAACCAATCAGATTTAAAGCTAGATCTCATGGTCACTGTTGCTCATTCCCACTACTCTAACAAAATATCAGGGGTTAAACAATTAATAAAGAGCAAAAATATATCTACCCCCGTTCTTTAGGCTAAGAAACTCAAAACCAGGATACTACCAGGAGTGGTGAGGTTACACTCTGTGCTTACATGATGGCGTCTTTGTACCTTGATGGTGTCTTTGTACTCTATCCCTTAGAGTGGCCAAATGTGCTCCTGTGGCGAAAAAGACAGTAAAGTCCACCTTGTTCCCTCAAGTTTTTTCTAATTTCATTCAGGAGATCAGAATCTCAGGGCCTGGGCACCTGCAAAGACCCTACTGATTTGTTTGTTATATGTTTCCTTGTTGGAAACAGGAACTCACTCTGTAGCCTACCCTAATCTGGAACTAAATGTGTAATCTTGAAGTCCTGGCTTCCTTAATCCTGGGCTTACAGACAGGAGCTGCCACTCACCTAAGGAGTCATGCCTAATACTAATGCTAAACACTGCATTTCAGTATGAAATTTGGAGAGACACAAACAATGAAACCATTTCAATCATTGATCGATCTCTGCCTCCTCAGAAACTGTTTTTCCTTAAAAAGAAAAGGCTGAGGAGAGAGGGAGCAGAGAAATGAGAGCATCTTTAGTTAAACTGTCTCTAGGTATGTGACAACCTGATACAAAGAGGAAAACTGAGTTCTTTTTGAGTTCCAGAAATCATTTTAATAAGCACACTTGACCTTCAATAGCTTCTTGGGGTGGAGTCTAAACTAAGAAAAGAAGGGAAAGCTGTTAGAACACTCTTTTGAGACACAAATGTCTGAAGAGTCCACTATTATGAGAGCTAGCATCATACGAAAGTCATTAGAAAGAGCCCTCACATCTAGGCCAGCCCACTTTGGTCAGCTTATGCTACAGCTTTGGTTCTTATCTGTAGAGTGGAATCACTAGGCCTACTTCAGAGACCTCTTGTAGGAGCAAAATCAAATCCCAAAGTGCAAAGCTCAGTAAAGGCTAACTAAGTCCATTCACTGTGGAACAAAAACACAGAAGCCACAGCTATTCTGTGTCTCAGGACAGAATATTTTTCAAAAGAAAGTGATGTAGAATTCACTTTCATTGCCTCAAAAATCAGTAACAAGGTGGTGGTGGGGGGAAGCCTAAATGGATTTTTATTACATCTCTAATCCTGTCTCACCTAGCACACTGAGTATTAATAATGGAACAAAAAGAGTTTACAGAAGCAACATAAAAATAAATCAACCAGCAGGATTTATGTGACAGGTGCGTACTTTGTCCTGGTGATGAGTCACTGGCTTAGGATCTGCTCAGGTTCAGCAGGAACTGAATGGACCATCTTCAGCTTAATAGTCCTCCTCCCATTTCTACTGTGGCTCCCTTATGAGCTTCAGGCTCTTTGATTTTGAAAAATCCAGCTGGTTAGTCTTCCTGGATGAGATCATTTAGGAGTGTATGGCTGACCCATCCAAACAGAATACTCTTTTGATTTCCCAAATTCTCACTCATCTTTGAGGGCAGTTCAAGTGCCCTTTCTTCTGGGAATCCATCTTTGCCACCCTAGACAGAAATGATGACTCCTTCCTTTGCATCCTATGATATCAATGTTCCTAAGTCCTTCCCTCCCAGTGGTGATGATGATGATATTTGCTAGCTGCCGTTGAAGAAATGGAAATGGTCAGAGAACTTTAACCCCTGCATTTCATCTATTTTTTAAATGTATGATAGTAGGTTATGCAAGACTCTTCTCATACAGGCATATGAATGAGCCCTCTTGTTTTACATGTGAGGGAACTGGGGTAAGGCTAAGGAAAAAGTTGTGGAATTAGTAACTAGATCAGGCGATAGAAGAAGGAGGGATGGAAGCTCAGATCTTCCAGCTTGTATCACATGGTGAGTCTCTGTCAAACACTGAAAACTGTACTTTCTATCTGGTATATGTCTCATTACCAAAAGGAGAAGACAGGAGGTAAAGAAGAGGTGGGTAAGGAAGAAGGAAGACTAGATAAAAGCTTTAGAATGGAAAGATAAAAGAAGGTGATATTATTCAAAACTTAGGAAAATGGAGCCAATAAGTTTATTCAATAGGATATAGAATGTAAGTGAGGAAAACAAGTGGAAAAAAAAAAAAGCCTGTTTGGTCAGGGCTCCTATCCCAGTTGGGGGTTGAGGGTGGGGGTAGACTCAACTCATACAGGCAATTGTATACAGGCAAACCACACCCAAAAGCCAATCACACAAATCCAGACTACATTTGAAGTCCTCAGAAGCAAGAGAGACATAGTATAAAGTTCCTCACATAAAGATCTGTTTCTTCACACTGGAAAAGAATTAGGCCTTCTTGTCTAAATTCATCGGTCTCTTTTAAAATATCTAGTGAGACTGGAATTCAATCTAAAACTTACAGCATTGTTTCATGAGCCAGTATTATGCCTATTATATCTCTTTTGTTAATTTACAAGAGGTTGGAGTATGAATAGCTAAATATGCATAACAAATATTTTCAATAATTTTAATCAACTGCAGTGTATATCAGTGTTGGAGTACATATTAGCAGTCTAAAGCCCTGGTTCGGACTCCCAGCACAAAAAATAAACATATTATTTGAATAGACTTTAGTGAACAATGATTTCTCATACACTAAAATGCTCATTTTCAGTTTATAATTTAATATTTTTACAAGAAGACTAAAGGCAGGTTGAATATCCCTAATCTTAAAGTTCAAAATCTGAACTTCTACAAAATTTGAATCTTTTCAGTCACATATCATGAGTTTAAAAATATCCCAAATCTAGGAAAGGGTGTTTTGAATAGGACTCCATTTCCCCAATAATAAAGACCAACTATTGACAAATATGGCCTCATAAAACTGAAGTTTCATTACATCTAATAAAACAATCAGAGAAATAAAAAGAAAGCATAGAGTGGGAGAAATTCTTAGCTATACTTCTGATGGAGGATTAATATCTAGAATATACAAAGAACTCAAAAACAAGAAAAAACAAAAACAACAACAAAAAAGCAATTGACCTACTTTTAGATTAGAGAATTCTCAAATAAAATAAAAATAGCTAAGAAATATCTCAAAAATGTCTATAATGCTTAACAATTAGAGAAATACAAAATAAAACATTTTGAGACTTCATCTTACCCCAGTCAGAATAGCTAAGGTAAACAAAATGACCAACAGCAGAAGCTAGCAAGGACATGGGGCAAGGGGGACCCTCATTCACTGTGATATTGCAAACTAGTTCAACTGGTGTGAAATTCTTCAGTGTGAAAAGAAAAAAATCTACTATATGTCTCAGCTACACCACTGCCTGTCGCTGCCCAAAGTATTCAACATCTTTCTCTACAGATATTTGCTCTCTTCACAATAGCTATGAAGTGAAAACAACAGATACACAGTGAAATACTATTCAGCAGTAAAGAAATATGAAATTGTGAATAAAGTTAAATAGATGAAATGAAAGATAGATAGATAGATAGATAGATAGATAGATAGATAGATAGATAGATAGTAGTGAATACCTATACCCAGACATTCTTGTACATCTGTGGTTCTTAGCTACAAATTCTCAATTTTATATAACTTGGAATAACCATGGAAACCATAAGGGTAAAAAGGGACCATGGAGGTGGAAAGTGTGCAAATAATAATAATAATAATAATAATAATAATAATAATAATAATAGTCTAGTTCTGGTGACATGACAGGGGAGAAAAGGGTAAAAAAAAAAAGTCACTCAGGCTCTACATTTCTGCTCTGTAACTCCTGTAGCATCAAGAAGTGCTAGAAAGCACTGATCTGAGCTACTCAAACTTGAAGGTCTTTCTTTTATTAACACTAGAGTATAGCATGCATTGGCCGTGCCATCCGAGGGGACAAGAACAAGATGAAGACCATATTCGACCATGAAGAGGATTTTAAGAGGTTCTCTCTGCACAGAAGACAATATAGAAGTCAGAATGTACTGTCTCATTTCAGAGCTGAATGTGAGATTCTTGGTGTGACTAGACAGAAGTATCAGAATTAAATAGGTCAAAGTAGAACCACATTTAGTGAGCCTGAGAAAAAACGTCATCAAAAGGGTGTCAAGGGGCATGAGTCAGAGAAGAGCTGAGCTTGGCTTGCCTCCTGTAAGGGGCCAGAGTGAATGGGTTTATGAAAGGCTGGGGCTAGTGTGTCTCTTTGTGCACAAAATTTATGGGGACACCAAAAACATCCATCAATATAAGCAAGATTTTAATGCATTAAAGTATTTATTTCAACAAGTAATGTATGATGAGCAAATGTCAACAATATAAAGACATTTTACCCTGAGTTTGCACGATCCATTTAGTTCTAATTCTGATTCTGGTTCCAATAAAACTTTATAGAAACAGGTAAACAAATAACAAAAATTGTCACGCCAGCCTCACCAGCAAGGAAGACGCAACAACAGGATCCTTCCTCACGCACTTTATTGGGGAACACACCATTGATTGCAAAGCGAAAGACCCCAAGCCCGAAATGGGTGCTGCTTAAATAGTTATCACAACTGTGTATAAGTGTCTAATTGGTACTTCTTGCAGAACTTCATTTGCATACTGTTCGGGAGGGTGAGGAGCTGCGTCTGAAAGATACGCAGGCTCACAGCAGGTGTTTACGACCCTGAATGCAGTTGTTTTCCACCTCAAACATCGGTGACAAGTGCCATCTTCTAATGGCGGCTCCTTACAAAAAATTCCAACATCTGACCTCACAGAACAGTCAAAGTTAAAATATGGATTACTGAACATATTATATAAAATTACCTTCTGGCTAAGTGTATAGGATATATACATGAAACAAACAAAAATTATGTGATTTTGCTTGGGTTGCAAGCTCAAAATATCTCATTAGGTACATATAAGCATATCAAAATCACAATAAAAAATTCTGAAATACCTATGGACCCAAGGATTTTGAGTTAAAGGATCTTAAGTCTGTATATCTATGAAGGTACAGTGTAGTCAACACTATAGCACAATTTCTATCTCTCTGAAGATTATTCATGCTCACTTTTAGTCAATCTCTCTACTTTGTATTCCAGATGCCCAGCAACTTGTATTTTTTGTTATAGATATGTTTTATCTGGATTTGAAGTTCTTACAAATAAAACAACAATGCATGAATTTCTTTATGCCTGGTTCCATCCACATCAATGCCTTTAGGTTTGTTTTAGCTAGGGTTCTATTGTTAGGATAAAACACCATGATCAAAGGAACTTGTTGGGGGTGGGGGAAGGGTTTATCTCAGCTTACAATCCATAATGAAATTCAGAAGTAAGAGCAGAAACCTCAAGCTGGGAACTGAAGCAGAATCCATGGAGGAGTACTGCTTATTGGCTTGCTCCAGATGGTTTGGTCGACCTCCTTTCTTATAGCACCCTAGACTGCCAGCCCAAGGGTGCCACTGCCCACAGTGTGTTGTCCCTCCCACATCAACCATCAATCAAGTAAATATACCATGAGCATGATCTAATGACTTGGAGAAGAGAAGGTGACTAGAAACCCAGTTCACAATGAGAAGAGATTTATACTCTGACTTTTCTTTAGGTTGCTTCCTTGAAGAATTTGATTATCAACATGTCACCAACAATGTGGAATTATATCACAGAAAATAAACATGAGGCATACCTGGGATCAATAGTGAACACTTCAAAGATAATGAAAAAGTCCTTTAAAGTTTCCAGAAATCAAACCAACAGCAAAGCAATGTATGAAGTGAAATGTACAATTTATTTATTTTCATCTTGAATCAAGATGCTTAGCTCCTAAGCTGAGTGTTTGTGTTTGCTGTTCCTGCTCTGATGTGTATCAGTTCTACCTGTATTCCTCCTCAAAAACAAAACCAACAAAACTGCCTCAAAGGAACTATTCCATCTCCTAGTCTAAAGAGACATTCTATAATATACATTCCCCTGCCTCATAAGAAAGCATAGAGAACATTCTAGAATGCCAACAGCCAAACCTTACAATGAAACAAACACTACCTTCTGCCAAACTTCTACAACACTCTACTGGAGCTGCCCCATTATTGGAGAATAAGTTGGATTCTCCAATGTTACGCTGAACACACTGTCTAAGATTTCTTGCTTTCTGGGAATCAGAAAGTTTCTAGGTTATGCTTATGTATGTTTTAAATCTCTGATTGATACTCAGAATCTCTTAAAACACTTAGCAATAAGGGAGACAAAAGATTGGCCACCCAAAGATACCCACATCCTTCCCCTGAAATCTGCCAGTATGTTGTATTATAGGACAAATTAGAAAAGCAAATTAGGGTATGTGGGAAATAAAATTACAAATGGAATTAGCATTGATGATTAGCTGACCTCAAAAAGGAGAGATTCCCCTAGAATAGCCAAGTTGGCCCAATGTCATCAAAGTGTTCTCTAAAGTGGAAATGGGAGGCTGAAGTGGAGTCACTGTCAGGGTGGCGAAATATGAGACAGACTTGACTAGCCACTGCTGGCTGTGAAACTGGACAAGGAACAGCAGCCAAAGAATGTGAGCAGCTTCTAGAAGCTGGAATGGCTAAGCCCATTGATTCTTCTCTGAAGAAGAGGAGAATCTTACTGTTAGACCAGTAAGAACTGTGTCAGACCTCTGGCCTACAGAACAGTGATGTAATAACTTTATGTTCCTTTAGCTCACTACATTTGAAGTAGCTAATCCCAGGAGCAATAAGAAAGTATACAGTAAGTTCATTCCCCAGTGGTTAACTGTACAGAACCCTGGGGCCTCATGCTCAGGACATAACTTGCTTCTATGGTTCATGGCTTGAGGGTCTGCAGTGAGAAGACACAGTAGCAGTAAAAATGTCAGTAGCTGTCACGGCAGGAGGGTGAAAAAGTGTGAAGGATCACAGTGGGAGTGTGAAGCAGTTTGGAGAAACTGGTGACCATGCATCTCATCACAAAGTAGAAAGCAATGAATCCTGGGGTTTAGCTTGTCTTCTCTTGATTTCCTTTTGATGTAGTCTCAGACCCCAGCCATAGGATAACATCACCTACACTCAAGAAAAGTCTTCCTCCTAAGTTAAACTCCTCTGAAATTTCCCACACAGACATGCCCAGGGGGGTGTCTTCTAGGTGTCTTCTTCTAAATCCAATTAAGTTGATAGAGAAAATTAACCATCACATACCTGATCATTCCTTCAAAACAATTAAATACTGGAAACCATTCAGTAGTCAAGCCATATCCAATCTCAGGTAGTACTTAATACCACCTGAGTATATACATATCCTCCACACTCCTGTGAAATATATGAAATATTTATATATTAAATATAAATATTATCTTTCACCTAAAAGTTTGACCAAAGAGGTTATTTATTTTGCAGGAGTAAAGACACTGTTAACAAAAATGCACGTATGCTTAGTTGGAACCATTCAATAATACAAATCCTTAGAAAAACTATTTCATAATTCAACATTCTAACTTCATTAATTATTTCTGGGAAAAGAGTTCTAGATAGACAGTCTATCAGAATGGCTGAGAATAACCTAATCCATCTCCACTGTCATGTAATATTTGCACTGCATCAAATGCCATATATAGACTCCACTAATGCCACTTACATTTAAAGACACATGCGCTAGAACATTTTCTAGGGTATCTCTACTTTGTTCCAATGGCCTGGAATAAATTATCTGGCTTCTGGTAAGATGGTAGAGACAGGTAGCATGTCTTGAAATCAGAAACCTGGAAAAAACTGAAAAACAAAACTTTATCTTTTTTTAGATAAACAAAAGTTTATCTTTTTCTCTTAATAGTTCATTCATATAACCAGTAATAAACGTCAGCCCTGTTTATATTTTTTAAGAAAGCTGCACCAGCTTTGTTGTTGTTTGTTTGTTTTTGTTTTTTCAAAGAAGGATTTCTTTGTGTAGTCCTCACTGTCCTCGAATGCCAGCAGGTCAAGCTGACCTTGAACTTACAGAGATCCACCTGCCTCTGCCTCCTGAGTGCTGAAATAAAACACATGTGCCACCACCTGACCTGCACCAACACTTGACCAAGCATGTACCCTAGAAGTTACATTTTTATGTTAGTCTGTATGGATCACTTTTCTCCTCCTGATTCCACAAGAGGTTGTCTTTCCTTAGCAGCTTAAAAGCTCAACCACAATGCATTAATTTTATAAATGAGATGTTGATGTCACTATCACAAAAGGTTCAGAAAGAGGCTGAGGAGTATGGCATCACCATGGCAACCTGCTATGATGAGAGCACCCAAGGGCAACGGACCACAGGAAACCCATTAGAAAGCTCTCCTCTGGAGACACGTTGTCGGTTTTTACTCAACCACTTAAGGAATGATCAGGGCCACAAAGTCAAGGAAGCAATCACTCTTCTCAACTATTGCAAAGAATGGCATGCAGTCTCCCAGCTTGTCTACAGCCAGTCCTACAGACATAACCTTGTAAACGGCTCTCCCATTTTTGACCTGAAAATTACAATAGAAAGATGTAAACATTGTGGGATATAGCAGCTCACTGTGGGGTTGCTTGCTTCTATATTAAGTTTTTGTTTGTTTGTTTGTTTGTTTGTTTTTGCTATTTATTTTTGGTTGGTTTGGTTTTGATTTGTCAGTTTAAATAGATAAAAGAGTTTGAATTTGGGGCATGCAAGAAAGGGGTAACCTGGAAAAAGATAATGTCACCCAGAGGAGTTTTATGGCAATAATAAACATTTTACTAAAAAAGCCATTCTTTATGTACCTATCTTTTCCTTTCAAAATAATAAGAATTGATTATTGGAAGAAGAATGAAAAGATTGAAACAGATCTACTTGAAGCCACTAACTTTCAACAGACACTAAAAACCAAAAAGAAAAAAAAAAAAAGACTAAGTGAGTCCCACCGACTCTTGAGAATTTACCTTCATGTTACTATTTTTGTGCTTTTCACTCAGGGCCTCAGAATGTGCTTGTGCTTTTTTTTTCATATGTACATTCTGTAGTTTTCAATTGGATGCAGGGAAGGTTGGTAAAAAGCTAGTTAATGCTAACCCAGCTGTATCCCAGGTACATATAAATTAAAGTAAAACCAATTTGCTCAGACTATGAGCCAAGTGAAGAATATATTAGTATCTGAAATGAGCTGCTTCGGGATGATTTCTCCCGAATGATTTCTCCCGGGATGATTTTTTTCAAGGGCATACAAGGCAAACATGCTGGATATTTGCCTATTAGTATATCAACGGCTGACATCAACAGTAACCATGATGTAGATTTACGTTATCACGTACATGGATTAAGGGAAAGTGGTGTTGTGTCATTAGCAAAGACTGATTCCAGTAAGAACTTGTTATGGTTAATTTATTAGATGAAAATTTAATGTACCTCTAAACTCATTCAGAATTTTCTACCACTTTGTGTTGCTGGTCAAAAGAGATTTGTGAGATTTGTGTAGTCCTAATTACAGCTACGATTGTAAAACAACAAAAAACATGAAGGTCAGATGTGAGGTGTCTGGTAATCTGCATATTTGTATATAAATCTGGATATTTAACTTTTAAAACTTCTGCTGAAAGGGGCTTTAGAAGTAAAATATATCAGAAATTGAAAAAAACATTCTATTTTTTTTCTTTTGCTTAGGAACAAAAATAACCATTTTTATTTTTTATTGTTCTTAAAAGTTATTTTTCTTACTTTTAAAATATAAATACCTAGAAATGGGACATATGTAGGAAAGAATTTACACTTCAGGGATGGAAAAGAAAACAAAATAACTAAAAGACTTTAATTTTTACTGAATTAATTAAGGTTCAAATTTCTACATATGTTTGCATATTTGTAAACATGATTTTTTTTTCTGTCTTTCTGTCACTTCTACTTTGACTTAAATAAATATATTTGTTCATGTGCATCTAAACACAGATACTCACTTAGGACCCTTGTTTCTTATTAAACTGCAAAGAGCTGTAAATATTTCAAACCTAGAGCAGGGTGTTCTCATTTATTATTGAAAGAACATGGTGATCTCCAGATACATACATACACAGAGGCAGACATCACAAAATCAGATCCAGGGAAATGTTGCAAGCAGTTGTTCAGTTACTGAAAGCTAGGAGAGAGACAGTGACCTGCTCACAAACCCAAAAGGTCACTGACCACACAATAAATTAAAACACGAGTTGATAATTATCCAGAAAGGATGAACTATGATAAGGCCAGCCTTCAGCAAGTTTTTCTCCTTACAGTGGGTCTTTTTTGGTCAGCCTCAGATCACGGTCGGTGTGTGACTACAAGAAGGACGAAACATGCAGGAGAGAGCTGATGGTGGGTGATACCTACCATTGCCTTCCCTCTCCAAGTACGAGGCAGATCTGAGATGAATACCAAGCTTAGGGATCACACATATATTCCGAGGAAACAAAGATGGGAACCATGAAGCAGGTCTGTCTTTTTCATGAGAACACATTAAACTGTCTCCCGGCCTGAGGGCTGTAATCCACTTACTCATAAAGTATGTAATGAACTTCCACTCAGACTACTCAAGGTTCTTAGAATACATTTGACACAGAACTCCGAACAGACAGATATTGAAGGTATTATTATCTACTCTCAGACTAGTAACCTAGCTTAAAATTCTAGCCAGTTAAATTAACCCATCCTTTGCTGTTAATTTACTCCCCATTAAAAACTAGGAAAACATAAATGAAGTCATTTTAATATACAACTGTTTTCTAAAAGTATGTAGCCCTGAACTAACTGCTGCAGACTAGAAACTGAAGGAAGGTCATGACCCACCATAGTGAGGGCAAGTGTGGCTGTTTGTCCTTCAAGTAGGCTCATTACCTTAGAGTATTCCAATGTGCCTCCTAGGATTCTCTTGGTTGCTACTGGATAAAGGCAATACATATCAGCATAAGAAAAAAAAACAATTAAAAAGAAAAAGAGTGAAGGAGAGAGAAAAAAGGGTAGAGAGAAAGGAAGGAATTGGAAAAGGGGAAAAAGGAAGAAGCATGATTACAGTTCATCTCACTAGAACAGGGGAACAGGCTATGTGTAGGAGGCACCAGAGACTCAGATATGACACTTGTCATGTTTCTTGTGACTGTTCATCTACTTCTTTTTTTGTAAAATTTATCATTTATCAGCAGTTCTAACAAGCAGGACAATCACCCACAAAATCAGAATGATATCTAATACCCTCACAATCCCAGAAACTAAAATTCAAATTCTGTTTAGAAAAGTCTAGGGTAGGGCTAGAAGAGAAGCCTTGGCAGTCAATAGGTGTTGTTCCTTTAAAGAACTCAAGTTCAGTTGCTGGCACTATCCAAACAACTTACATCTATCTGTAACCCCAATTTCATGGGATCCAATACCCTCTTCTGATCTCCACAACCATGCATACATATATACATGCAGGCAGGGTAATCATACACATACAGTAAGTCCATTAAAAAAAAAAAAGTCGTGGATAAAGACTTTAATTGTTTTGGCTTGTGACAGGTACTCACTCTGGAATGAATCTTTGTGATCAAGGAGAGGTCTCTAAAGCAGCAAACATCTTCCAGGAGAGGTCAAATCAGGAAGCAAGGGGTGTGTTCAAAAAAAGGAAGGATGTTATAAAGATAGAATATAAAATGCCCATCTTCTCCCCTCAACATATGTGGTTCTCCAGACTCCAAAGGAACCCATTAGACTTAAGAATTGCAAAGGATAACAGAAGTCCATGCTTCTAACTCTGCCAATTCTGAACACATTCTTTTAAAAGAGACCTAGAGGGTTTGGAGAGATGGTTCAGGGGTTAAGAGTGCTTTCTGAATAATCACGAGGACCAGAGTTCAGACCTTCAAACCCACATAACAAGCTGACCATCCCATAAACACCCACAATTTCAGCTTCTAGGGATCTGCTGCCTTCCTATGACCTCCACACATGCATGCACACATGTGTATCAATTAATTAACTAGTGAGTTATTTTCAAAGAGATCTACACAAATTAACAATGTCCAGAAGGGAGACAGTACGACAAGGAATTGAAAGTTATCTTTAAAAGAATGACAAAGACATGATAGATTTCAAGTATTGAAAAGTGTTTTATGTCAAAGATAGAGCATATTTATCCTAGATTGTCTATTTCTAGTGTACACATGTAAACAAACGCTTGTAGGACTCAGGAAGATAGCATAAGGGAATGAAGCTAGTTAGATGACAGGAAAACAACACTTTGTACCTGATAGCCAATGGCCAGTGACATTCATTCACAGGATGTGGAAATCTCTGGGGGATGGAGGGCTGTGGAGAAGTGGAGAGCTTAAGCTCCCTGCAAAGGAAGTGGGCCCCACCCAGGTCTGGCTAAGTACTGCCCTCTGGGAATCCTGGTGCAGCCTTTCAAGATCCTTCTTGTTCAAGGAGAGCCAGCAAGTCTTATTTTTATGCAAAATTTCTGAGTTTCTTCAATGTTGCCTTATTAGTTTTAAAAAACACCACAGGGGCCAAGCAAAATACAATTTTGGAAGGGCTCTCCATAGGACTTCAGCTTGAAATCTCTGTTCTAGAATAAAACTAATGCTAGTGGTTCAAATTCTTGATCACAATTTTTTTTTCTTGGTGCATGTGTGTGTGTGTGGGGGGGGTGTAATTATAACTCTTCAGCTCTTCTCTGAAATTTGCGGAATAAGTTTAAAATATATATGCTGTGAAAGAGCTTCTGAGGCAGTAGATGATTCACAAAAAATAGTTAACACCTAATTTAAATTTTGACAATAACAATGAAAGCAAAACAGTCCGTTACTCCTAAGTACAGACATGAACACACTGATGATGGATGTGTTGCGTGTTCTGCTGATGGAATGAGATATTAGTGCACATAGACACAATCTCTTTTGGGTATCGGAGGGGTAGTTCCTGCCCTTGTTTTACTGTATTGGAATGAAGAGAGTATGGTTTAGAGGGTTAAACGCCCTGGTTCTGGTCTTTGCTCTTATTCACAGATCATGTGATGAAAGGCCATGCCATTACATTCTCTAGTCCCAAACAACTGGAATGATTTATCACCTTGGAAGTTCAGAAAATGTTAAAATAGTATTCCTCGATTTCCCTTCCTCTCATGCTTGCTTTCTTGATTTCTTCAGGTCATGATAAGCACTAAAGTAGGTCTTTCTCTAAGCAAAGGCATATTTGCCCACCAACAGCAGAGATCTGTGAGATAGCATGACCAATGAGCCCTGAAAAGAACATTTGTGATACAAGTGTAGAAGGACAGAGTAAGGATTCCCACTGAAATTTAAGACGACGAGGTGTCCAGAATAAGACAAGATCTGGTACTGAGTCTCCTAAACATGGTCTCCCTGAGCAAGACTAAGATCAATCCCAATCTTAGAAATTCCTCTATGGAGACTAGATACAAAGACAGTGTTCTTTGCATTGTTGCCTGTAGAACTCTAGACAAGAGAATGGGTTTCATCCTCTGGTTACAGCTGTGTCCTTCAACTTCCAAGTAAAGTCAACAATTCTGTAGCTAATCATATGTGCTTAGCAAACTCTATGATAACTTCAGCTATGTTTCTATAATGGAAAAGGCAAGGAAAACCTATAAGAAAAACAAAGTTTGGTGCGGATGTGACTGATGACATGTAAATGCATCCCAGCACTAGGAAGGCTGAAAGATTGCCACCAATTCCAAGCTATCCTAGGCTACAGAGTGACCCTGCCTCAAACCCAAGCAATTCTGAAATCTCTTCATTGGGCAATACAGAACCTAAATGCATTTAATTGCATACGGAAATAAAAGAAAACGGAAGTGAAAGAACAGAGACGGAAGATAAGTTCACCGCAGTGGACAATTAAAGGTCAATGGAGCCCTCGTTAATTTGTTTAAATGAGCTATCTATAAGATTGCTCTTCAATGTTCACTCCCTCATTGCTGAAAAATGTCAAGAGTGAAAAACGCTTGTTTAGTCTGGGAAGTTAGAATATTGTCCCCACCCCCCAACTCTAAGCGCCTGTGCACACATTAAAAAAAAAAAAACTGTCTGTCTGGGGGCTGCAGGTAGGAAGGCGGCTTTCGCAGACAACGGAAAAATGGGCAAACAGCTCTCCATAGGATCTTATGACAAGGCTTTCCTTTCTCAGCGTGATTGCCCAACTATCAATAAACTTACAACTGTGGGAGAGCATAGCCAGAGGCAGTGACATCTGGGAGAATCCAGAGTGGACATGACCAGACTGAGCTGGGGCACGTAGGGAGATGGGGAGTGGAAGAGATAAAGGAGAAAGGGCACCAGGTGCAGCAGCCAGAAGGCCAAAGGTACAAAAAGATGGGTATCCAAAATATTTACATTATAGAAGCAAGTGCCTCTGGGTGAAGGGCATCCCAGCCCCTAGGCTGGCAAGTTTAGGATAGGGCCAGGGTATGCCAGCCATGCTCTGAAACAGGTAGGGACTGAGGAATGCTGGGAGAACCCTGTGGCCAGGTGTGCTTTAATGTGTTAAAAAAGCACCTGAGCCTTTTGTGCTGGATTTAAAACTTAACAATTAACAATAACTAATTAATGATAAATAAAACATACATTTGAACCAAGAGGCAGTTTTTGCAGAATCAGTAACAACAGCTTCTCCTTTTAGCCAGCCAACCAAGGCTCAAACCCCAGACCCACAGCTTCTGGCAGCTAAGTGCCTTCAACTTCACTAAAGTTTCATTTACAAAAGAATTCAGAAGCTCAGGGAGGATTAACTAATTTAATAAAACAGTGCTCTGCACGCACGTGGTTAGCTCTGTGTAACTGAGACCTGTTATCTCTTGTCATCTAGAATTCCTTTTCCCAGTAGTTATTCACTACTGCTTCCTCTCTCCAGACATGGGATCCTTGCAGTCTTTGACATAGCAATAGCAGAAAGCTGATTTCTGCGTATATTTCTGTGCAAACTGAAAGGAAATAAACAAAGCTGGTCTCCTTCACCTGTCTAATTAAAAGTGTAAACTACAGAGAAAGGAGGCTTTACATGAAGGCGCCTCATAATCTGAAATTTGCTCTTACCCACTCAGAAAGCTTGGACACATCTACTTTAAATTTGCTTCTGTCTTATATTTCTGTATTAGTTGTCTCTAATTTGTGTTTGGGTTGAAATTTAGTCCCCAAAGGCGAGAGAGCGGGGTACGAATGAGGGAGCTATGTTATCAGAAGGCCGGTGAGACAGCTCTGATGTGAGCACTGTGCCAGCTCTCCTATGTCCATAGCCCAGGCCAAAATCTGCCCTCAGCTATGCATGCACAGCTTCCATTGACGTCAGTAAGAACTGTGCTCATGTAACAGGAGGCAGAAATTTGGCTCTTTGATTTTAATAGAATTAAATGCCAAACGTTTTGCTGATGCAGGTTGCAAATTTAAATCCCCAGGGGTTAGAAAAAAAATGCAACAGAATACTGCTCTGTTGGCAATCCCATCGGCTGCAGAGGCCATGTAATTAAGTGAGTACCAAATTTCTCAAGCCTAACTTGGAAGCCCTTAACACTATTGTGCCTGTGTGCTGTGTGTGGCCTCCTATTGCAGAAAGATCTTTAAATGCGATTCCAAGATTTATTCCGGAGCTTCAGATGCAATCCTAACACAAAACTCTGATTCCTTGTCAGTTGTAGAATTCTGTTTCTGGTGAGGACATTCATTCACAAGGATGCTAAAATGAGCTCAGGGTGCCAAGTAGACTCCACACCCCAGCTTAGATGATTGGTGTGTTAATGTAATAGAATCAAAGGGCTTAGCATTCTTATAGCACTTGGCTTCAGTTTCTGTCCAATTTATGTTCAGGCATATCCATAGCTTTGTCTCAATATTTGTGTGGTTTCTAAAAATCTAATTTAATTTTGTGCAATGATGTTAACAATTGGGTCTCCCAGACCTGAGCATCTGGTTCTAAGATTCCGAGTGATGAAACACAAGCCGGTTGCAATACTGTGTCAGGCCAATGACAAAAAGGAAAAATTATTACCCCAACTGAGATGAAACGGCTTATTTCTGGTTTCTTAATCAGCTGTTCAGACTTCTCTCAGCTTTGGGTCTAGATTTTTCCTGAAGTGTTTGGAGCTTAGACAGATGGATGGCTCATCTTTACTCTTATGCTGGCAGCCTCCCTGCAGGTGACAATGCCTATGGGAGCCTTGGGAGATGAGTCATTTCTCACTCATCCTCAAGGAAGAGCTGGGTTGTATTACTGGTAAATTTGGAAATAAGAACAAAACCTGTCCCTTCTCTGTTCTTCCTCAATCTAGGGGTATTGTCTTGACTTTGGAGAATACGAATTCATTTCTGCTTCTACATCATAGATTTTACCCAAAGAAGGGAAAGAATACTACCCATAACAGGAAGTTGGGGAAGCTATTTTGCTCAGGTTATCAATGTCCACAGATTCAATGTGTCTACATCACCCCAAGAGCTTTAGAGACAATACAACTGATGCCTTGTTATCTCTTAGCCCAATATTTTAATGAATTGAGGTTGGGCAAAAAGTCATCAGCTTACCTTTGAAATAAGATTTTAAAAAGAAAACAGTATGAGAACATCTAGAAACAGAGAGAGATTAATATCACATGGAAAGAGTTTAAAAGTGGTTGCCCTTGGAAACTGGAAATGGAGGTGCTGTGAGAGCTGGATAGGAGGTCCCTGTCCTGTCTCTAGCTTACGTTTTAAGCTTGTTTTGATGGTCATTGAATAGTTCCTGATTCTTGTATCATACAAATATGATCTGGGGTGGTTTCTAAATGCATAAAGAGGATGAAGACATTTATAAAACCCCCTATAATCAGAAGACCCTTCTGCTCACCAGCTGCATCTCAAATGTCTCAGTCACCAAGCTATCTGACAACTAAAAAGCCAGCATTAAGTCTACCACTCTTTTGAGTTGATCCATCTCATTTTTACAGAGGTCATATGAGGCCAAAACATTCATCATAAAGTGAATTCATTTATCAAACTCTTTTGCATGACAGAAGATGGAACCTTTATCCTGAGATCTCAACAGAGAAAAGGCTATCATCAATAGAAGAGGAAAACCAAAGGAAAAGACCAAACACTCAAAGGGCTTACCCTAAGGACAGTCCAGGCAATGTCTGTTCTGGCAATAGTGTCAGTATTTCCTAGAGTGTAATCTGGCTACCATGATGTCATACCAAGAAGAAGGAACTATCATCTGAAACCATCCACTAATTCACTCAATTAATTTGGCAAATGTTTGTTGAATATATGCTACATGGTAGGCTCTTTGATACAATCTTTAGCTAAATGGCTGAATGAAAAATCAATCTCTGCTTTTAAGGAATTAATAGTTTACTGGAAGGAAAAAATATATAAACTGATACGGGTCATTCCATATCACAGATGCTATGATCAATACAAGGTTCAGAGTATAAACAGGGAACCAATGACCTTAAGGATTGGCCAACTTTTTGACACTAAGAATATTTTAAATAGTGATATACATATTTAAACTACAAAGAAAAATGACTGATATGATCGGGCCTCAGTAGAGAGAACAGACAGAAGGGCTTATACAGCAAGAGACCTTCCCCCAAATCTCAGTTTCTACCATGGGACCTCTAAAGATGTAGCAACACTGCCAGTCTCAGTCATTCACCTACCAAATGTGTCACCAGCCTTTCTGGAGATCCAAGAGGATCAATATGGTAACATCTCCAAAGTAAAAATTCTGAGTGAAAAGCTATTTTCTATAAAGTATTCATAAAGGATATTTGACTCAAGGCTCTGGAGACCACAGCCCTTGGGATGCATCAATATGCATTAGAATCCAATATGCTCCAGAGGAGTGATGCTAATACTGGTGTTATTTGGACTCAAATCCCTTCCTATCACTGTTCATGAAATCAATTGACCTGGCTAGGATATGCTGCTTTTAATGATAGAGAATAAAGTAGAACAGAATAAAAATAGCAGAATATACAACACATAGCAATGGTGACTATTGTTTTGTAAAAATAATGCTTCCATTCTATTTGTGAGTATGAATAGTTGTGTTTCTATGTGAGCATACATCACACAAACATATCTAGTCACAGTGTAAAATGGTGCTATTTTATACAGAAGAAAGTACTGAGATCCAGAGAGGTGAAAAATACTTGTCCAGATACTTACAGTTTACTAGTATTGGAGCTAAACTACAACCTGGTAATTGGCTAAAACTAGAATCAAATTTCCCACATCGGTGTTTTCTCCAAATCCTAGCCCAATTCACACAGGACTTCCATGAGGAGGATGGGGATGATAGAAAGTTGAAGCAAGATAGGCAAGGATGGAGAGCACAGTGGTTTGAATAAATGGCCCCCTTTAGCTCATATATTTGAATGCTTAAGCATCGGGGAGTGTGGTATTTATTGAGAAGGATTAGGAGGTATAGTTTTGTTGTAGGAAGTCTGTCACTGGGAGTTGGCTTTGAGGTTTCAAAAGCCTAAGGCAATACCAGTGTGTCTCACTTCCTGATGCCTGCAGATCCAGACATAGAACTCTCAGCTATGAGTCCACTGTGATGACAATGGACTAAGCCTCTGAACCTATAAGAAGCCACACTTGTATGATTTCCTTTATATAAGAGTTACTATGGTCATGATGTCTCTTCACAACAAAAACACTGACCAAGACAGAGAAGATAGAAGAAATGAACCTTAGGGTTTCCTTTTACAGCCGTACTAGACCTCCCCTGACATAAAACAAAATAAAACAAGCATTTATGAAGTGCTTACCATGAATTTTATACTATTCTAGGAGTTTCACATCTCACCTTTGTACAGAGTGGACAGTCTCATCATCCCAAGAGTCCAGGCAGGCAAACAAGCTCAGAGTTAGGTAATGACTCAAAATCACAAAGCTATCCAAGGGCTTAGTCAAATTTAAACTCAAATATAATTTTAAAATCACTCTTTTAAAGTCTTCACCATAACCCTGTTTCCATAGGCCCGCACATTTTGAACATGTTTCCTCTATATGTACTTTGGCCAATTTTATAAATCATATAAACTACTATGTATGTCTATATCTGTTACATATATAGTATATGTATGGATTACTGATAGATATAAAATATCTTGCCTTTATATCCTACACTTTAATTTACATATAATAGGATAAAATTGTACATTTGTGTTATCATGAACACAATTTATGTCTGAATTGATGCTCTCCTATTCTCTTTAAGTATCAGAGAAGATCTACAAAGTGAATGTGGGTGACCTGGGTATGTTTATATCCACATACAGTAACTTGAGAAAGAGCACTAGGGTAGGATGCTGAAAACAGTGAGTGTAATAATAACATAAGAAATTAATAACTCCAAAGATATTTCTACTGAACATTCATTAAACAGGAGTTATTTTTAAAAAGCAGCACCCTCCAGTTTTCTATACACATGCCTAAACCAACCTATTGCTTCTGTTGAATTGAGAAGTAGACTCATTTTAAAAAGCATGTCTCTCTCTCTTTCTCTCTCTCTCTCTCTCTCTCTCTCTCTCTCTCTGTGTGTGTGTGTGTGTGTGTGTGTGTGTGTGTGTGTGTGTGTTAGTGCTTGGGGTCAGAGGACAATCTTGGATGTTGGTCCTTGCCTCCATGTTTGAGGCCAGATTTCTTTACATTTTGTCCCTGCATAGACCAGGCTAGCTGGCCAGCATCAGAGAATTCTCTTGACCCTTCCTTCTACTTCACTGTACAAGCACAGATTCTAGTTTTAACCCTCCTGCACTTGGCTGGATATGAGTTCTGGGGATCCAGACTCAGGTCCTCTGTTTACATGGCAGAAGCTTTACAAACTGAGCCATCTTACCTCCCCAGCTCAAAAAGTAGTGTCTTAACCTACTTCAGTTTGCTTCCTCCTTGCTCTGGGTCTGCATTTCCCAGTGCACATAAGTATCACAACCCCCACCTCCACTACCTTCGAGGTAGTCACTTAGCCTGGTGGCCAAATTACAGGCTAAATGTCCTCTCTCCCTATAAGGACAAGTCCCCAAGCACCTGGAATTCCTCCTCATGCAAATGAAGCATTCACAGCACCTCAGCCCCAGCCAATGATGCACACTCACCCTGAAAAACCCCACTCACTCCCCAAGGTTTAAATAGCCCTTGTTATCCCCAATAAAAGAGAGTTGTTTTACAGAAAACTATCTTCCAGAGAAGGGTATTTCTCCCTCACTCACTGGACTGAGTTCCAATCTAACCCACCAGCCCCAGCTAAGCTTCTTTCCTTCTTCTACACCCAGTGTACAGCTTTGGCTGTATACCCCAAGGGCAGAAGCAGACTTGGCCCAACAGGGATGGGAGTGGTTGATGTGGAGAATTGCAGGCTTTCTATATACTACCAGTGTTGGTCAGAGCACTCTCCAAAGGGAATGCACTTCAAAATTATCTACACAAATAATCCTCACTAAAATAATATTTATCTTCCAATGATTTTCCTCACATTTCCCACAATGCATCGCCCTGCAATTTCCAGACTGCTTTCTTTTGCTCAATCACCTCTCAAAACTCTTTTGCCCTTTGCCTAGAGTCTCCCAAGTCAACTTTGAATTTTAACCCTTCCTTGGAGTTCCAAGAAAATACAATGCCATCAACAATGAAAATTATATACCTTTCAGAAGAAATCAAAAACTAAATGCTAGATCTCAAAAATGTGGTATGAGGAATGAAGAACACCTTTGGTGGACTTCTGAGTAACAGAGAATGAAAGACATTAACAGAATATTCAAGAAATGCGAGACAATCATGGGCATAATCAGAATATCAGAAGGAGAAGGGAAAAGTGGAGAACAGGAAACACATTTGATCAAATGAGATTGAAAGTGTCTCCAGATCGCCCTCAGATGCCAAACCACAGATCGAGGAAGGTCAGAAAACACCAAACAGAGTAAAAGGCAGGAAAGCTAGAGTTTCCATATCATTTACAAACTACAGAAAACAAAAGACATTTTAAAAACATCCTGAAAGAAGCTGGGGGAAGAAATGCTTTCTATACAGAGACTTGTATCCAACATTTTCAAAGAAAGTGGGTACATGAGAAGACAGGGGGAGGGGGGTGGTGAAACATTTAAAATAATGAGACTAAAGGGATCGAGTGGACCTCTAGTGGAAAGGCAATACCATAATCCAGGGGATGGGTCACAGTGGCTTTGAGTGTGGCTGCTATCCAATCCCGGACACATTCAGTAGAACCAATGTACTTGCTGCCAGGTGAAGTGCAGAGTAAGCAAGGGCTTGACTCTGATGCCTCAGCCTGACAGGCTATGGCCTCACTGACTGATGACTGACAGGGTGAAAGGCCTTTGTCTCTGCAATCCTCCTGGACCAGCTGCAGCTCATACCCTCTAGCCTCTGTCCATGTCTATCAAGTTTCTTCACCACTGGCAACCTTCCCTTGCCTGGAGCAGCCTGGTCTCCTTTAGAGAGATCTAAACCTCAGCTAGGTCTGGGGAAGGGTTCCTTCCTTGTTCATTCCCCTTGGCCCCAGATACAGTAGCTGCTTGCTCATTTATTACTTCTTCATCCTTGAGAGTCCTCTTTTACCACCTCTCTTAGCCACTTTCTACTATTGCATAAATGTGCTAATAAAAAGCATACACTGGCATATTCTTTGTGTTGTATGTTTTCTGTTCAAGTCACTGACATGGTTTCTGATTAAGCCCTAGTTGATTCAACCGGAGAGAGTAAGAAGAACCAGTAAAGGGACACAGTGGAGCACAAAAACAGAGAGGTGTGGGAGAATTCAATTCAAATAGCAGAAATGTTATAAGATGATGGGAATAGTCCCTGTGACTGGTAGTGCTAACTATCATGTAAGAGGAAGAATGGACTACCATATTCAGCAATATGGAGGACATTCAGTAACCTTAAAAGGTCATGTATCAACATTAACAGTCCAGCATCATGGTATCAATGCCTTGATCTCCTATACGGTGCCACCCATCCTCTTCTCTTGTCACATAGAATTTGGATAGATTTGGCCCCAGAGCTTTTTATGACATCTAAGCTTGGCCAGCATGCCATAGCCACTGGTCCTTGTGATTGAACACATAATACACATTGGCTCAATAAGACTTGCATTTAAGATGTTGCTGGAGCATCAGGAAACGAGAATTCTTTCTCACTGGAAAGAAAGCTGGTAGTCACCTTGCTCCCAGAGTAGAGCTTCCCCAAAGAGAGTAGAGCCAGGACAAACCAGAGCCTTATGACATTTGTATAAGCTCTTGGACCAGTAGCTGCCCTTGTGCTCTTTAGTAAACCTACGATGATCAATTCTTTGTTTCTTTTTATGCCAATGAAAACTCAATGTTCTTCACATACAACCATGAATCAGAATATAACATTCCATTAGTGACTATAAAGTGCAAAACAGTTGACATATTATGTGACTTGCCAAGTCTCCGTGACTAAGCTGCTTTCCAGTCTCCGCAACTGTGACAGACAGCTTCTTCTACTATTTAACCCTCCTCTGATAAATCAATTTTTACAACAGCACCTACATATATCACTTGTAAAGGTTGTCTTATGGTACTTAGGAAAGAAAGGATTGGGACTAGAAGATATTTCTAGATTATGTTGGGTAGCTATTCTCTTTCCATATGGCATAAGGCATTAATAATAGAATAGAAAAAAATCCTCAGGAAGTTATACTATTGTATAGTGAGCACTCCTTATTCTGATCTTAGGAAACCAGAACAGATGCGTCCATCCTGGTTCAGGATTTGAGAGACCCAACTCATCATCTCAATTCCTCATTTAGCCCCAAGTGCTGTAATGAAAAGTGATTTGCCCTTCCTTAGTTCAGCTGAAACAAAAAGCTAATTGGACAACTAGCCACTCTGGCACTGGGTAGCTGGGGAAGTCAGCTTCCTCGGTGAGTCACAAATACATGTAAAAGCTTATTTGCCTTCTGGAAACCTTGCTTGGGCCACACTGGATGTCCCTCGTTAGATGTATTAAATTTAGATCCCTGTGAGCTGAAAAGGGACTCAGCCTCAAAGATACCACATACCATCACCTCAGAGCCATTTGGGAGCTCAGAATCAGGAGGATGGCATGATTGCTGCTGAAAATGGAGGGGGGGGAGGTGGATTTAAAATCTCAGTGCTTAAATCAACCAATGAAATATTTATGAGGTCTAAAGTAGTGGGCAAGCTAACAACCTTCTTATGGGAATATCAATATTCTTGGAGCCAGTCTTAATCCAATATTCAGAAAGCTTCTCCTCCCCCTTCATCACTTTGGGTTCAGATTTATTTTCAGAACGCTTCCACCCTTTTCATAATCCTTCTCTATTAACAGGGTTGGTGACCGTAGATATGCCAAGGGCAAGGTGATGTGACAAGTAGAAGGTAGGACGAGACGTGGTGGAGCACAGGCAGGGGGACTCTCCCAAACAGTCACAGCTACAGTCAAGAGAGCTGTGTGGTGCAGCTGCTCTGGTAAGGCCGAGAATCTGTTCCCCATCCAGTGACTGTCTTGATGTTTTCGTCTGGTCTACAATTCCAGGTGTGTTCATAGGATTTTCCTTCCTGGCAAGAGCCTGAGTGAGGGGTGGGAAGAGGGAGAAGGGGTGGCCCTATCCAGTGTCATGGAAGGAAATTACTACTTGAGAAAAAATATTTTCCTTCATCCATTCTCTGTTGAATCTGGGTGTTCCTCACAAGTGTGTGAAGAGGGCAGGATGGTGTGCCCTCAGAGGCAAACCTATCTTAGCAGACAGGCCCAATGCGACACAATGTCCCCTTGCCTACCAGGCCCCTCAAGCTCCCCCACTTTGCTACCCACCACCCGGAGAACTGCCTATAAGGTGGGCTGGAATTCTACATTCTCCTTGCTTTCTTTCAGGCTCTCCGTTCAGTCTGCCAAAAATGGGGCCAGTTCAGAGGGTGGTTTCCTGATGTGGGTACTAGTCCCTCAGGACTGGAACAAAGCCTGCCAACTCATTCCAGGTCTGCCCGCCCAGAAGTTAGGCAGCAGCCCTCTCCCCAAGGCTGCTCTGTGTTCCCACAGCTTACCCAGTCTGCCCCTTTGGGTGCCCCAGGAGCCTGGGAGGCATAGAGACTTCTTGGAGACATTGCACAGGGCAGTACTGCCAAGCTAAGCTGGAAACTAGGGAGGCCCAGTTACAGGTTGAGAGAGGTAGGTGTGGGCAGTAGGTCTGGGGAGACAGCTGCTCTCTTCTCAGTCCTCCCTTGTCTGCTGGCATCTCTCCAGCAGGAGCTAGTGGGCACCAGCTTTAGAAGCTAGGCACCAAAGGTTGTCTGTCTGCTAGAAACCCTACATTGTGTCCAGGGGAAGATGGGCAGGGACCCCTAGCCACAGACACTTCCCTGAGTATTTCTTTCTTCTACAAGCTAAATCTTCAAACCCAAAGTTAGGAAAATAATTTTTAACTTTCTACACTTTAAAATGTGTGTTCTATAACTGTAGAGATGCAGTAATGACTGTCAGTCAGACCGTTGTGCTTCACCTTGCAGGATGAAACTTTGCAACTCAGATAAGAAAGTGCCTATTCATGATAGATAGTAGGGTATCCAGACTTTCTCCACAGACTCCTCAGCCACTTAGGTCCTGAGCAACATAAGTCAACCAATGACAAATGAAAAAGTACAAGGAATGGACAGGTCAGAAGGAGATATTTGTCATGTTTTCCTAAGCTAGCTCACTCCATACCACTCAGTAGAAATACTAGGGCTGCTCCTAGAAGCCAGTTCATCAATCCCCATTTGCTCACCTCTCTTCTCAGTGATTCTAAATGACAAGTTAGCCAGACAAGTAGTCTGATGTACAGTTAACTCCACAATTGCAAAGGCCAAAGAATAACCATAAAGTCCCATTGTTATGAGGCTGGAGAGCCTTAGAAGATGCTACCTAACATCATTCATCTATCAAAATCAGCGGCATCCAACTGGGGCCAGCTCTAATGCCCACTGCTCTAATGTCACAGAATCTGCATTGTACTTTAATTAGTTTACTAGCTGTGTGATCTGCGGAAAATTACAACTTCTCTCAGGGTCTCACGTTCTTCATCCTCAAAATGATGAAGGCAGTAGTATCTCTTCCATAGAATTCTTGACAGGTCTTCAGAGAGAAAATACTCTCATTAGTTGAGAAATGTGGTGATAACTGGAGCATCCAGTACAACCTTGAAGCCCTCTATGCTTATAGATTTCATTTCATCCCAACTTGATTCCACACCACTGAAGAGTCAGCAACGCTCCACTTCAGTTACATAAATAGGCAAGTTGTCATACAACAGACATGCTTGTATGCAATGTGGTGTAAATATTTAATTAGAAGTAAGGGACACGGTTCTTTCCTAAGACCAGCTATGGTGGCGAGGGACTGACTCAATAAGGACTCAGCAAAATGATTCTTTACTTTGGACCCAAATGACTATGTAAGCTTGGGGAAGAATGGTCAGGCTGCATATGTGATATTGAAGCAACACCAGACTCACACCGACATCTTCTCAGAACCAGTGGCTGGAAAACTAAGTCTATACCGTGAGCCTGTATGTGGGATCCGAGGTGACACAGAGAACCGCATGAAGGGTGTAAGGCGCCCTAACAAACTTTACACTCTCTGCTTTCATCTTCATGGGATTCTTATTGGTATTTTTCTCCACGTTTTGCCAATGAAGCAACTGAAACAAAAAGGTTAAGGAACTTGACCTAGAGCAAACATTAAGTACTTTTCTCAACACTGTGAGCAAATATCTGGCAAGAAGCAACCTAGGGGAGGAAGGATGTGTTCTGACGGGGTCATCCATCCTGGCGAGGAATGTTGGGCAGCAGGAACATGTGGCTGCTTGCTTACCTCTCTACAGACTAGAAGGCTAAGATGGAATAGGAAACCAGACTGGGTTAAAACCTCCAAAGCAGTAGTTCTTGACCTATGGATCTCGACACCTCCAGGGGTCAAATGACCCTTTTACAGGGGTCACTTAATACCATCAGAGACACAGATACTTACATTATGATTCATCACAGTGGCAAAACTACAGTTATGAGGCAGCAACAAAAGTAATTTTATGGTTGGGGGTCACCACAACATGAGGAACTGTATTATTGAATCTCAGCACTAGGAAGGTTGAGAACCACTGTTCCAAAGGTTTCACAACATCCCAGAAGAGCACCACCAGATGGGGCCTGTACTCAAACACATCAGCCCAGGGCAGACATCTTATATCTTAAGCATTAGGGATCACTGCTAGTAAGGGACTGTAATGAGCTCTATCTGACTCCCGCCTCATGAGTTCTCAATTGGCTGGCCAGTGAACCCTAAGGATCTGACTGTCTCTACCTCCCATCACCAATGCTGAGATTACAAGTGCCCTAAGCATGCCTGGTTTTTCTTCCTGCCCCCCCAATATGATATTTTTATTGATTCTTTGAGGGTTTCATATCACACTCCTCTATTACATTCACTTCTAAGTCCTTCTCTGTCCTCCCCACATCCTTTTACTTCCCTCTCCTAGCAAACAAACAAACAAACAAAAACAAACAAAATCCACTGAGGCATGGTCATACTCTCAGTTGCTGCCCCCTAGATGGAGCGGAGTCCTTTCTCTCCTGTATCCCTTATGGAAGTTACCTATTGTGAAGGACGACATTCCAGCATCCTACCACAGGTGTTAAGAGGTCTCACCAATGGATTCCTATCTAGAACTATTTTGTGGGGAAGGGGACTTGGGGTTGAGTTAGGTGTTGCCACCAAAATCTTCCATGTGCATCTTTCTCAACTGAATACATTGATATCATTGTGAAAGAAGCTTATTTGCTCTTTACTGACCAAAGATTGTAGGTTTCCAAATGATTTCTAGCCTCTGCACAGACTATAAACAGTGTTTACAGTTGCAGTAGGGCCAAAGACCTGGATATAAGGCCCTGGATGTAAGGCCCTCTGATGCAGATCACAGACATTAGTCAATATGGCTTCTGGCCACAGTATCAATTTCAGACATCCACCTGATATTCAGTGGCAACACAGGGTACAGGCATCAACACAGACTTAGCAGAAGTAAAACTATGGGCTCAGACATGGCCCTCACCAGAGCACAAGCCCACACATTACCCTGGAGCCAGGTAGCAGCTGAGGCCACTCACATCGTGGCCATCAGCACAGACTCAGTAGCATTAAGGTCATGAGCCTAGACATGGTCCTCCACAGCAGCCTGGACCTAGTCCTTACTATGGTCTCAGGTGGCAGTTCAGGCTATTCACATCAGTATAGTCCCCGGGGGCAACAAGGCCAACGAAAAGGACTATGGACTCAGACCACGGCACAGTCCATGCACATCCACATGTCCTCAGATGACAGCATGGTTCTCAGACACCGATCCAGACCTCAGCCACATAAGGGCCACTGACTCACAATAGCCCGCAGCAGCAGCATCACAGGACATGGTAGTCATTCCAGTAGGTCTAATCTAGAAAGTGAACAGTTCCTCATCTTAGGTCCCCGTCATTGCCAAATCTGGGGTGATTGATTATCCAGAAGCTTGTTTGGGGGGTAGGGGATTGGGAGGGGGATGAACATCTGCTTAAGCTCCTGGCTGTGGCTCACCCCCAGTGACTCTACTGGGTAATAAACGACATGATCCACCATCTACCTCAGCCCTCTTTCTCTCCAGTCACCACTGTCACGTCACCAGTTCCACCTTTCTTCCACAGCGCATGCTCTGCTCCTTCGTCATTCCCATCTATCTGTCACGGGTTCTTTCCTCGCAGAGGCTCCTGCCAGGGCAGGCCTTCCGCGCCTCCCTGGATTTTCATACAGGTTTTAGGAGCCACACTCAGGTCTTTATGCATGCAAAGGCAAGCACGTTAATGACTGAGCTATCCTTCCAGTTACCATGTTAGTATTTTGAAACCATATTGCATTTGATATCACCAGATGACTCAGATATTAGAACAATTGAGATGATCAAGATAAATGACATTTGGAGGATGAGGCTATAATCCTAGGGACTGAGTTCAGAGTCCTACTTGCGCTAGATGAAAGCTCTCTACCACAGAGATATACCCTCAGCTTCTTTTTATACTGTTTATTTTAAGGGATAATCCAGCTAAATTGTGCAGATGGGCTGGTCTTGACCTGGCCTTACACTAATCAGGTAATCCTTGAACTTACAACCTTCCTACTATGGTGTCTTTAGTGCTGGGAATATAGGCCTATACCACCACCACAGTGGTTTGAGACTTTTCTTTAGACTAGATAGTTGATATTTTCCCTTCTCTATCTAGATTGTTGGCCTGTTCATCAGAAGAGATAGTGGAAGCATGATAAATGACCTATGCTTTCTAGAATAGGTTTAACACCAAAATTGATAAATTCCTTTTTAAAGTTATAGCATTGAATAGCTACAGTGCCTCAGAAAATCCGATATTCCACTAAGTTTGAAAAATTATATCTGCTTACTCTACCCTAGTCATTACTCTTGGTTTCTTTATGCCACTTCTACTGTAGGATCCAATTTAGTATCACAAAGGAGAAAATTCAGCTCTTTGCTTTTTTTTATTTATTTGTTTGTTATTGTTTTATTTATTTATTTATTTATTTGGATATTTTATTTACATGTCAGATGTAATCCCCTTTTCCCATTTCTTCCCCACCTAGGAACCCCCTATCACATCCCCCCTCCTCCTGCTTCTATAAGGATATGCCCCACCCACTGTCCTACTCCCACCTCTCCACCCATGATTTCCCCCACACTGGGGCGTCCAGCCTTCACTGGACCAAGGACTTCCTCACCCACCTATATGATTTGCTTGGGTATTGAGACAGAATCTCATGTAGCCTGAGCTGACCTTGAACTTCCTACGTAGCTGAAGCTGGGCTTGAACTCCTGATCTTCCTGCCTCTACCTCCTGAGTGTTGGACTTTCAGGCATACACTCTCACACTCTGCCCTTTAACATTTTGTTTCTCTAATTGTTCAGACTTTCCAAAGTAAGAAACTGTGACTCTTTCCATCCTCCTCAGACCATTTCCTTCTCCCATCCCCCAAAAGACAACATGAAAGAACACTCTAAAACCGTGGCTCTCTATTAAAAGAAAGGAAAGATGTTGGGTTATTTTCTTAGCCAAACAAAGATATTATTGGCTGGCCCTTTTCAACCATGAACCTTGTCTGGTGGGATTTTTAGAAAGTAAATATGGCTGACAAATTTGTCCCCTGTTCCCATTCTGGAGAAATCCATAAAGACAGGAAATTCCCTAGCCAGGTTTATTTCTGTCTATCAGGGGGACCACAGGGCCTGACAGTGCATGGGCTTCTTGCTGCTCACTTAAAGAAGGAGCTATCTTTATGCAGTGCAGATCTTTCTTCTGTGACGATGCTCTGAGGCCAGTAACAACGGATGCTGGGCTAAGAGCCGAGAATCTGGGCTTTTCATTTTCAGTAACACTCCATTAAAAACTCTTCACCTATACTAGGCTTGTAGTTACTGCTGAGCTAACTCATACACAAGCATATGTAATCATTCATTCATTCAACAAATATTTATTGAGCATCTACTCAGTGCCAGCCCAGAGCTAATGACAGTGTGGCTTTCTCACCATATGAGAACTCTTGTGCATGTTTTAAATGAGCCATGGTACCTCAGGAAAAATCTCACGGCAGGCTATTCATGCATTGTATTTTATGTAATTTCATTTCATGATAATTTTTTTACATGGAAAATGCAGAAGAGAAAATGAAATTTCTTTTAATATCATCAAACATAACTCTCATTTTCATCAGATCATATTTTTCCTCACTTTTCTGTATTTAAAGTTATAGCTATGTGCTCACACTGCACACAGAATTTTCTGCCTTACTTGTTTTACTGATTATCAGCTTATTATTCCTCAATTTAAAATTTTGAGTCTTGCCAAAAAATACAAATAGTTTGCACTGCAATGGCATGTCAGAGCACTTCCCATAGCAGGAAATTTTATATTATTCCTTTTTCCTTCAACCCAATGTTCACAAAAAAGATGCATCTTACAGCTCTTGGAATATCCATACATGGATTTATTCCCAAGAAACATCCAAACAGCTTTCTAGCTAACTGTTCAGCAATCAATCAAATATCAGAAGGAAATGGTGAGTACAGCTTAGGCTCAACCTAGGGGACAGATCCTCTCTCCACACTGAGCCAGGTAAACCTAGAACACAGTCAGAAGTAGGGAAAACAAAGTAAGGGTCTAAAATGGGCAAACATCCTTAACAAATACTTCCAGAGAAGCTGTGCGGATAGAAAAGTGCTGGAAAGGAAGCTAGCTATATGCTACTAAGACAGCACAGGCTGAACCCTCAGCAAGACACCACTGCCTACCTATTAGAGCAGTCAAGACATAAAACATGAATACCATCAAATACTGGAGAATGTCGGAGCAATGGGAACCCTCATTCATCCCTAGTGGAGACTCAGGATGGGATGACCACTTTGAAAAAATTGTTTGGCAGTTTCTTATAGAAGTAAATACGTTTATAATGCATTCTAGCAACTGGTGTTTACCCAAAAGAGTTGAAAACATGTCCAAACAAAAACTACATAGATATATATAGTAATGCTGAAATTCAGAGAAAACCAAGATATATTTCAATAAGCAGATGGATAAATAATCTGTAGTACATTCAGAGAGTAGAATACTGTGTAACTCTAAAAACATACAAAGGAGAGTTCAATCTATGATAATAAGTTAAATAAGCCAATCTTGAAAAATAACTATATATAACACTATTAGAACTTGACATTCATATATAGGTGAAACTTCAGAGGCAGTAAAATATCAATGGTTGTCAGGAATTGAGGGGTTAATGGGATGAATCTTTGTGGGTAGAATAGTTCAGAGGGGAGACTAGTCTGTATGATACTAGGATGGTAGACACATAGAAACATTTGTCAATACCTGTATTCTATGTAGCTCCTGTGGGTGCTGGCTGATAATGCCATGTCAATGTAGGCTATTGCACTCTCTGAGAGAGAGGGAAGTATTGTATACAAAATCCTGGGCCGTCTACTAAATACTGCTGTAAATCTAAAGCTAGTCTAAAAGTAAAGTCGACTTTAAAATAGAGGCAAATCCAAAGCAGATTGTAAAAGTTTAAGGTAATAAATTGCTGAGTATAGTTGAGCGTTCTGTAAGGCCCACACAGGATAGGAAGCTTGGGGTTGAAGTCAAAGGATGGCTGGTTCAAGGTCATAAAACCAGATGTGATGAATCTAATAGAAGAGAAAGTGGAGAAGTGTTTCTTAAAAATCTGTGTTGTAAGTTTTGCATTAGAAGTATAGAAGTAAGATCATGAGATATACTATCTTAATATATTGAGAGATACTTTGTAATCACACTGGCAGCCTTAGAAACAGTGATCAACTGAGCAGTTATGAATATACTTTGTATCTAGATCCAAAGAGCCAAGGATTGATGCCTAAAGAAGAAATGGCAGATTCTAGGTATAGAGCAAGAAATATACATGGTAAACCTCAAATGTTGCTGTATCACTGGGAAAGCTACAAGGGACTGAAAAGATTATGTCTAAGGATCTGTATGCCAGTGAAAGAGGCTCTTAAAGATGGAGACAAAGGTTGAGGAGATGGGTCAGTGAAGTCCCTTCCACCCAAGTGTAAGACCTGAGTTTGGATCTCCAGAAACCATGTAAAAAGCAGAGTGTGCCAGTAGGTGTCTGTAACTCCAGCATTGAGGGAGTGGAGATAGGAGGATACTTGGCTGGCCTAAATGAACATATGAGCTTCACATTCAATGAGGGACCCTTGTGGGGGGT
>NW_021604588.1:4518163-4525569 GCF_004785775.1 Grammomys surdaster
CACACACCACAGGGCACACATTGAATGAGATGCGTAATGATGACCATAATGTCATGCACGATATCAAACATGTTGAACAGATATGTATATACATGTATATACAATAATTAAAATAACTGGTGAAGGATGATGGGAAATATTACTCTGAAAACAAAAAGAAATAATCTTGATTTATTTTGGCTTTTCTTTAAACACTAATTAATAGAATAACAGATGAGAAGTATCTCTTGAAAGAAAGTCTCAGTTAGTAGATGAATAATAAATAATAACATTTTAATATTCCTGGAACTGAGGAGATGTCTCAATAAAGTGCTTGTCATGCAAATCCAAGGATCTAAATTCAGATCTGAAACACCCACACGGTCCTGTGTGCCTGTAATTCCAGCACTGGAGATTCAGGGCTAGGAGGATCCCTGAGCCTGGCCAAATTTGATGAGACACTGTCTCAAAGACATAAAGAAGACATCCAACATTGACCTCTGACCTCTACATGTATACATACACAGAAGTATGTAAGCACACACACATATACACAAACATATATGCCACATACATCCAAGAAGATTTTAAATGTTTTAAAGAGTTATAGTATTCAACAGCCCATTACAAATTAGTGGATCTAGGCAGAGCATCAACACCTGTCTTGACTTCAGAGAAAGAAGACAGCATTGTGTGCTCCCCTGTGCTCTGCCCTTAGTCTGGTGAAAGAACAGACTCTGAGTCTCTTTCAGTCTAGAATCTGCTGCCATTTTACTAAAAATAAAAAGGATTGAAGAAGCTCTTGAACTACACCAGGAGTTGCACTCAAGCAACTTCAGACTACAGAAAATGTTTAGTCAAAGCCATTCTTCAGTAAGCTAAGCTGTACGAAAATTACGGGACAGCAACTATAGGTTTAAAGAGATCTTATAGAATATGTCAAAGATGTAAGAATGAACAAAACCAAATTACATTCTTTTAGGCTGCCGCTTGGGTGGTAAAAATGACAAAAATAAACAGAAGTGGTTTCTAAGTGAATCTGTGCAGTAGTTTTCAGGGAGGGAGGCTACAGATTCAGTTTCCAACTTGCCTGATGGGTGACAGCATCTAAACAGGCTTGTAGATTAAATATGGGGGTGAGGCGGAACAGATGAGGGGAGAGAAGGGGAAGTGAGTGGAGGAGGGAAGAGAGATACAGAGTCAGAGAGATACAGAGACAGACAGACAGAGACAGAGACAGAGACAGAGATGGGGATAGGGAAATTGGAGAAGGTATAGGTAGCCTAGCCTGAACAGGGTCTCAAAAGACAGGGCAAAGGAGAGTTGGGAATGAAAATCAAATCCAGTCCCAGGAAGACAGAAGCTAGCTGGGCTACACTGGTTGGGGCACCTCAGATTCCTCTGGCTCAATCAAGCTCAACCTTCATCATCACTTTCCTGCACTAAGCTTGCCTGACTCTCTGCTGTTCACACTGGTTCTTCTTGGGCCAAGCCAAGTAACATCCACTTCCTTTCCCATGTCCTTCATGGTAAGCCAGAATCCCCTGACCAAGAGAAGTGCTATGTTCACAAGCTATCTATCTGCAAAAGCTAGAGAAGACCTAGACCCTGGATTCTATCCCTCATATTCTGAGGGGATGTCATTTAACCTGAGACTCCCCTAGGGACTTGGAACTAACCCACAGGGCCAGGTCTTCCTCTTTTACAATCCAAAGTCAAAAAAAAAAATTAACTGACCCAAAGCAGTGGTCCCCAGATTAGAAACCAGATCCAGCGGCGATTAGAGAAGACGCCACTTGGAGAAGGCTGGCGCAAGGCGGATCAGTGCAAAGTATTCTTGGAATTGTTGTGTTGTTTTAAACATGATCATGTTTTCATTTCACATTTTTGTGACTTCTTGTCCATTTTCATCAGGGGTTGACTATTCCTCTGAATTTCTTCTTTGTTGTCTCTGGGGACATGGAGTATTTATTCAGGCTAGTGCTGCCTTCTCAGCTAGGATCTATGTGCTCTCTCTAGGAAGGCTCCATGTTGCCTGGTGTCAGCCTCCCTCGTCCTCATGGGCCAGCCTTCCATTCGCGTTCATCTGGCCTAGAACCTGACTTCTGAAGGCGTGAGTTGCAATAGTATCTGAATATTTGGTAGGAAAAAAAAAAAAACATTGGCAACAGAAGATCTCTCAATGTATAGCCACCAGAAGTTAATTCAAAATCCAGTATGTGTTTCCGAAAGCTCTCTCCTATGCTTCAAGCTGTGACTTCCCTGCGGCCTTGGTTCTGAATGTGCCCCTTTCTCTTTATACTGCACACATACAATCACTTCATACATCACCAAACAACCTGCTTGAAACAGACACAAAACTACTGCTTGTTATAAAAAGGCAGTTTCCTCACTGTGCAGGTTCTTAAACTGTTCCTAGGAAGTTTTCTATACTAAAACAAGTATACTATTTCAATTATGAAAAAGATTTTTAATATTTTCCTATTATCATTCCTTAGCCTATGTCAAATTAATATATCTTTGGATCATATTGTGTTAGACTATTTGATTTCTAAAATCACTGTTGGAGTTGTTGATTTGAGTTTGATTTTTTTAAAAAAAAATCTTTACGTGAATTTTGATTGGTCACAGGCAGAATTTCTAACAATTTCTGAAATGGCTCTAAACATATTTCTTCCATGTTGTACTACATATTTATACAAAACTGAATTCTCAGAATTAACAGTTAGAAAATCAAAATATTGACAAACTCTGAAAACCTACAAGGATGGTCTATGTTCTACAGTATCAATGCAGAATTGCAATGTAATTATTTATGTAAAAATAATCATATACACATCTCATCAGTCGCTTGATTTGTCGTTAATAAATGGCAGAATTATATGCAGGCCAACAAACTGTCTGAAAATAAACTCCTCTATGATTTATTGTCAGTAAATGTTTGATTTGTATGCTATTTTATACACTTAAGTACCTAGGCTTATATAAATACTTCTCTAGTAAAACGGGTGATGGGTGGAAAGGGTTAAGAAGCCTTGGTGTAGCTATCCCCATGGCCTTCCCACCTTTTGGGTATAGAAAGGACAGGAACGAAGTGTGCTTAGACAGGACAGGAACGAAGTGTGCTTAGACAGAACCACCGTCCCTGAGAAACTAAAGACAGGAGGGATAGAGTTGAAACATTGTCTGCCTTATTTGTAGCTTCCTTAGCAGAGACAATTAATGGAAATATATGCACTCCCAGGCTAAGTGGGAAGGCAGTCCAACTGATAAACCTCAGCTCCCAGGTTCCTCACTTAACCCTGTGATTGGGTGGGGTTCCTGGCATCCCTGGTTCTCTACATTGAGCCATGATGTTCCCACTTGGTGCTAGGGTTAATAGTTATTTACTCAGTACTGTGAATTTCAGTTAGCGTTTGGGGGAATTTAAAACCAAGTTGTGTTTCCTGTTAGAAAAGTCCCAACATGTTTCCACAGTAACGTGTTGGAGGATAAAGTCTCTTTATTAAGCCTATAACATTTCTATCACATCCTTCATGGAAGTACGTAAAGAGAGTCAACACAAAACCAAGACGAAGCTGTGTGTTCACAGGCCTACAATGTATCCTGCAGGCTGGGGCAAGGTTCCTCATACACCCCGGATTACAGACACTCTTGTACTAACTATTTTTCTGGTCATTGTGACAAATTACATGACAAAAAAACAACTTAAACCTGGGGACATTTATCTCAGCTCACAGGTTGAGAGGGTAAAGCCAGTATGGCAGGAACTGTGGTGGTGGAGAATGAAACAGTCACCAGAGGATCCAGGTCAGGAGTGGGGCCAGAAAATACAACTCTCTAACCCCACTCTTGAATCCTAAATTGGGAACAAGGCCCTGATATTTCAAAAGATTCTACAATCTTTAAAATCTGTGAAAAAAAAAAAGATGGTCAAATATTCAAACACATGGGCCTGTTGGGGAAGAGTTCACATTCAAACGAAAACAACCCTGGACATCTAGGAAATGTCTGCAGTATTGGTACGTTCTTTCTGCATATGGGAGGTGAGATAAATGGCTAGTTTAAAAACGTTCACGGCATTCAATTCAAAGCATATTCTCATAAGTAGTAGCATTTGGACCAGTTCCCAAGAAATAATATAGTCATGCTGAAGAGATGGCTCAGTGCTTAAGAGTGCTTGCTGCTCTTGGAGAGGACCAGAGGTCAGTACTTAGTACCACTAGGGAGCTCACAACTGCCTAGGACTCCAGCTCAGGCTATCCATACCCTCTTCTGGCTTTTACAGACACTTGGTACTCACATGTACACACTCATACATAGATATACACACACACACACAAAGAAAGAAAAAATACAGTCTGGTTTCTCTCTCTTTATTTCTAGAAAAGGAAAGTTACTCTCCCAAACTGGACACAAAGTACCAGAAGTGCTATTACAGTCCTGAAAGACAGCATGTCCCAAGATGCTGCCCAAGTGCAAGAAATGCAAAGCTCTGTGGTCACTTCTCCTCTTGGTGCAGTTAGGCCTGAGCTGTCTCCCATGTGTCACTCACAAATGTGTCTGTGTGGGTACTGTCCTATGTTCAGGCAAGTCCCTGGGCCTCACAGCCTACTCACAGGAATATATATATAAATAGGTAAATAAATAAATAAATAAATAAATAAATAAACTAATTAAGTAACTCACTTTTGGTCTCAGAAAAGCACTTAAAAAGTGCTTAAAAAGGCTCCCCAAAGGCTGTGTGACAAATGTCTTTAATCACAGCACTAAGGAGGAAGAGGCAGGTGGATTTCTGAGTTTGAGGACAGCCTGGTCTACATAGAGAGTTTCAGGACAGCCAGAGCTACACAGAGAAACTCTGCTTCAAAATGAAGAAGGAGGAGGAGGAGGAGGAGGAGGAGGAGAAGGGAGAAGGAGAAGGAGAAAAGGAGAAGGAGAAGGAGAAAAGGAGAAAAGGAGAAGGAGAAGGAGAAGGAGAAGGAAAAGGAAGGGGGAAGGGGAAGGAGGAGGAGGAGGGGAAGGGGAAGGAGGAGGAGAAAAAAGAAGAAGAAGAAGAAGAAGAGGAAGAGGAAGAGGAAGAGGAAGAGGAAGTTTATTAGGATTACTTTCAAAGCAATGGGTGAGGGATTGCAGGCAGATTCATAGGTGACTTTTTAAAAAAGCCACACTGGAAAGTCTTCACGCGGTAGAGATGATATCTTTCCTCATAGCTATAAAAGTGGATTCCCTTCTTTTAATCCTTCCCCATCTGTTCACTTTAGACCAGTGGTTCTCAACTTTCCTTAATGCTGTGATGCTTTAATACCGTTCCTCATATTATGGTGACCTCAACCATAAAATTATTTTTATTTCTACTTCATAATGTAATTTTCTATTGTTGTGAATTATAACATAAGTATCTATCTTTTCCAATGATATTAGGTGACCCCCTGTGAAAGGGTCATTCAACCCTCAGAGGGTTGTGACCCGTGGGTTGAGGACTGCTGCTCTAGACTCTTCTTGAGACCCTGAAGTCATATGCAATTATGAAAGAATTGTATACTATTGTTTTGGATACTCAGATGTGGGTCCCATGAATCTCTTCAGCTCCTGTATAAGTGGAGTCAATGGTCAACAGCAAAGCTGTGAAGATTTTTTAGTGAAGGCCTAGCCAAGCTCCTAAAAATGGCAGCAGTCTGGTTCAGATGATAGCCCTATACAATATACATAAATGTTTTTATTCATATTGAGTTATTTTGTATATATTATAAGAAAAAGATCTACTATATTTTCAAATGGATGTTCAGTTTTCTAATATGATTTGTTAAAAGACACCGTTTTTTTTCATCATGTGTTTTTGGTACCTGTGTTGAAAATCGATTCATTGTAAATATTTGGGGTTATTTTTTATTTTTTTTCCTGTCTTGAATAATTTAAGAATACCTGCTTTAACACTAGTATCATATTACTTTGATTACAATTATTTTATAACATGAGTAATATGATTCTGTTTTGCTGAATAGTATTTTGCTATTTCTGATCAATTCTGATCCTATGCAAATTGTAAAATTGACTTTCTGGAATTTTGTTCTGTACATAGCCTTGATGTGTACATTTTCTTACTATTAATTCTTCTAGTCAGAAAAATAAGGAGTCTTTATTTTTGTGTTTCTTCTTCAATTTTTCCATCAGTGCTTGAGATCAGAATGTTAAAGAAAGTTTTGCCATCTCATGCTTATTTTAACATTATTCATAATAGCTAATACAGGAAACAATCCTAAGCATTCATCAACAAAGGGACCAAACTGATTGACCAAAGATAATTTGATATAGATACATAAAGAAAGAGATGTAAATGAAATATTATATAACTTGAAAAAGCAAGGCAATTCTGTCATGTTGTCAACAATAGAGAGAAAATCACAGACACTATGCTAAGTGAAATGAGCCAGATGTAAAACAAAACAAAACAAAAAGACACCCGCTACATGGTCTCATTTATAGGCTTAATCTAAAATAACATTGAACATGAAGGAATAGAGATGAGTAAAATAGTTTCCCAAGACTAAGTAACAGCAAAGGGGCAGGGAAAGGAAAGTAGTTGATCAAAGGCTACAATGTTTCAGATCCACAAGAAGACTGGATTTTAGCTATCTATTGCACTGTGCCGTGACCACAGTTAATAATGAAGTATTATACATTTCCAAATTTCTAAAATGTATTTTTAACACTTCTACCACATGAAAATAATAAATTGGTGAAGTGATGAATATTTTGATTAACATGACTGAATCTTCCTCTAATGTATACACAGATCAAAACATCGCATAATCCCTCACAAATATACACAATTATATGTCAATTAAAAATAAAATAGAATAAAAGCTTAGGGAAAAAGAACTGACAGTGGAGAAGAGAAAAGCCACAGCTTTTTGGGTTGCCTCCAGGGTGGCTGGGCCTCAGCAAAGCCTCAGAAATTCAGAACACAATATAGAATTTCTAAACAAAACAGATGAGCCTAACACCAAAATTTCACTGTACAGTCTCCAATTAGAGTTACCCTTAGCTCTGCAAACTAGTTTTCTCACTCTGTGATGCAAGGACTATTGGCTTCCCAGATCATAAGTCCCCTTTGCCTTGATTCAAACTTCAGCCCATGCTACAGCAAATAGGCAGGGCCATTTCCAGTGACAAATCACAAACTGCATTGTTACTGATGCTGTCTGTGCTTAGTAAGCCTGGAGGCCCCTGTCCTGTGCAGATGCCCACGAAGTCAAGGCACACATCATCTTTGGGGATTTTCCTAGTGTCTACTGCCCCTATAAACTTCTTTCCCTGAAACCTGTGATAATTATGCAGGGTCCTCTTTATCATACCACTTGGAACTTAACTTCATGTAATACACTACTAATGTAATACACTACTAATGTAATACACTACTAATG
>NW_021604588.1:4525579-4538921 GCF_004785775.1 Grammomys surdaster
AATACACTACTAATGTAATACACTACTAATGTAATACACTACTAATGGGATAACTTCCTTGACCTAGGAATATCTGAATGTGTCCAGAAGTATTATGCATTAGACTAGCATTTCAAGGACCTCATCTAGTCCCATAATCTAACGTGACATTTTACCAGAGATGCAGAGGCAAAATGGATGTTACCCACTATGTTAAACCTCTCTTTTAAATACAAGAGCCCTCTTTCTGTCATCTGATGGCTTCAGTTGTTGCACGAATCCTAGTCACAGGACTCCCATGCCCTATGTAGTAAATCGTTCTCATAAGAGGCCCACACCAAACTTCTACATAAAAGTTTTAATGTAGAAAATAATCATTCAATGAACTCAGAATGATAGCTACCATAGGCTAAGAGTGGAGGAAGAAACAAATGGAAAGAGAACATGTTCATCCTGTACAAAGTCAAGCTTAGAAAGAAAGAGAAAGTTCTGATGTTTTATTTCACAGCATAGAGACCTCAGTTAGCAATAATGAACATTTTGTGTTACAGAAAAACCCATATGTGGTATGTTTTAGAATAGTTGATCATTCTTAATGCTCACCACCCAAGAGTAAGTATTGGAGGTGATAGCTAGGCGAACATGACCATTGCCCAATGCGGTATGGAGATTTGTGAAAAAAGCTCTCACTACTAATAGAAGCCAACTGTCTAAATTGTTTGAAAGAGACTTTCTTGCACTGTCATTTCCCATAAATTTTAACCAACAATTATTGAAATTTATTGAAAATTATCCACAGAAAATGATTAAAGAAGCAAAGATTTATACATAAGATTGTTTTTTCCAGGTGATATTTAACACACACACACACACACAAGACATGTACCCAAAATAAAGAAATTGTATCTTGGTACACTCTTGTAATTTTAAATGAAAAAGTAGGATTACAGAAGTGTATGTGCATTTGTATTCTTATACTGTTTCAATATATAAATACAAATAATGAAAACTGGAAACATCTTTGGATTCCATCACACTGGGATAAGTACTACATATGAATGATGCATTTGGGTGGTGTGTGTGAGCATTGCATGTGAGTGGTACACCTCACTAATGCATGTGGGTGTTGCATATGGGTGGTGCATGTAAGTAGTACATATTAGTGATGCATGTGAGTGAGGCATAGAAGCGATACATGTAAATGTTGGATATGGGTGGGGCATGTGAGTGATACATGTATTCTGTCATATTCCTAACCCTATAGCTTTCATAACAAAAATTATCTATTTACTTTGTGATGCATTACAGTCAATTAGTTATGATGAAACTCCAAGCCCCCAGCTAGGTAACTGCAGAAAGCTAGCTCCAACATCTGGGGGATTCTTCAGACAGGAAGCTGATGGCAGCCAAGGAAAAACTATTAAGGAAAAGGCTGTACTGCGCTAGGGACATGGACAGGTATGCATCCTGCTCCAGTTCTGCTCACACTGCCCACAATGGAGAGCTCACTACTGGGTAACTCCAGTACCTTCTTCTAGCCTCCATGGGCACTGAACTCCTATGCATAAGCCCATACTCAGGTATGTAGCTATTCACAAAATTAAAAAAACAAATATAAAAACATATTAAAGGAAAGGCTGTGTCTTTTCATATTTGTAGCTCCTGCATCTAACCCAAAATGGAGTTTGTAATTTGTGGGACCCAACGCAGAAGGACAATTTAGAATTTCTAGCTCTGGGCATATGACAAAAATAGTAACTGTAGCAATTAAACCAAACATGAACTTCTTACATATAGAGCCCTGTGTGACTACAGAAACCCCACATTCACAAAGCTGACTCTGAGCCTACACACTGAAGTGCTCAATACATATTTGTTTAAAGGAGGGGGAGGAGGAGGAGGAGGAGGAGGGGGGGGGGGAGGAGGAAAAGATGAAGGATAAGTAGATAGGAAGGTTACCAAATATACAAGCTTCCCTATTTTGCCTATTGGCCAAGCTAGATTTGACAAGATTTGGAGTGGGATGGTATGGGCGGAAAGTCATTCTTCTAGGAATTTTCCAGTCTATATTCAGACTGCTATATCATTCTATTATCCTTACCAACACACCCATTAAATCAGAGGTCACAGCCTCTGTGTCTGATCTGGACAACATGGCCAATCTCCTATACAAGACAAAAAATGATCTCTTCTGTCTGTTACAATATGACAGCTGGATATGCCTAGGATAGCGTCCCTTCTGAGCATTCTCCTTCCACCCACTTCTCCCCTTATAGCCCTCTAAGCTCAACCGTGGAGTTCTGACTGCCTGCCCTACCCTTCTCTCACCCCACTCATCCATCCTCTGCACTGTATCTGCCTGCAGAGCTAGCCAAGCACACACAGAGCATAAGAAGGTGTCTGCAGAGGATGTGAACAACCTCATCCTACTTCTTCCTAAGACTTCCTGCTCAGCTCAGGCTGGGGCCAAGAGAACTAGCTACCTGCTCATAAAAGCCACCAGAGGATTGGAGGAAATAAGGCAGCAAGGAAAGTCATTATAAAGCAAAGAAGGAGATGATTTCCTGCAATTTATTTGGTAGAGAAACAGTGTTGATGGAGAGTTATGGCTATGAAATGGAGAGTCTGATGCCCAGGAAGTTTCTCTGCCTCAGTCTCCAGGTCTACATCTAAGCCTTCTGATGATAAAAGAATACAAGAAGCCTAATATCCTCTCACACAAGCCAAGTTAGCAAAGTCTACTATTTCCTCTATTGGCAGGCATGTTGTAATATTTGTAATGTTATTCCCTACATGCATAGAACATTTTGGTCCTTTTAAGTCACATAAGGTAGGAGAGTATACGACTCCATTTTATAGTTTAGAAGACCAAGTAATGGACCCAAGGTCAAAATTTTAGCAAATACTGGACCTGAGACACAAAACCCAAGTTCCTTGAGTTTGGTCCAGTGGTTCTTTGTACCTTGATGGGGCTGAGGCTGGATCTTGACATTTTCCAAGTAATGGTGGTAAACATCTAAAGACAGAGAGGTAAACAGAGGGGGATGCGGGCAACCCTAAGGAATTGAGTATCTGGGCATTTTTCCTTTCACAATTAAGATAAATACCCATTAACAGGAACAAGAGTAGAAACAACTGTTTCTATTTGGGGAAAAAAGGTTGTCTTGTACATTCTTGTTTAATTTTAATGTTTTCTAGTCACATTGTTTTTTTTTTAGTAGCAGAGATTGAACACAAGGCTTCATGAGCATTAGACAAGCACTTTAACATTGAGCTATGCCTTGAGCCAATAGGGACACTTTGCAAACCAGAGAGTGACTCCATACCTAAAAATATAAAAGTATTACTTGATTATTGTCTGGCCTTCTCAAAAACATGCTCCAAATACAATCAACACAGAAAAATGGGAGAGAGGAGCCCAGTACACAAGTATCATGGTATGTGGAGACCCAGTGCTTTTCATGAAAGGTGGGGCAGAAAGACACAGAGTACTTCATCAACACCTGCCTCCACTGTGAAACGTTATGATTCTCTCTGCAGTAGTTAGAATCTTGTAGCGCTTACCAGGGGTCACTGAGATATTGTGAATGTCCTAGAATGCTACCATTTGGGGCTCTGTTTCTCTCCACCTTTATCACAAGGTACACAATTTTCCCCTATTAAACAGTCCCCCATAACAAACTTACTCACTAGTAACATTTAAACCGACAGAGACAACTGATTTTGAGTTGGAATCTCTGTGGTGGTTTGAATAGGAATGGCCCCCATAGTCTCATGTGTTTGAATGCTTGGCCACATAGAAAATGGCACTATTAGGAGGTGTGGCCTTGTGGAAGTTGGTGTGGCCTTTTTGAAGGAAGTGTGTCACTGTTGGGGCAGGCTTTAAGGTCTCATGTTCAAGCTATTTCCAGTGTGGCACACAGTCTCCTGCTGCCTGCGGATGAAGATGTAAAACCCTCATCTCCTTCTCTAGCTCCATGTCTGCCTGCATGCCACCAGGTCTTCCCCCATGATGACAATGGACTAAACCTCTGAAACTGGAAGCCAGCCTGCATTAAGTGCTTTCCTTTATAAGTTGTCATAATCAAGGTGATTCTTCACAACAATAGAAACCTAAACTAAGACAATCTCCAAAAATGTGAGCCAAATAACTCCTTTTCTGTAAGCCAATTCTTTGAGAGTAATTTGATATAGTTACAGGAAGTTGGCCAGCACCCTTGACAAGGTATAATGGATTTTCATTATCAGAACACATGTGCCCCTGGGAGAATGTTCCATCACTCCTGATTCTGGCCCTTTAGAGGGATCTTCTAACACTTGCTATATGAGGAAGACTGCTGTTACCCTTCGCTTCTCAGAAAGAGCCACTTACATCTTTTCCTTGAAAACTTTCTATGAATGAAAATGATAAGAAGACGGGGAAGCCATAGAGCCAGATCAGCAAAGGCAGCAACATAGAAACATAATTGTAAAACTAGACCTAGAATTCATCCTGTCCCTTGTCACCTAGAAAGGGAGACAGAGCCCAAGCAGTTGTTGAGCGCTGGTGTGTCTCAGGCTTAGTTCAATTCAGAGCTGAAGTGAGAAGGGTGGGTGTGTCTGCGGCCCAAGGAGACCAAACAACCACCCTAACGCAAGCACTTCCTGGGACTAATGAAGCATAGAGAAGAATAACACCTCAAACCATTAACCCCAGCCAGCCATAAAGCCTCAGGAATTGCATAGCAGAGTGACTGTTCCTGATATATTAAGGTGAAAATGTATTTTTTAAAGTTTATGGATTTTTCTTAAGTCACGGGAATCTCTCTGCTGCCCAAAGGCCTTTCCTCAGGCCAAGTGTACAACATGCTTTCCTTTCTTTTCTCCACTTGTCTCTTCTTGTGCCTTTGCTTCTAAACTGTGTGTGTGTATGTGTGTGTGTGTGTGTGTGAGAGAGAGAGAGAGAGAGAGAGAGAGAGAGAGAGAGAGAGAGAGAGAGAGAATGAGAACCATCTCCTGAGGCAGGAATACTCTAAAGGTAATTTCAATGGATAGCAAGATAGGAAGGAATCTAGGAATTTCAGGGAAGACCATCAAGCTACAAGAATCCCAATGGGGTACTTTAGCATTAAATCCAGAAAAAAATGCAATTATTATCTGACAAGTGGAAGTCCCTGGACCATTTTTAGGTCATTATCAGCCCCGCTACACATGATCAATGAACCTGGCAGGGCCTTGACCAACAGAACCTGACACAGGTACTAATGGCAGAAGTAGGAAAGGTCAAAAATGATGGGGCCTCAAGGGTGAAAGAAGTAGGAAACCATGGATCCGTAGCTGGGATGGGGGAAACATTAGGTGGTTAGCTAAGGAACAAGAAGGGCAGGAGGGGAAAAGAAATACCAAGTCTCCAATGTCTTTTCCACATGAGTACTTGCTCTTACAACATGCACAGCTAGAAGTAGTTAAAGAGAGAGGCCAGAGGAGAAGGCAAAGCAGAGAGAAAAGAAATGAAGGTCAAGGGGTTTAGCAAGAAGAACAGAAAAATTACTTTTGGCAGTCACTGGACATTTGAAGTTGTTAGGGGCCCCACCAACTATTAGATTACACTTTGGTAAAATAAATACCTCCTCGATGATTCAACTTCTTTCCTAACACAGTCTCTCTCGAGGTCAGAAAGTCACTGTGGGGAATAAAGAGTTAATGTTTGAACATCTCAAGGAGACTCTAGAGAAAATGGTTCTATTCTCAGTGTGAGGGATTTCCATTGCAAGAAATTCTGTAGATTGACAAAACTAATGGCCCCTACATCATATAACCATAATCCTCTTCAGTGTACAAAAGTCCAAAAATAAAGACCAGATGTCTTCAAATTGCTGACGCTGTTTGAGCTGGTTCCACTCGCTCACAGTGATTGCTAAACCAAGCTTCCCTGGACGCAGAGTTGAGGATTTCCATCATTGTATTATTGGCTTTTTGGCCACAGTTTTCTTGTTCATGTACACGGACATCCTTCTGGTCTCCTTGAGTCTGGGATGGAGTTTTCCACTCAGAGGACCCTTCTGCAGAAGCATTTATGCCTCTCCCTGCAGCCTCTTCTAGCACAGAAGAGGCGGAGTCGCATTAGTAGCTGTTCAGCGCAATGAAACCTCCACTGTGACTTGCTCAGATTCTGGTTCCCCCAGCAAAACTTTGTGGGAGATTCTCCCCCAGGCCAGTTCTTCGCAACTATTTTGCCTCACCCCCTAAAATCCTGAGCTGTGCTTGAAGGCCACACTTTGTATCCACAAGCTGCGTAGTGGTTCCCCCATTTCCTCCCGAGCTACCCATTTGGTCTCTTTTCTCTATTAGGTTTCAGACAGTGTTATTGGTGCTAACGTGTTGACTGGCTTATTCTTATGTCTTCCTCCTCTGTGTTTGCCCTGCTAATTCTTTATTATTCTTTCTCTCAACTCTAGAAGACCATACACTGCTGTCAGTACATCAGGAGATTTTAGTGAAAAAATTACAATGCAGCTAGCTCATATGGGGGTTCTTTGGCATAGAGTTTAATTTTGGTTTTTAGTAATGTGGAGTTTTTGTTTTGCTTTGGTTTAGTCTGGATTGGGTTGGGTTTTGAGACAAGATTTCACTATTTAGCTGAGGCTGGTCTGGAATTCAAGATCCCCTGCACTGGCCCTTTGAGTTCTGGAATTACAGTCATGGACCATCACTCTTAGCTTGAGTGGCTAATTCAATAAAAGGAAGAGAGCTAGGGGTGTAATTCAGTGGAGAAAGCTTTGTCTAGTGTGTGCAAAGCCCTGGGTTCAGCTTCCAGACCCTAGGTTCAGCTTCCAGAACCACAAAATGTGACTGTGTGTATGGGTGTGTGTATGAATGTGCATATGAGTGTGTGTGTATGAGTGTGTGTGTGTGTGAATGTGTGTGTATGAGTGTGTGTATTATTGTGTGTATAAGTGTGTATTTGTATGAGTGTGTTTGAGTGTGTGTGTGTGTGTGTGTATGTGTGTTCAATTTAATAGCATTATGATTTAGGTATGAAGACGTGTAGAAAATTCAGTGGACACCTCCCTGAATACATCCTTAGGATAGTCTGATCAAATTCTCCAGATCTTTGACCTTCATTCTACTTGTATGTTTGCAAAATTTACTTCATGGAGGAAAGAGATCATCTGTTTGCATCTGTGTTATGTAGACTCATGCGCCCTCTAAGCATATACTTGATTTTGGTTCAAAAACTAGAAAGAAGTGTTAGATAACATTGGAATGCCTCATTATGTCACACCTAGAAGACATAGTACAGTTTTCATAAGCTGATGAGGACAGCTTGAGCTTGCATAATCCTGAATATTTTAGGAAATCCCAAAATGAAAGTTATTACAAAGACAGGAGCACTGCCTTTAAGCCAACAATTTTCGATAATAGAAAACCACTTTCAAACAACTTGTTTGCTTTCAAAACTAAAATAGATACTGTTTCTTGTCTGATCTCAGAAGCAAAAGTGCCAACTTCACAGTGCCTTACTTTTCAAAGGGTGATTTATAGATGGGATAGAATCTCATTCTCCTTCCAACAGAGAGATCATTGGAAGAATCCAGCATCTTCACGTCACGTTCAGAAACTTTGGGCCTCATGCTACTCCAAGGTTCTGCACACATGATTAGCTGGTGTCTAAACAGCTCGGATTCTTGATGCTCGGATCCTCAAGACCACTTTTCAAAGTTGAATCTCAATTGTATTTTTAGGTTGATTATACTCTTCGTCTCCTAGCTTGCTGTCATCTCCATTCTTGAAAGAGCTTTCTCTTAGTGCACCACTTTACCACCATGTGCATAGTGTTGGGTTCTCTTTTGACCTGATTCCACTTTTCATTTCCCTTAGCCCCTCTATCTTTATACCCCTCCCTTCTCTCTAAATTCCCTACATGTCTGATACATTAGTTAGATATATGTATATATGTCTGAGTATACATGGTTATCATTAAAAACAGTAATATGGTGTATACTCATGCTTTTGATGCACTTAAGTGATGCTATGCTGGGTGTTTCATTATGAACTCCCTTTTTTACTTCCTTCTCTTTTCTCTCTTTCTTTCTACAAGCTCATGCCTCCAATTGTCTACCTCCATGACCTATGATCCAGGGAGTACCCATGCATATGTTCCTTCTGATTAGATGTGGAGCACTCCTCTGTGGTATTTCCTCGTGCCTAGGGTTCGCAAGCTATATATGGTGTCTACTGCAGACATCTCTTTAGCTAGCTACTACCAGATCTGGAATGGGCTCACTGTGGTGTGGTTCACCAGTAGTGTCCAAGCGTTCTAGCACCCCTAGCTCTCAGCAGCATGTCTTAGAGTAGTAGTAGAAATAAAATCTAGGATCCTTTACATGCTAAGCGTCCACGCTACCACTGAATTAAGTCCTTAGCCCTTCTCTCGCTATTTATAGCTTTTTTCCATTCTAATGAGTACAAGTAATATTCCATTGTTATTTCCATTTGACTTCTTAGTTTCAGTATATTTTCACATATTTGCTGGCAATTCCATATCCCTGTGTGAATTGCTTATTCATCCACAGTCACTTTTTATTGAGATATCAATCCCTAATTACTGTTTTGTCATCAGTCTATTAACTTGATCTACTTTTGCTGGGAAGGAACACTACATTTGGCTACACCTAAATATCTGAGCTTATTGCTGTGTGAATTGTGCTTTGGTAAATTTACTTTAAACAGCTTCACTCACTCCAAACTCACCAAGTTATTCTTTGCCAATAGCTTTGATGTTTAATTCTTCTAGGGTGTTATTATTTTCTTTCAAGAATGTGATATTTTTTTCTATGTATTATACCCTGATTTTTCTAAGTGATATTTAAATAATCCTTTGAAATATATTATGACACCGTGCTATCTTATAGGAGGTCTACAGACAAACAAGGATCTACTTTCTACTTTTAATTCTTTTATACTATTACATAGAATTGTTTTCTTATTCTTCTCGTGGTACATAATCTTCACTACTTGCTGTTACAATTTTCTATCTGAAAGAATGACTCTCCCTGAATCATCTTTTTTTTTTTCTTTTTTTTTTTCAGATTTGACATAGCAGTTCATGGGCTTTTTTTTCTTTTCTTTTTTCTTTTTTCAATCCTTATCAACTGTAGAATTTCCTCTGGGTTATTTCTATAGTTCTGTGTCCTTGAAAGATCACAAAATATTTTTTAAATTTTTTATTGGCTCTTCATGAGTTTCACCCCAGCCTTACTCATCTCCCATCCCCTTAAACCTGCCCTTTGCCCTTGCAACCTCCCTGCTAAAATAAAAAACACACAAACAACAATTACAAAAACAGACAAACCAAAACAAACAAACAATAACAAAGCATATCAAAGATCTTATCATGGAAGTTGTATTGTGTCACAGTGTGTCCCACAGTATATCCCTCTGTCCACATAGCTTCACTTGCAAACATTCATCACAAATGAGTCACTGGTCTGGTTTGAGGTCTCTGGCTTCTGTGATATCATCAGTATTGGATCCTCACTGAGACTCCTAGTTATCCTGTTGTCTCCCTGTGTCATGGAGATTCTACAGCTTTGGAACAGCAGGACTGGCACTTCCATACATCCCAACCATTCGCAGATTATATAGATGTGGCAGGGAGCCTTCTTGGAACCCTGGATCTGGGCCTGGGTGGTAGCAGAACTGGTCAAGCCCTCCAGCTCTCTTATCCACACCACTAGGCTCAGATCTCCAGTACTGCTCTGGCTAGAACACACAATGCCACCATCACCAGGAAGCAGCATCAGCTTTCCTGCTGTCCTGCCCTCAGGGTGGCTCACCCACACCCAAGCCTCCAAAGCCAGCTCCACTCTGCTGCCCAGTCAAGGCATGGGACCCACTCTTCCAAGTGCTCCAGCCTGGGAGGGGCTGAGTCAGATCTCTAGGGTTCTCGGCCTTTGGACCACCGGCTCACCTGTACCTTTTCCACCAGGGCCAGCTCTACTGTGCTGCCCAGAGAAGGTGCAGAGCTCCTGTGTGCTGTAGCCAGCAAGAGACAGGACTAGGTCACCCACTTTCATGATCCCAGGGCCAGCTCTCCTAACTGATTCAGGTAATGAGGGGTGAGCAGGAGAAGGGCATCATCCCTGCCCCCGTGCTATCTCACAGCAGACCAGTAATGTGGCCAGCTGTCTTGTACTCTTGCCTTTGGGGCTAGATCGGCCGCACCCCCATCACCAGTTTCAGCTTGGCTGTGCAGACCAGGTGAAGTTCAGGGCCTGTTCTCCCTAGTGCTACAGCTCGAGAGGGGAAGGGCTAGCTCTCCTGAGCTCCTGAATGACCCTCAGGGCAGCTTTCCCAACTGCCAGAAGTGTCAAGGGGGGTGGAGGGCATTTCTTCTGTGCCCATGCCATGCACAGGAGACAAATGACAGGGTATGTTCTCCTACACTCTTGCCCTTGAGGTGACTCACACACCTCCCGGGCCATCAGAGCCAGCTCTACTGTGCTGCCTGGGCAAGGTACAGGGCCTGCTCTCCCAAGTACTGCTGGAAGTGAGAGATGGGGCCAGCTCTTCAAAGTGCCACATTCTGTGAGGGTTGAGGCCAGTTATGCACAACCTCTGGTCATCCAGGTGGTCCAATCAGGGGCATCCCCATGTTCTCTACTGGTAATAAGAGCCACGACATTAACAACAACCCCTGCCACTGCATACCCAAGGGAATCAGGCACAGCCCTCTGCAACAGCTCAGGCTGGGACCTCACCATCACCCATGTGACAGGGCTGGCCACTCACGATAGATTACTCCTCTCCACCCTTGAGTCTCAAGTTCTATCTTTTTTTTTTTCATAATGCTGAGGCCACTCCACTTCTCTTTCTCTCCCATCTGACCAGCACATACATGTACACTGTGGTGACTCTGGCTACAGGCTGGCCACTTAGCTGGCAGCCTCCTGGTGACGTCTTACATCTGTGTTGCATGGCAGCAAGCTGTTGTCTATGGCCGGTAGGGCTGTAGATGGCATGGCACTCCACAGATCTGTCTTCCTCTTTCCACACTGTGCTACCTAAATGTAACTTGATTTAATTTGATTTTTATGAGTCCTAGGTATAAAACACCTTTGGCCACGGTCATAGTTAGAGTCTTATTGCTGTGAAGAGGCACCATGACAAAGGTAACTCTTATAAAAGAAAATATTTAATTGGGGCTGGGTTACAGTTTCAGAGGTTCAGTCCATGATCATCATGGTGGGAAGCATGGCAGCATCCAGGCAGACATGGTGCTGGAGAAGGAGCTGAAAGTCTCATATGTTGATCCAAAGGCATCCAGGAAGGTGCAGAGCCTAATCAAAGGAGGTCCCAAAACCCATCTACACAGTGACATACTTCCTCCAACAAAACCATACCTTTTCCAATAAAGTCAGACCTCCTAATAGTGCCACTCTCTAGGGCCAAGCACTGAAACACAAGAATCTATGAGGATAAAATCTATTCAAACCATAACAGTCATTAAGCCAGGCATCAAGCTAGGATGAACGAAGGACTGACATCTACACCAGCCCTGACTGATATAAGAACACCACCACCACCATGGTGTCTCCTTGCCCATTGCCAGGAGGTGACCATATGGCTTTTATTCCTTACCCTCCTGCATGCATTTGTCCTTATACTAACTAATAATAATAATAATAATAATAATAATAATAATAATAATAATAATAATAACAGCTCTAAAACCCCTAATGCAGCAGCAAGCAGTCAGATGATGTCATCGGCTCTTCTCCTCCACTTCTTAGGATTACTTTCCTTAGGATCAGCCTCATTCCTACCTATATGCTCTCCAGGAACAGGTCTCCAGCAGTTCCATGTTTTTCTAGCAACCTACACTGAAATAATCTATTTTCTTGTATCAGATCCAGATTGAGACCCATATCCCACTTTGTCCTATCCTGAAGCTTATCCTATTCCAGAGACTATGCAAGTGAACAGACTATAGAGGGTTCTACCTAGTAGGGCCTATGTCTGTTTGTCTACCAAATGCCAGTTCCCATCTGCAACATTGGCTAGTAGGGAAGGAATCACTTCTGGAGAAAAATTGGGATAGCATCTCCAGAAGAGAGAACAAATGCGAAGTGAGTAAACTATCCAACTGTAACACCACATTGTTCTTACTTACCTCTGCCTGGAGCCTCCTACTAGAATAAAAGCTTCTGGATGGCAGACTGTGTGACTCTTCACCTTTAGCACCCCCATTTATAGCCAAATGGTTATGCAAAGGTCATCCAACAAACAGTTATTACATGTAATTTAGGGAACAAATATAAGGATGTCCATAGATAGAACTATATTTCAAGAAGTTACATCTTAATAAGAAAGAATAGGAAAAAGAGACTGCAGGGAGGGCTCAGTGGGGTCAAACTTTTCTTTGTCACGTGATTCATGGAGCTTAGCCCACATTCTTGAAGTCCTGGGTACTAATGAGGCTGAAGCAGGATTGTGAGTTCAAGGTCAGTCTGGACAATATAGTTCAATCCTGTCTCAGACACAATCACTTTAGCCCGTGTCAGAGACTGTGCTTTAGGAAAATGATATTGGCAACAAGTACTGATTGGTCATCTGAGGTGTGTCAGGCAAGGTGCTTGAACTCTTAAGAAAGCAAGCAAGCAAGGTCTCTTCTCTTGAGTTTCTAAAGATCTTGCAGGAAAGCAAAATTATTTGGAAAGCAACAACACTAAACACACCAAGCATATTCATGATTAAGGAAGTAGAGAATGTTACATATGCTGGAACACTTAAACTAGCTCCAACAAGCAGGGAAGGTGTCCCAAAGGTTGCAATATTTTAATTTTTTTAAATAAAATTGAACACATGAGTAAGAATTAGCAAAGCTGAGTTTAGCATGTTTGAAAAGGAGTTAATTTCAGACAGAGAATTGAGTAGTGAATGTCTCAGAATAGAGAAAGAAGATAGCAGATTCATAAGAATAAGCACTTGTTGGTGCTTCTTAATAAAAATCATTTCTTACTAGATGACAATCAATGGTTTTAGTGATGCCATATATTAACTCTTATTGTTTTCTACAAGTCAATCTTTAAAACAACTTCATTGCTATTCATAGGAACATGTATCCTAAGGCTGGAAAGAGAGTTCAGTAATTGAAGTGCTCTCCCAGAGGCCTCGAGATCAATTCTAGAACCATGTCCAGTTCCAGGGGAGCCAATGCCTCTCTGACCTCCATGGGTACCCCAGGCATGTGACATACACACACACACAAAGAAAGAAAGAAGGAAAGAAAGGAAGGAAGGGAGGGAGGGAGAGAGGGAGGGAGGGAGGGAGGGAGGAAACCAGATAGGCAAATTAACTGTGAGTTCAAATGGCAGATGAC
>NW_021604588.1:4539021-4563777 GCF_004785775.1 Grammomys surdaster
AAAGAAAGAAAGAAAGAAAGAAAGAGTGAGTCTAGGCAGGAGGAAGAGAGAGAGAGGGAGAGAGAGAGAGAGAGAGAGAGAGAGAGAGAGAGAGAGAGAGATATTTCAAAGTAATACTTATTCCTTGATGTTCAAGCTAGGAGTGTATACTTTATTTAGTATTAATGGATCTTTCAAAGATCTTAATCACATAATCAGAGACTGTTGTAGTTTAGATCTAGGAAATACTTGGAAAACCTGTAAGACTAAGTTCTAAAAGGAGGTATAAACAATGAAGAGATGTAGCATCAGGGTGTGATGAGGACGTTGATACAGTGAACTGCAGAGAAGTTTCAGGTAGAGGTAGCCATTCATATGAAGGGGGAGGGCAACACGGGTAGAGAAGTAAAGGGGACACAGAAATGGCTTTGTGTTGTTATTGTTTGCTTTGTCTTTTGTTTTTTCTTGTTTTATTTTTAGCTGATGATCCTAACTTGATTATTAGAGATTATAGACTTATCAATTTTTAATAAAATAGAAATATTAATTCCCATATATTATGCATTGATAATATTTCTAAGGTAGGTATGGTGGCACATGCATATAATCCCAGTACTCGGGAGATACATAGTAAGTATGTATCTGAGCCAGTCATCTTTTGTGTAAGATATTCAGTTACCTTGAACATTTATAGAGTCTTGGGATAATGAGGGTAGGGAGGTGGCTCAGTCAGTAAAATGTTGAGTTTCATGAGACCCTGTCTTAAAAGTGTGCTTATTTAAAACTGAAAGCATTATTGCCAAACAAAAATATTTTAATCTTCACCTTCTCCATACTCAATGGACTTATTACAAAATCATCTAAAATCAATTAAACTTTCATTATTTTTCTGGGAAATATGAGATGAATGTACCACTTTCTTTCACCTTAAAGACAAGCACATTGGCTGAGACAGTAACTCACCCTTGGTGTTTCCTTCACAACTGGAGTAAATCCTCTTCTTGGTGGTGTGCAAATGGGGTGTATAAGTTTATCACCTACAGAGACTATAAAGGACGTAAGCTCTTAGACATCCCCAACTCTCATAAATGACACCTATCTGGTTGGGATCTTTATGGATGAGATCTAGACCTTCCAATGGTGTCATCTCTCTGAGTTTATCTCTTTCTTACTCTTCCATGGATCACACTATTCCTACTATGTTGTTCTCTTTGACATTTGTATCACATTGCCTACCACTGTTTGACAACTTACCCCTAAGTTGATGTCTTAAACTGAAGAGTCTTTCCTACGTTATACTTTCCTTAGGCACAGCTTCTTTTGTATAATATCTGGCACATGCTAGGTGCCCAATAATTTTTTGTTGAGTGGAGTGATTTGAAGTGGCATCACAATATTTCCTTGTAAATCCTTGAGTTCATTTGGGTACTGCTTTGTTTTAAATCAAGTAGCCATTAGTGTGTGTGTATGTGTGTGTGTGTGTGTCCTCTCTATCTAACAGATGTATCTGTCCTCATCTGAAATGCAATCACCATCTAGAAAAGTTTCACTTTAGCTTGGTTGTGGCAAGAAGGACTCACATTTCAGATGGGCCTCTCTGAAAAAGACCTGGAAATGAGGGTTCTTACGCAAGTGTTTTATTAAAGAAGTGTTCACAAGAGAAAGTGGTAAGGAAATGAGGTAAGCAAAACTGGGAATCAGTAATATTCAAGGGTGGGATCGGAAAAAGTCTAGCCTAGACCTCACTCCTCCTAAGAGGTCAGGAGCATGAGTTACAGTCTTAGAATGTCCCTTTTTGAGACCCTGGAATCTAGCTTTCAACTCCCAAGTCACCCATTGACTAAGTGAGGGATAGATGGAACACTGCCAGTGAACAAGAAGCAGACCCTTGGAGGAGGTAACACTGATATGAGTCATTAGAGACTCACAGACCATAAGGTCCACGTGGGAACCAAAGATCCCAAGCTTGGTCAGTGTCCACTATAACTGTAAGAAATGAGCCCCTGGTAAGAGCCAGATTTGGAACAGAGTGGACTGGAATTACAGTTGTAGCCTTACTCCTGCTGAAACCAATCTGTCATATAATCACAGCATAGGCCTATGTACCAAGAATTGAAAAGAAGGTTCTTTCCTACACCAATCTATTCAGTGTCTCAGCCAATTTCCGACTTACGTGTCATAGCAGAATCTATGCTTCTCACTGTTAGTTTATCATATAAAGTATGTTTGTTCTTTCAGTGGAGAAACTAAGCACTTAGACCAGTGTCCACTGGTAGAAAGGGGCATGTTTACCTCAAAACCACCAGTGCCTCTAGCATTATAAATATCCAATAAATACCTATTTAGTTGATGAAGAAAAGCTAATTTTATTTAGCAGATGATAAATATTTATAAGTTGACTACAGGCAAATCTGACTCCTGCTCTAAGATATTTAGAAGTAGAAATGGTATAACTTTATCATCTACCCTGTAGTAGTCCAATAAGATGTTTGCCATCTTGAAAAAACTCCTTGCTTAGTGAGATATGGGTAAGCATAAGCCACAATTCACTTAGTCTTAATTCTCTTTTCAAGAAAATTGAAGTGAATTTGCTACAACTCACTAGGAAGCATTTTCTTTTTTAATATAATATTTTCTATCTATCCCTTAATACTTTCATTTATGCATATGTGGTGGTTTGAATAAAATGCCCCTACAGGTTCATATATTTAATGCTTAGTCATTGGGGAGAGGCTTGAGAAAGATTAGAATATTAGGAGGTATGGCTTTGTTGCATTAGGTGTGGCACTGTAGGAAGTGTGTCACTAGGGTGGCCTTTGAGATTTCAAAAGCCCCTACCAGACTCAGTATCTCTCTCTCTCTCTCTCTCTCTCTCTCTCTCTCTCTCTCTCTCTCTCAGAGATGAGGGATGGTTAAAGTTTTAGCTTTAGTTTTTGTACTGTTTGAACTTTCTATTTGAGTTGTGCAGATAGGTTTGCTGTGCCCTAGCCACCAACTCCAACAAGTAATAGCAATACCTCTTTCCTAGGTAACATATCCCAGGTCAGAGTTTGAAAAACAATCACAGAATGAAATTAAATTGCCCAGTCTTTCATTTATTTTTTTCCTCTTTATCAATTTATACTGCATACATACAAAGTGACTGTAGAACTTAGTGAGTTTTCACAAACTACAGAAGCAAATTCTTTTGTGTCTATTTGCCACAGCAGGAGGCTTCCTGGTGGTTTTGTCTAATAACTGCACACATACACATCCCGAGAGTAGAACTCTCCTGACCTCTAACATCATAGATTAGTTTAGCCTTGTTTTGTCCTTTAAATGAATGGACTCACACTGTGTGAATTCCTTTGTGCTTGGCTTCATTTGCGCAACATTATTTGTTGAGCTTCATCCGTGTCATTGTATTTGGTTGTAAATCATTTGTTCTAATTGTTGTATATTATTCCATTGTGCAAAAATGCCATGATTTATTTATCCTTTCTACTGTCAATGAGCATTGGTGTTGTTTCCAGGATTTGACTATTATAAAAAATATTACTATAAACATTTTTGTACCCATGTTTGGTATGTTTCTTTGAGGTATGCACCTAGCGGTTCAAATTCTGGATCATAGTGTGAGCATATAGTCCGTTGCAATAGACAACAACAAACACCTCAAACTTTCACATCTGATCCCCATCCCTAGCACTTTGTGTTTGTGATTTTTCACCCTCCAACCTTGGCCATATTAACAAGAAACTTGTATTGAACCATCTAGTTTTAGTGACTCTTGCTGACAGCAGGGTCCTGAATCATGTTAATTCCTTGGAATGCACAGAAGTACTTCACTCCTGTGTGGGCTCTGAGTATATTATCTTCATTATAGAGAGGACCTTAAAAAGGAAAATGTGAGATCATTCCATTGTGTGGGTGATGCAGAGTCCCAGGATAGACACCTTGATAGCACTTGAAAACAGTTTTTGGGTTTGGTGGGAGTTGGTTTCCACAGAGTCAAAGGCAACTACAAAGAGGCCTTTGCATGAGACATAGATCAGATGACCCCTCTCCCACTTTCCACATACACCACAGCACAAGTCCCACGAGACCCATTAAAACAGAGATTGGCTGTTACTCCCTCCATCCCACTGCATAGCCTTCTTCACAATCTCTAAGTAGAGTGTAAATCACAGCTCTGTGGGTCTCTGAAAATCTATCTTTTGTTGCTAATCTCTCTGTTCTGAGGGGATAAGATGGGGATGGAGAAATCCTGCTACACTTTGCAAGTCCACAAACAAGTTCCAGACAATGGTGTCTACCCTTGCCAAAGCTGTGGTTCAATTTTTAACAAGCTTTTTGGGATGAAGGCTTGTTACTGTACTTGACTGGTTAGCTCCTTGAAGTTACTGTTGGAGTAACAGTTGGGTGGAGTTCCCAAACTTCAGCTTTCTTATAAAGGACTCACAGACACAGGAAGAGGGACAGTCCTGACTGCCCATAGCCTCAGAATGGTGTTACTGGAACTAGCATTCATACACTGACCTATAATGGGAAGCCTTCCATAGACATATAAACAAGACCTTTTTGACAAGAGAAGTTTCTTTCAGTGATGCAGGAAGTCTTGGGCTTAAGTCAAGCCCCTCCTAAAACTATGACATCACAATTTTGATTGCTTTTCTGAAGAATATGGAATTAAGAGAAAGGAGCAAATAACCCCTTGACCTATCAAAACTGCCACTTCTGAAGACACCATCATTTCATAAATAATGCAATTAGCATTCAGTCCCCATGTCTTTCAAAAGTAATTTAAACTTCTTGCCTTCCCTGTTGTTAACCAGAGCAACAACTAGACAGCCTGGTTAAATTTTTACCTACCCCTAACTATGTTTATCTTTAATAATAGAATGTTTATAGCTCACAGAGTTTAGTGACTAGATCAGAGAAAACCGTTTAAATCCAAGATAGTCACCTAAATGACCTCAAATAGACCTCATTTCTCACTATAATGCCACTTAATGCCAAGTGCTACACACCTCAGTGTCATGACAGTTGATAATTGCCATGACATGACTAGAAAGAACTACAAAGAAACAAAAATTGACCTCATTATATTTCTTTAAAAATCTTAAACCATGCCTAGAAAATATATGACTATTTTTCCAGTACATCCTCATTTTCTAGACCCTTCATTCATCTCTCCTATCTGTTACTTATCCACCACAATAGGTGGCCAAGTTGATTAGCTGATTTTCAAGCCTGGACTCTACCTTTCCATCCTTTGCATAGTCAATGACCTTATCAATTAACTTCTCACTTTGTTCTTACTACCTGGTTTTTTGATCCCAACAATGAATGAGTAAAGATCCCTTTCCTGGGATTTCTTCCCTATTGTAGAATGATAGAAGGGAGAGAAGGGAGTTTATTTTTTTATCAGACTCTTCCATTCACTCCCAAGAACATTTCCTTTCCTGCTGCAATTTCCTGTCCTAAATAATTCTTCTACTTGAGGTAAGTATATTTTCTTTGTGTCTTGTCTGTCTCTTCTCATATCTTGTTTGAAGATCAAATAGTCTGTTGTCTGTCACCTTCCTATTTCTACACACTTCCTGTTCATGAATCAACCTCCAGAAGGTTGGTCCCAAGACTCCTCCTGATCTCTTGGAGAACAAAGACTAGACTGAACAAAGACTAGACTCATTACCCAACATCATGAAGGGGATACAAATTCTCCTTAAAACTCAAATGTGGTAGAAATATGTGGTATACACCAAGAAAAATCTGGAAAGAATCATTATAATTCCATAGCACAGCCTTCCTCCAAGGTTCTTTCAGCTTGTTTTCTTTGTTCAAACTAAAGGCACCAGGGTGATTTACTGTTTACATGTTCACATGAACAATGACAAAGGCAGGTGAAGTAAGTTGACCGACCAGCCACCAGAAAAGTGAAAACTCATGTCACCAACCCTCCTGAATTGAACTCGTTTTCAAGCAAAATTCTTTAATGTAATAGGCACATTCCATGGATATTTCATATCACCACAAAATATGATAGTATATACTACGATGTATGCTTTACAAAGACATTCAAAAAATGTTGGTTCTTGAACCTCACAGTAAAGCTGAAAGGGGGTGGGGCAGCAATAGCAGGGCTGTTACTAAATGGAGGAGAGGAGGCTCATCCTTGTGGGGACCATGCTAAGCTTCTGGGTCCTAGTGGGTAGTTTTTCCATGCTTTTGAAAGGGGGAATTAATAAATAAATAGGCACAAGTATGTTTATTAAATAAGCATGTCCTAACACCTGAATTTTTATCATTAGATATACACTTCTTCAAGTTAAGTATTATATTTCTAGATATTAGATGTAAACCTCTGAATTAACCATGGCGTAAATAGCATCTTTTACAGCATGAAAACAAAGAAACCACATTCAGAAGTAAGTTGCCTGAGATCCCAAATCAGATGATTGTTGAAACGCTAGGGAAAACAATATCCTTAAAGAATAAGATATATGCCTTGTCCTTGTGACTTGCTAGTATGTGGTCTTGAAAAAATTACCTTGCACAACAGCTTCTTCATCTGTACAGGAGTACACTATCCAAGTGGTGTAAAGGATTGAAACTATAAAACTGATGTGCCCTGGAAACTATGAAAATGACAGATAAACTGTTAAGGCTTTTTAATATCTCTATACTTCAAGCAGGAGATTATGAAAAAGTTGAGAGTCTTGAAGGAAAAAAAGAGAAAACACGAAAAAACTTAATGAAATATAACCTATTTCCTATTGTGGTGCTTTGAACAAGAATGACTCCCCATAGGCCCATAGATTTGAATGCTTGGTTCCCAGCTGATAGAAGTATTTGGAAAGTATTAGGAACTGGGACTTTGTTGGAGGAGTCCTGTCCCTGGGACCTGGCTTCTCCATTCGAGTGAGCTCTGCTTTGTGCTGATGGAGTGAGATGTGAGCTCTCAGCTTCTGCCTGCCTGCTGCCATTCTCATCGCCATTATGGTCATGGACTCAGCCTCTGAAACAGTATTCCCAAAATAAACTTTCTTCTATAAACCACATTGGCCATGGTGTGTTATCACAGCAACAGAGAAGTAGCCTAGACATTCACCAACACAAAATAAACTTTTTCAAAGATACAAAATTCATGAGTAAGTTTGGGAAGCCAAAGGAATGGTTTGGTCAGTTATTGGGTGCAAAGCTGGGTCAAGGTCGAAACTCTTTTGTGCATATTCACAGCTAATCCCCCTGCCCACTACCACTTGGATGTCCCATACTGTCAAATCAGTCTTCAGATCCCTTTATTCAGGCTTTCATTGCAGATCTGAATGAGAAAACAAACAGAAACCAAAAAAAAAAAAAAAAGGAATAGGCTCTTACTTTATTTCATTGTCACCTAAATGGGTCGTGTTTCCAGCTTCTTCCTAAAATTCTGTCAAAAACAAACAAACAAACAAACAACATTCATTGTGCATATAGAAGCAAAAGGAACTATGAAGAAAGGAGAAGCGGGAGTTGGATAATTCAGGTCATGGAGACAATAGGTTCTTTCAAGAAAGAATTTTTTTAAAGCCATATTTAAGAGTCTGTACAATAACATAAAACTAGAGTCCCATTCTTTAAACATAAACAGATGTATAATGTTCACCAGCCCACCAATGCAATAATAAAGCTCAAGTACCTACAGGCAGAATGTGGCTGGATGTTCTTGAGAAATTGTTACTTTAAAAAAACCTATTGTTCAAAGAGCTATAGTAAAGATAATCAAATTCATTCTTTCAATTAACAGACATGTACTTAATGTCTCCTCAGAGCCCAGAGACTGCAGGGAATGTTCACTGCCAGGGTATTGACTGAAGTACAAGATCTGGCCATTGAGCAAACTCATTGGCTAGTAGAAAAAGACAAGATAACAAAAAAGTAATAGTGTTGTGGTGAAGGAGAAGAAGAAAGGAGGGAAGAACTGAGGAAAGAAAATAATAAAGGGAAAATAGGGAATAAAAATATATCTTTAAAAAATTCCTGAGTTTCCCTGAGAAATTCTAGACTGGTTTTAGTATATGATGGGAGGTGAATAATTAATAGTGACATTGGTGATGATCATTATTATCATTGATGAGCCTGAGGTGCTGTATGGATATGAACAACCTAGACTCAGTACATCAAAATAATCCCTTCTGAAGTTACATGCTTTCTCCCTTGTTGAGAGAGACAAGAAACAGGCCATGAAAACTTTGGGAAGTAATTTTTCAGTCACAATAAGGTAACTGTAAAACAGGACCTCCAACACACTGCAAGAAAGTAAAACTATACCTTGCTAATAATTTAACATCCAAGACATTGTGATGTTTTTAGAGAGATATTTAAAATGTGAAACTATTAGAACTAGAGGAGACAAGGGCAAACATATAGCCGATCACCTCACTTCTTTCTGAAACATCCCCACAACCTATGGGTCATGACCACTTTGTAGGACACATGTCATATATCCTACATATGAGATATTTACATTAACATCGTAACAGTAGCAAAATTACAGTTATGAAGTAACAACGAAATAATTTTATGGTTGGGTTCACCACAACATGAAGAACTATTTTAAAGGGTCACAGCACTGGGAAGGTTGAGAACCATTGCCTTAGAGTATGCCAAACAAAAATCATGAGCTTAATAATGTTTGCTGGGAGAAGAAACTAAATGACTAGTCATCCATTTTATTTGTTGTAAAGATAGAAATTAAGCCCATGAGTTTTGAAGCAGGTCTTTGACCCTCAGTCCGTTCTGTTTGCCATCTATGCTAGTGTACACCAGCAATCAGTCCTCAACCAACAGTGAGGGCAGAGAATGTTTAGAATACACATTGCTTTCTCACAGCTCCCACTGGGTACAGCAACTTCATGTCCATGCCAAAAATCAGAACTCACAAAGTTGAGGCATCACTTCTAGACAACTTAGACATTAATCATTGGAATCCTCACTATTACCTTTGACATTGTCTCAAGATTCTTTTTGTAAACCCCCCCCTCATTGTCTCCACCATCTCGCTGTATGTGTTTTCTCCTGTGTATAGATGCATGTTCACATGTATACATTTAGAAACCAGAAGCCAACCTTGGATGTCATTTCTTTGTACCATCTACCTGTTTCATTTTGAGAGGTTTTGTTTTGTTTTGTTGGTGATGGTGAGTTTTTCTTTTTGCTTTGTTTGTTTAGTTGGTTGGTTGGTTGGTTGGTTGGTTGGTTGGCATGGTTTGGTTTTTGGGGTGTGTGTGTGTGTGTGTGTGTGTGTGTGTGTGTGTTTGAGGCAAGGTCTCTCACTGCCTTGAACCTTGTTGATTCTGTTAAGTAGTGGGCCACTGAGGCCCAGAGATCTGCCTATCTTGGTTCCCCTTATACTGCTGATATTACAAACCAGAGGATTTAAAAGATAAAAAATGAACCCAGTTTTTTTGTTGTTGTTGTTTTTAATGCAGGTTATATGGATCAAACTCAGGTCACAAAGCATTTTACTGACTGAGCCATCTCCCTAGCCCCATTATCCCGAGATTCTATAAATGCTCTAGGTAACTAAATATCTTACACAAAAAATGAAGGCAGACCACTGTCCCGTGTTCTTACCACTTTCCACTGTAAATTATTAACAGAATTGTATTTTAGTACAAAACTCACTATTATCCTTTAAATCATACATAAGTGGCACTTGTCCACTGAATTAGTGAGCAATCCTGCCCACACATAGTTGTTTATCACACTGACTTAATTGTCCCTTCAAGCAGTAGAGCATCTTACTCTTGGTCTAGTAAAGTTTTTAAGATTTATTCATTTATTTTATGTATATGAGTACACTGTAGCTGTCTTAAGACACACCAGAAGAGGGCATCGGATCCCATTACAGATGGTTGTGAACCACCATGTAGTTGGTGGGAATTAAACTCAGGACCTCTAAGAAAGCAGCTAGTGCTTTTAACCATGGAGCCATCTCTCCAGCCCCAACCTAGTAATTTTTTAATTAATGTATATCTTTTATTAAAGTTATTGTTATTATTATTACTGCTATTATTAGTGTGCATGTGTGTATGTGTTTGTTTGTGTGTGTGTATGTGTGTGTGAGACAGAGAGAGAGAGAGAGAGAGAGAGAGAGAGAGGGTATATTCACATGCCATGGAATATGTATGTCAGGACAACTTTGTGGTATCAATTTACTCTTTCCACCTTTATGTGGATTCTAGGAAGCAAATCAGGTCACCAGGCTCTTGCAGTAAGTGCTTTTACCCACTGAGCCATCTCACTGGCATTATTGCTACATATCTTGTACTGTGGCATCAACAGTGCTAGTGATAACTTTTATTTTCTGATTAGTTTTCATTATAATTGATTCTATTTGACATTAAGGACTGTGTATAGAAAGGTAAGGTGATACGGTGTACCAAGCTTCAAAGAGCTTTCTAAGAAAACACAGTCAAATAGGGATAAGTGTACTCTCCATAGTCTTTCTTCTGATCTACATGGAGAAGAGGTGTTATTCTGATCTTGCCAATAGGAAAACCAAACCTTTTGATTACCCACATTCATCTAGTTAATGAATGATGCAGCTAAAACTCCAGTCGATGATTTCAGACTCCACATTGACTTGAAATGTTACCTGACGAGAGGAAGGACAGAAGTTAACTAGCAAAATCCAGCACAGACTAACTGAACTCTCCTGATGAGTAAACAGAACAGTAGACCCAAGAAAATTGCATTGAACTATTTTTGAAAATAGAATTCATTGCTGGAAACGCACTCTTCATATGGGGATAGCATTTCAAACCTAGAAGAGTTTAGATTTCAATCACTCACGGCTTAGCAAGAAGAGAAAACAACTAAAAGTAATTGAGGAGCAAGCAAGTAAAGCAAAATTTTAACTTCAGTTTACGTGTGAATAAATTTATAAAAATAAAACCAGGAGCACCCCTTAGAAGAGTCTAGAATTCATTTGTCAGGATTTTTCTAACATAAGTGCATGTTACTGAAAATTCAATGCTTCCAATTACAACTATACCTTTTAGAGTATACAACCAGCTACAGAGGTACGTAGTATGCTGACCTGGGGAGTGGGCTTCAGAAATTTTCACAACTTGGTTCTTTAGTTTTGATAGGTTAATTTGTATTTAAATCTTAAAGTTACCCTGCTGCTGTCATTGGGTGATCTATTTGTGAACATACAATCTGATTTTCTCACCCAATAAGCAGACACTCTGCAAGAACATGTCGGAGCAAAACTCATTTTTGGCTTTGATTCATCAGAGATGTCAAGGCATTTGCTCAAAGAATGTCAAGGGTTATTCAGACTTCAAGTATTCAGTTGTCCAGAAAACAATCAACAAAGTGGTATTAAAAATAAAGAAGTCCATAAATGACTTAAGTGGACATTTTAGAATCAAGCAAATATACTCTCTCAATTATATCAAGAGAGTACTAATAATACAATCTCATTGTTTTAATTCGATGTATTGTTTATGACTGAGTTATTAGGTAGATATAGATAAGTATGTAATATGCAAGTGAAGCAGGGAGTTTTAAGATTCAAACCATGGCTTTTTCTGGGACAGAATACATTATTTAATAAAAGACATTAGGGAGCATTGGGAGAAACTATAAAACAGGTAAAAATATCCTGAGAAATGTCACAGCTTTCTAATAGTCATCTGCTCCTATTAGTTACAATCAGATTGCCTCCAGCCAAGTGACAAATACCACTCTTAAGTCTAGACTGAGTTAGTGGTGACATTAATTTCTGCTTGTGTGGAAAACATCAAAAAATCTTCTGAGAGGTCAGACTCTCCTTAAAAATCAAGGTTCTTGAGGTTGGAGAGAAATGGCTCAGGAAATAAGAGCACTTGTTGCTTTTACACAGGATACACGTTCAGTTGCCAGCACCCACATGGTGACTTATAATCATCTATAAATATGATGCCCTCTTCTGACCTTCACAGTCATCTGGCACATGCCCCCCCCATACACATACTAGTTATCCAAATAAACTATAATATATAAATCTTTGAAAATATATATTGAGATCTGTTACCTGCTCCTGCTTTGGCTAGCTTTGGTTTTCCCTAGCTACTTACTTTAGTTTCATTTGTGTGATACAATATTCTGATGAAAAGTAGTATATGGAAGAAATGGTTTATTTTAGCTCAAATCCAAGTTCTAGTCCATCATGGTGAGAAAGTCATTGTAGGAACTTCCATAGATACTCACTGTGCTGGGTAGTTTTATGTCAACCTGACACAAACTAAAGTCATCTGAGGGGAGGGAAACTTGGGGAAAAAAATATCTCCATAAGATGAAGCTGTGAGCAAGACTATAGAGAAATTTCTTAATTAGTGATTAATGGGTGAGAGCCCAGTCCTCTGTTGGTGGTGCTATCCCTGAGCTGGTGGTCCTGGGTTCTATAAGAAAGTAGACTGATCAAGGCAGTATGTAGCATCTCTCCATGGACTCTGCTTCAGTTCCTGCCTCCAGGTTCCTACCCTGTTTGAGTTCCTGTCTTGATTTTCTTTGATGATAAACAGTGATGTGGAAGTGTAAGCCAAATAAACACTTTCCTGCTCAACTTGCTTTGGTCATGATGTTTCATCACAGCAATCCTAAGTCTCACTAAGACACTCATTTGTACAGTCAAAAGTAGAGAGAGAATAAATACATGTATACATAGTACTCGGCATATTTTTTTCAGTTGCATACCCTTTGGGATTCCTGCCTAGAGAACAGTGTCTCTCACAGCAGGCTGACTTAAGTAAGCTTCTTACAACAACAATTAAAATAATGATGTCTCTCACAGACATTCCCATAGTCCAACCTATTCTAGACAATATCAAATTGAAAGTCTTTTTAAAGATGATTCTAGTTGTCAACTTGATCAGAACTAACTATTCCTCAATCTCTCTCTCTCTCTCTCTCTCTCTCTCTCTCTCTCTCTCTCTCTCTCTCTCTCTTCCTCCTCCTTCTCCTCTTCCTCTTTCATCTTCATCCTCTTCTTTTTCTTCCTCTTCTTCTTCTTCCATCTTCTAGAATTCCCCCTTCTTCTCTCAAGCCTTTAGGCTCCCAGTTGTGTCTTGTCCTAATGTATGATATCTGACTTCTCTGAATTTCTTCTCCCTTGACTGTATTTATCCCACTGCCTTACAATGACTTATGGTGTTGATACTCATGGCACTGACAGATCTTCTGAATCCTGGGCTTGCTTTGATATTCCCTGGTCCTGAGATCTGGTCATTCTTGGAGTTAGCCCTACCTCAAGTCTTCTCAACCCCATATTAAATTCCTGATGGTTGGCAAAGCCATAAAACACATAATTGCAATAGAAATAAATTTAGGATTCTAAGAGAACTCTTGTGAATAATAAACTTGATCCGATTGTTTAAACACAGATAGCAGAACTAAATTACTCTGTTAGTAAAATTTTTGAATTATAAGAACATCTTGGATGGAGGATCATCTCCACTGAACCATGAGAAGAATCAAAATGACCAAATATAATACCCAGAAAATAAAAATGTGTAGTGTTACATAAATGCAGCTATTTTCTTAGACTCACATCTCTTATGGTCTAATATAGCATAAAATCAAATACCTATCTATTAAGATAAATTTGGAAGCATGACTAGCTAAATTCTGTATTTGTTTTTAAAAAAAAACTCCATCTGTTCTTCCTTGTTAGGGATGCTCAGGCCTCGTGTAACCAACTTACACTTGTTCATCATGTACTCTGAAGAACTGAGGGTAATAGAACTATAAACCCAAGCAGAGATCTCGCTCTTTCTGAGCTGATAGCACTCCTGCAAACATGGTGAACATCTTGGACATTCTGCAAGAAATGTGGGAAGCATCAACCCCACAAGGTGACCCCAATGCACGATGATGCTCAAGGTTGAACTAGAGACAAGCTCAGGACTCTGTGGGAAGCTATAGAAATAAAGAAAGTACCTGGAGATCTGGATAAGTGGGCATGCATAGGTGGCCAGGAGAGCAACATATATAAAGGCATAGAGCTACAAAAAAGGGATTCAAAAGAGGCTAACCAATGGGTGAACTACAAAGGTTTTGTATCTGTTTCTATGCAAAGTTTAGATAGGACAGTGAGGCACCTGTTAGCCACTCAAGTAGACTGAGTAGCAATGTTATGAATTGCATTTAGTAAAACATCACCTTGGTGGCCACGATCACAGTGTGTTAAGAGAGCAAACTAAGCAATAGAAAAACTATACTTATGCACAGAACTGAAGCTCTGGGTAATGTCATATCTACCTCTCAACTACATGTGATTCCCAGGAATACAGGCTATAATATACATGGTTTTAAGGTTCTGTCAGGCCCAGCACTATATGAGTTTTCATTTCTCTAACTCCCCTTAACATGTTGAACATGTTCCTAGTCAATATGTGCCCCATGACCACAGAATTACTTTGGTCCTTTGCTTTGTAAAAAATCTAGAACTATCAAGTATTGCTTGAGGTTCCATTTTTCCACTCACACCATTAAGCTGAAGCTTGTTGAATTACCATACGACCACAGTGATGAAGATTAGAAATGGTGAGGGTCTAAAGTTTAGATGATAAACCAAGGCAGACAAGGTATGCAAAGGGAACAGACTGAAGTGATGTTTGGGGAAAAAAAAAAGAAAGAAAAACTGATTGAAGTCATAGAGTGGAGACCAAAAATGGCTGGCTTTACTGTACTCATTTGTCTGCCTAAGATCACCTCTAAATGGAGACTGTGGCAGTAACTTTCTAGCTAGTGAATTATAATAAGCAAGACGATGCAGAGCACTCCAGAATACTATGTATGGGTAACACTGATCATCTTTCGTCTGTGACAGTCTAATTGATACTCATTTACCTGTTTAAAAAAATGGAGTGAATGCAGTTGCTACCACACAGTTGTTGCCAGCCTTTCTATCTTTGGCCTCTACTGTTTTAAAGCACTCATGTCATGCGCTGATAACATTTTGATCCTATAAAACCAGTTTATGAGTACACACACCACCAAGTTTTTAGTAAGTTGCATGCACATACAATGCACTCATTGTTATGATTTGTATTGTGATGCATAGTGAATTAAGAAAGTTAGTACCAAGGCAGTAATTCTATTAAATAGTATCACAGACCAACTAAATTCTCCCATTATTGCTTGGGTACAAGGTGAACCTTATAATTGCTGTTAAGACTATTTGCGGGGGAAGGGAGGGAAGCATCCTGGATAGGACTCTTGTGAGGCATCTTGATTAGTCCAAGGGAGACTATGATGGAAAATTCTGTACTAGGCTTCAGAGGTCACACAAAGAAATGCATATGTCTCAACCTTGGAAAAGTATCATCTACATTCCAGCAGCAAACTGTTTTGGAAATGTCATCCCTCTGAGGAGTTCATGCCAAACCCAATTAAAGTCATGGTAATAAAGAGTGTAGAAAGATGACACAAATAGCTAGAAAGGACCATGAAGTGTTAGAACTATTCTAGTCTAACTCTCTTGTTTGTAGCGGAGGAAACTAAGGTCCAAAGAGCTAAAGGTACAAATTTCTCAGCATTAACAGCACTGTCCCCAGATCCCCTGGCTGCAGGTTCATCCACCTCCATATTACACATTATCTCATCACAGAGCTGTGAAGTTGTATGCAGCAATGCTTTCTGGCTGAGATTCAGATATGTTTCCATGTGGAATTAGGCGCCCTCCAGTCCTGAGGTCATCTGTGTGCACCATGCTATTAAGAGTAACTGCAGTGGAATGTTTGTAGACACTTAGATAGGAATCTAGCTGCATCCCCTTAGTGGTATGGGTCTGAGGACCCCCAGGGAAAGGACTTGAACTGCATCCATAATTGAAGTCTAGACAAATACAGACATTTCTGATAGATTGGCGAGGTCTCAAGGGAAGCCATGCTCTAAAAATGCTACAACGAAGTCACCAAAGGAAAAGTTGCTCTAAGTGGGATGGAGTCAGAAGGGACAGAATTAGAACTGAGGACTGATTGTAGGAAACGGAGCAGTTATTCTGGGTATAATATGAGGCTATCTTTGAAACACTCTCTATCTACCCCCAACAAACCTCCAGGGATGTCTGTATACTCAAGCAACTTTGCTTGAAAACAAACATATGAAAGAAATGAATCTCTCAAATACACCTATATCTTGAGGAGAAAGTTACCTCTAACAAGGGCTAAGTTGTAACAAATCAGGGAAGACTTTCCTACCAGAGAGACAAATAGTTAAGAGACCCTCTGGAAGTACAAGACATGATAGTCCATCAGCAAAACTCTCAGAGAGCAGATAAGCAGAGACAGAGAACATCTCTGAAGAATAAGAAAAAGAATTCCCTATCAAAGGAAGTTGAGGGGTGAAACAGATTTATCACTCTGCCAAGGTCTTTGTATCGAGAGTGACTAGTGTTACAGCCATCTGCAGTGAGAAGATACATGCACAATAGAGTGCAGCAGTGCCCTGGGATACAAACAGGAAAGCAAAGCTGAGAATGCACAGGTTGTTTCTTCAACATATGTATAACATAGAATGGGGCCAAAGAATGGTAGCAGGTATAAGCTTTGTACCCCTATGTCAACAATGTTGACTCTCTCCAAAAAGAAATGTCAGTTTGGTTGATGTGATATTAAAGGGAGAAGAATCTTTGATAAAGGATTTCACTAGTGATAGCCAACTCATAACAACTAGAACAGTGAGAATTTTAGTCCTCAAAGAAAGAGTCAGAGTACTACAGTGTGTATAATAAACTGCTCAATAAATAAAAGCAACATTCTGAATTATATGTGAGATCTCATCTTTCTGAAGTTTCCTAAAACCATAGAAACAAAAGTATGACTGAGGTCTAACCACTGGTCAGATGAGCATTACTTGTCAACAGACTGGAGGACAAACTGTTAAAATAATGTTATCCAAACTCTAGAAATAAATTAAGTTTTAGAGCATCCAGGCTTCATAAGACTCAAGAGTTAATGGTCCAAATCTTCAACTAAAAGCTACACAGATTCTGTCAGAGTCCAAATCTTAACACACACACATACACACACACACATACATACACACACATACACACACACACACACACACATACACATATGCCAACTGTATTATGTATTGATGGAACTATGATGCCAACTGTATTATGTATTGATGGAACTATGATTCATCTGTCTTCCAGCTCAGACATCTGTCCAATAATCAAGTTTCATGCAAAGTGGCATTGCATATAGAAGTTTCTTTATGAATTTAATGGAACTTTTTCAAGAATTCCCAGAGCAAAAGTTCTAGGAGCTAAATTGGAGAATACAGTTTACGTTCCATAAAATTGGGGTCCCCATTTTGTTCCTGCAATACATACATTTAAATATATTCCATAGGGACTACCATCAGCAGGAAGGACCCACCCTTTCAAGAGGAAAAGCCTGACTGTCTGACTCACAGAGAAATCACTAATCTAATAAAGGAAGAGCTTTATATGAAAACATATCCATAAGAAAATGTGGTCCAGATGCTAAGAAATCAGACTAGTCTCTTCCATAATCAAGTGAGTAGATCAATATGAGTTGGAAATGTGTATGGAGGTACATACTTTAACAAACTTTTCCTGATTACTTCCAGGAAGAAAGGTCCACAGTTCACTAGGAAGTCTGTTTGTCTTAGTTTTATTGGTATGAAGAGACACCATGACCACAACAACTTATAAAAAAAGATGTTTAGTTAGGACTTGTTTATAGCTTTAGAGGATTTGCTTATTATCATCATAATGGGAAGTATAGCAGCATGCAGGCAGCAGGCAGGCAGGCAGGTATGATGCTGGAAAAATAACTAAGACCTCTATAGCCTGATCCACAGGGATCAGGCCTAGCCAGAGATACTATACCTGACAACTGTCTCTTTAAACCTCAAATCCCTCTTCCAGTGACACACCTCCTTCAGCAAGCCCACATCTCCTAATCCTTTCCAAACAATTTATCAGCTGGTGACTAGACATGCAAAAAATATGAGCTTATGTGGGTCATTTTAATTCAAACCACCAAATTCCACTGCCTGGCCCCCATAGGCTTGTAGCCATATCACAATGCAAAATGCATTTAGTCCAATTTCAAATTTCACCATAGACTTCCACAGTTTCAACACTGTAAAACTGTGAAAAGTTCAGATCAATGTCTCTTGTGAGACTCAAGTCCCCTGAAGTGAAAGTCATTGTAAAATCAAAAGCAAAAAGCAGATCACATACTTCCAACATACAATGGCACAGAATACACATTACCATTCCAAAGGGGAGAAAAAAATGGAAATAGTGAGGAAAAACTGGACCAAAGCAAATCCAAAACACAGCAGGGCAAACTTCAAAATTCTGCATCTCCATGGCAAGTGCTTTTCAGATCTCTAATGCCTTTCAGCCTTGTTGACTGAAACATACTTCTCTTTCTTGAGCTGGTTCCACATCCTGCTAGTAACTTTCCTTGGCAGATATCTCATGGCCCTGGCATCTCCACCATCTTGAGGCGTTCAACACAGTCCAGGTTTCACCTTGCAACTCCACAGGAGGCCCCAGTGGCTCTCCTACAAGGAAGAAGGTGCTAAACATTTTGGCCTGCTTGGGACTAAACCTGCCCCCCCCCCAAAAAAAAAAAACTTTCATTTGCATAAGCTTTGACTTGTTGATGGTTTCTGGGAAGAGAAACTTCCTCAGGCCATTTCCTCTTACTAGCAACTGTATTAGAAGGGCAATGATGTCTTGCCCTGAGGTTAACACTCCCTTTATTCCATTTCAAATCAGGGTTTTCTTTAAGCATTTTATCTCCTTGAGCATAGGACTCCACACCAACATTATATTTCCTGGTATTCCTTTTCTTCTCAAACATTTTGTATTTCTTTTTGTCCTGGTTGCTGTTTTTCATTGTAGATCTGTATAAGAGAGATTACTAATAACCACATGACGCAGTCTATACTAGGCTGTCTTGAAATCTACTTTGCCAATAACCTTAATCAAAAACTATTTACTTTAATCTATGGCAAATTTTTAGCACAAGGGCAGAGAGCAGCTACATTTGCTGCCAAAGTATAACAAGTACAATCTCTAGGCCACTTATTTATTATTCCCCTCCAAAATCTTTTGACCTGGGCCCCCACAGTCCATATTGCCCTCAGCTTCAGTGTCTTCTATTTTCCTATTAGGTTGGCCTAGTAAGCCATGCTTTAAGTGTTCAACAGTCTTTCTAGTCCAACATCCTAATGTCTTTCATATTCTTCCCAGAAACTGTGAAGTCCAACGGCTGTGCTACCAGGACCTCCTGAAGGAAGCACACAGAGACAGCAATCAATGCAATTGCAAGAGGATTTTATTGTTCCAACACACTGTGGCTCGGTCACTCACGCAAGGGAAGAAACGGCCTGAACACACTTTGGCAGAAGCTTATATACAGTTTGAGCAGGGCAATTTTTTAGCGATAAACTGGGAGGTTGGTGTTGGTGGGCTGCTGGAGACCTTCTAAGGGGGAGCTATCTGCTACCAGGTGGCTCCATTTTTCCGATAACTAGAGGTTTTTCTTGGAACCATGTGGCCACATCCTTCTTGGGAAGGGAGGAGTCCTGTGGTTTTTCTTGGGACCATGTGGCCCCAGCCTTCTGGGAAGGGAGGGAGTCAGGTAGTAATTACAAAACATGGACTTTACAAAACATCATGGGCAGTCCTGTCACAGTAATACCCAATGCCTGGTATCAACTTTTCTCTTACTTACTCTTCTATTGCTGTGAAGAGACACCATAACCAAAGCAACTTAAAAAGAAAGGCATTTAATTAATGACCTGTTTGTAGTTTCAGAGGGTTAGTCTGTTATCAATGGCAGGGAATATGGTAACCTGTAGGGAGGCATGGTGTTGAAGAGCTTTACATCCTGATGAACAAGTCTCAGGCATAGAGAAAGATACCCAGCTTGCCATGGACTTTCAAACCCACTCCCAATGCACACCTCCTCCAACAAGGCCACATTTCCTAATCTTTTCCAAATAGTTTATAAACTGGGAACTAAGCTTGCAAATATACAAATCTATGAGAGCCATTTACATTCAAACCATCACACTGTTCTATTTTTAAACCCCTTATTTTTAAAATTGTGATTTTTTTAAAAAAAATCTTTTTGAGATTACCCTTTTCCCTTTTCTCATACCAGTCTTTCCCATGTCTCTTCCACTTCTCTTGCTCTCTTAAAAATTCAGGACTTCTTTGTATTTAGTTGCTGTCTTTAAATATATAACTACAACCTGCTCAGTTCATAGAATGATACATATGGACATGTTTTCAGAGCTGACCATTTGGTATTCGATATATGCCTTTCCCTGGGAAGATTGTTTTTCCCATTGTCAGCAATCCTTGGTTGCCTATAGCTCTTTGTCTAGACATAATGTTGAGGCCCTGTGAGCATTCCCCCTTCCACAAAAGCATGTCTAATTGTGTTGTTCTTGTTGAGGTCTTGTCTGCTGGTACAACTTCTATGAAATTTCTAGGAGACACAGTTTCACAGCAAATTTCTTATTTCTCTCTCTTACAATCTTCCACACCATGTTTTGAAGATGTATCATTTGGGAATGTGCTCTCAACTTTTTGGTGAATAGCTCTTAAGATGTATAACAAGATGTCCACAAGTTTTCTTTGCCTGCTAAGTCTCACCATTCATTGAGAAGCTTCTCTTTGCAGCAGAGACCTTCACAGAAAACCACAACTGGTCAAATGCAGAGAACAACTGATCATGGGTTGCCCAGCCCCAATGGCTCTATCTACAACACATCGCCTAAATCTAAGGCTCAGGAAACATTATACAAGACAGGACAGAAATACTGTAAGAGCCAGAGAATGAGGAAGTCAAGCTATTCCCTTACATTTCCTAGAACCCAGGGAAGCTATACCAAGCTACGCCTCAAAAATATGGCTGCCTAAACAAGATTTTAACAAAGGCAACACTAATAGGCATGCCAACTCAGAGAAGGGGGAAATCTCTTAGGGCCCCATCCTTATAGAAAGAACAACAGCAACTAGGTACTATTAAGAAATGGAGAGTAGGTCTTTCCTAATTGGTTATATAATACCATATGGTCAGCTCTGAAAAGATACACATATAAATATACTAAGCAGAATTGCAGGTTTTGTGTGTATGTGTATATATAATCAAAGGAAAAAAAACATTGTCTTAGATAAGGTTTTTATTGCTGTAGTTTAACATCTTGAGAAACAAAGGACTTATTCCACCTTATACCTTACAAGTCCATCACTGAGGGAAGCCAAGATAGGAACTTGAGTTAGGATCAGAGTCAGGAACTAGAGCAGAAGCCATGGAGGAATACCACTTACTGGCTTGCTTTTTATGTCATGTTCAGCCTGCTTTCTTATATCTTCCAGGACCACCAACCCATGTTTGGCTCTGTCCACACTTAGCTGGGGCCCCTCACATCAATCATCAATCAAAACAATGCTACACAGGGTTTCCCAACAGCCAATCTTGTGAGAGCATTTTCTCAATTGAAATTCCATCTTCCTGAATGACTCTGGCTTGTGTCAAGATGACAAAAAACTAGCTAGCACAGAGGCTATGAATTGAGAGGGAGGAAGGAGAAAGGAACATGGGAGAGGTTAGCGAAGAAAGGGGAGGGAAAATGATATAATTACATTTTAATTTAAAATTATTAAGAAAAAGTATATCATTAGCAAATTACTTATGAATCTTCATTTTTAAAGTAAATGTCTTCAGCATTTTTCTCAACAGACCCTGTCACAACAGTCCAGTGACATACTACAGCTGTCAATGTTCCCCCAACTCATCTTCCACATGTGATCATAGGGAACCTTTGGTCAGAACTCAATACTTCTAAGGCAGGGTGAAATTGCAATGTTTTTGTTATTGTTTGTTTATTCTCTCTTGAATTAAGATAATCAATTTTTTTCAAAGATTTATTTAGTTCAAGTATTTCTTATATTTTACATATATGGATGTTTTGCTTATGTGTGCATGCCTGGCCCCTATGGAGGCCAAAAGAGCACGTTAGATTTCTCAGAGCTGGAGTTACAGAAAACTGTGAACAGCTACATGGGTACTAGGAACTGAATAGAGTTCCACTGCAAAAACAACTAGTATTCTTAACACCTGAGCCATAATATCTTCACTCATAAGACAGTTAACCTCCCAAACTTAACTGTACAGCGAGTCCCTACACATTCTGCACTAGAGTTTAGCCTGATAAGCATAGCTCTCATATTTCATCAAAGAAACTTCCTTTGCAACAGATGGAGACCATTACAGAAAACCACAACAGATCAAAATGCAAAGAACAACTGATCATGTGGTGGCCAGCCCACCACATAATATATCCCCAACACAACTTTTGCACCAAAGGCTCAGGGAACATCACTGAAGAGGGAGCAAAAAGATTGTAAGAGTTAACAAAACAGGGAGTTTGCTGTGAGATCACATGTCTTTAGAAATGTTAGGGAATCTACACCCACTGAGGATGACATCAATAGACATGCTAGCATGGAAGGTGGAAATCTCTCTGGGTGCTAGCCCGAGAACTACAGGCAACTAAGGAATGCTGAGATCAGGAGAAAGGGGCTTCCTGAGACAAGAGCTCCCCAGCTGGTTAGCCAATACCAAGCCATATTTCATGTCAGCCCTGAAATCATATACTTATAAGCAGCATATACAGACAAAGCAGACTATATTTATATACATGTGTGTGTGTTTGTGTATGTATGTATATGTTGTGTGTGGTGTGTGAGTGTGTGAGTGTGTAAGTGTGTGTAGGGGTGAGTGTGTGTGATGTGTGTGAGTGTGTGACTATTTTTGGGTGTGTGTGGGGGGGGTGGGGGGTGTGTATAAAATAACAATTAAGAAAAAGAGGTCATGAATTTCAGAGAGAGTAAGAATACTCCTTGGGGCCGGGCAGTGGTGGCGCACGCCTTTAATCCCAGCACTTGGGAGGCAGAGGCAGGCGGATTTCTGAGTTTGAGAGTTCGAGGCTAGCCTGGTCTACAGAGTGAGTTCCAGGACAGCCAGGGCTATACAGAGAAACCCTGTCTCGAAAAACCAAAACAAAACAAAACAAAAGAATACTCCTTGGGAGCAATTGGGAAGAAAAGAAAGGAAATGGTATAAAATGGTATGGTTGTAAATATTTTAATTCATTAAAGTTTAACCTGAAAACCTTAATTATAACAACCCCCTGCTATTTCTACTAATTTTCATTTACTCATTTTGTCTCACTCTTCCAATTTGTCAAAAGTCTTCAGGTTTCCATTTTATCTTCCAGGGCATTAGATACTCCTCTAAGCTTTGTGAAGTCTGAAATATTTTGAGCATTGTTCTGTCTTCTTTTCATGTCAATAACTAAAATGTTAGACTCACAGAGATCGAACTAGAGCCAGAAACCAGAGTCACATCTTGGGAGATCTCTCTTCAAATTGTCAAAAATCTCTTAAACATTGTTTAGAGTGCCTATTGTAGCAACTATTAATTTTCTTAGTTGTGTTTCTTCATTCAGCCTGTAACTCTCGTCAACAAAAATATTGTGAGAACTTGATGTGTAAGAAAGAAGCTCAGACGAGGGCTCTGAATTTCTCCCAATTCCTTGGTCATAGCTATGATGTGTGATATTAGGTAATATAATTCCTCTCTTTGGTCTTCCAGTTTGCTTATAGATACAGATATTCAACTATATGGTCTTTAAGATCTCTATCAGCTCTAAAATTCCACAATATCTTGGAATCTTTTTGAAACACAATATTCCTAATATCAGTACATTATCCAGAGAGCAAAATAAGCTGGTTTGACCTGATGTTTTAACCTGTGAACTTGTGCTGGCTCTTAGAAAACACAATAGCATGCTTCTCTAAACCCCTAAAGCTATTTGTTTAATAATTCATTTTAAAATTTTATAGCTATAACCTCCTCTGGAGGACAAAGGGAAATCTGATGTTGAGCTAAGCTGATCTACCACAAGGTTAGGCTACCACTTACCCTCCATGATTTTTTTTCTAGGACAGGGTTTCTCTGTCCTGGTTGTCCTGAAACTTGCTCTGGAGATCAGGATGGCATCAAACTCAGAGATCTGTCTGCCTTTGCCTCCCTAGTGCTGGGATTAAAGGCTGCACCACCACTGCCTGGCACTCTTGATGCTTTTAACATGGACATAGATAGATGTGCCCTGGTCATCTCTGATAATCATCATTGGACTTTATTTCCTCTCTTTAGGTTTTGGCAATGATCTGTGCCGTGGTTCGAGAGTGTTCCCCAAAGCTCATGTGTTGGAAACTCTATTCACAATGTACTGATGTCAGCAAATAGAGCCTGGTCACAGGTGATTAGGCTATGAAGGAAAATGAACAAATTCTGCTTTGTTTTGTTTTGTTTTGTTTTGTTTTGTTTTGTTTTGTTTAGATTTACTGGAGGTTTGGGGTGTTTTGGGTTGTTTCATTTTCATGTGTTTGGTGGATGTGTGTTTGTGTGGATTTATGCCACATGTATGTGAATGCCTACAGAAGCTAAAAGAAGATATTGGATAGAGTCTCTGGAATTGAAGTTACAGGTGGCTGTGAGCTTTCTGACATGAGTTCGGGAAACTGAACTCAGGTCATATGGAAGAACAAGAAGTGCTTTCAACAGCTGAGCCATTCTTCCAGTCCAGTGGATGGAATCTTATCCTCATAAAGGATTTGCTATGAAAAGAGGGAGTTTCTCTCTCTCTCTCTCTCTCTCTCTCTCTCTCTCTCTCTCTCTCTCTCTC
>NW_021604588.1:4563787-4584043 GCF_004785775.1 Grammomys surdaster
CTCTCTCTCTCTCTCTCTCTCTCTCTCTCTCTCTCTCTCTCTCTCTCATCATACAAGACATTCCACCATGTTAGGGCACATGAAGTAGGGACCTCACCAGAATCTAGCCTATAGAATTCGGACTTCCTAGCCTCCAGGACTACAAGCCAATCGATTTCTGTTCATTATAAATTACTCAATCTCAGATGCTGGGTTACAGAGCAAAAAAAAATGGACTAAGCTGTTTTGCTTTGCCATTTTTCCTCAAAAAAAATAACAATTAGTAGCAGCCATAACATACATACACTTCCAAATTCTGCCACTATCTATGTTTTACTTTCTCATGGTCTAAAGGGAAATATTTTTATAGCAGGTGGGTATTCTCTCTTGCTTTTATTTCTAACTTTTTTGTTTAGTTTTTATTTCATGTTCTTAATAAGTTTTTCTTTAACAGAGTAAGAAATATGATGGATAGATCTTTATGATCTTCAGCAACCATTAATATTCTCAGCTACTCCTAAACAATTCAACAATATTCTAGTGGGTTTTTTTTCTATTTTATTCACAACAAACACACACACACATGCACACACACATGTACACACACATGTACACGTACATGCACACACACACAGAGCTAGTTCTGTTTCTTTCTGTCCTCAGTTTCCTTTCTTCTTTTACTGCTTGGTGATAGAATGGGTTTTTGTTAGTGGTGGTGGTATGTTTTGTTTTGTTTTGTTTTGTTTTTGTTTTTTTTTGTTTTTTTCTTTTTTAGATGTCTTTAAAAATCTGCATAAGGAGAAGGACTGGATGTTTGCAGAAGCCATAGGGTAAGGGGGTGCCAGAGTTAGACAGATGGGAAAGAAGAAAAACAAAAACCAACTATAAGGTAATAAACTGGTACCAAGTGACTGCGAAGGACTGTTTCCAAGTCCTCAGAAGCCAGTCATAAGATCAAACACAGAAACTCTGAGCTTTAGAGGACAGACCACAAATAAAATATGACTACCAGAAATTAAATTAACCTAGAGCTCACAGAAGAATAAGTAATTAAAGCAATTAAAACAGCCAGTTTAATATTTCACTTTATTTTTTCTTTGAGACTTTTATTCAAGAGGACATAAAAATAGTAACATTATGTCTTTTTAAATAAAGGTGCCTTATTATAAATAAAACCACTAGAGGGTACAAACCCGTGTTATATCCTCTAAAATCCTTTACTCATATCTAGATTAGAGGCTGGGTCTAACTAACTTCCAAAAGGTTCAATGAATGATTTACAGAAAGTATACGAGAAACAGGCAGTGTTTGTGGATGTTGATTGCATTGAAAGTCTAATTAGTTTCTTGTAAGTTATTCTGGCAATGAAACTGTCCCTACCAAAAAAGTTAAATATGACATTGCATTTAAGTCTATGTCTTGGAGTAGATGACACATCAAGCCAACCAGCAATGGAACCAAAAGAATGCACTGAAACCTTTAAAACTGGAGTCTTTTCTTCTTCTTCTTCTTCTTCTTCTTCTTCTTCTTCTTCTTCTTCTTCTTCTTCTTCTTCTTCTTCATTTCTTTACTTTTTGCAATACCACAATCACAAACATTTGGTGAAAATTCAGTGCATATTTTCTCATTTGGGTACCAGCTGCCAGAAATTATACAGTTTTCAGTATAGTACCAGATTTTAAAACTTTTAAGTAACTCTGGATTATTTTTCATGGGCACTCAGCCATAGAGAAAGTAAGAAGGGCTCATAATATTTCTTTCTAAAACCTCCAGTTTTCTAATCATTTTTTTAAACCCACAAGGAGCCATATGAAAGGTAAATTAAAATATGTTTGATAAAGAAGCTATATTTTATAGTGATTTTTATTATCCTGATCAAGGGTAAGATAAATGATTACGTATTAGTTGATCTAAAAAATGTGTGTTTTTTTAAGCAACTTTTAAAATCAACTGTACAAATAGTTGTGTATGTTCACCTTTTTGTTGCTGTTGTTGTTGTTGGCTGTTGGCTATTAGCATTTTACAATGCAACTCTGGCCATTCTGGAACTCACTATGTAGACCAAGCTGGTCTGAAATTCACTAACATGCTCCCCTTCCCCTTCCTCCTCCCTTTATTCTTTGCCCCTCCCCTTTCACCTCCTCACTCTCCTCTTCTCCCTTCTCTTCTCCCTTCCTTCTCCCTTCTCCCTTCTCCCTTCTTCTCCCTTCTTCTCCCTTCTTCTCCCTTCTCCCTTCTTCTCCCTTCTCCCTTCTTCTCCCTTCTTCTCCCTTCTCTCTTCTTCTCCCTTCTCCCTTCTTCTCCCTTCTCCCTTTTTTCCCTTCTCCCTTCTCCCTTCTTCTCCCTTCTCCCTTCTCGCTTCTCCCTTTTCTCCCTTCTCCCTTCTCCCTTCTCCCTTCTCGTTTCTCCCTTGCCTCTTCCACCTTCCCCCTGCCTTCAACCACAATCTCTGCTATAGTGCTGAACCAATGCAACACCACTCCCAATATCATTTTCAGTACACATTAAGCATATTTCAAACTTGTATAAAAAAAAAACTGGATTTCAAAACTCTGATCATCTAAAAGCATCAAAGCATTATTGAGCAGGGAGAAGGCATTTCCTTCTTCCAAACAACATGGTGTAATGTCTAATCTTCATCAACTTGATGGGATTCAGAAACTCTGAGAAAACAAATCTCTATGCATGTTTTTAAGGGATGCTCTGAAGTGGGAAGACCTAGCCTAAAAGTGAATGGTACCATTCCCTGGACTGGAGTCCCAGACTAAGTAAAAAGAGAGAAAGCAAGCGTACATATAAGTGCTCACCTCTGCTTCCTGAATGTGGACACAATGGCTAGCCACCTTCTTCTGCCATGCCATCTCTACTGTGGTAAACTATGTCCCCTTGAACTGCAAGCCAAATGAAGCTTTTCTTTCCTAAGTTGCTTTTGTCAGGTATTTGATCTTAGTAATAAGAAAAATTACTAATACAAGTGGCTTGGTAGAACCAAAGAAAGACACGCCAGTTAATTAAGCATAGAGACAACCTTTTTCTATGGGACTAAGAATAACTATTTTAAAAAGAAAACTGAGAGCTTATACTAACTTACCAGTGAAGATTTCAGAACTTTTCCACTAATATTGATAGTAAGGCACTTATCTCTGCTTTTTTAACCATCAAACAAGAAGGCCTAGTTGATTTAAAAAGATATTTAAAGAAAATTACATGTATATCAATTGGAAATTTAAAACTATCTTTGTTTGCAAATGGTATTATAGTCAATGTAGAAACAATAAGAATTGTCCAAGAGGAAGAAGGAGGAGCAACAAACAAGAAGGAGAAGGAGATGGAGGAGGAGGAGGAGGAGGAGGAGGAGGAGGAGGAGGAGAAGAAGAAGAAGAAGAAGAAGAAGAAGAAGAAGAAGAAGAAGAAGAAGAGTAAAAACAATGAGAAGGAGATGGAGGAAGAGGAGGAGGAGGAGGAGGAGGGGGGAAGGGGAAGGGGAAGGGAAAGGGGAAGAGAAAGAAGAAGAGGAAATATCAGCATGCCCTTGGATCTAGGGAGTCATTATAGCAAAGTTGCAAGATACCAGATTAATATTGAACTTTGAAGTGTAAAACACTATACCATTTATATCAGTACCTGAAATTTAAATTCCTGGATATATATTTGTTTTCCTCATACATATTATATATAAGAAAATTTTTTATCCATTTTTTACTAAGTAAAAGGAACCACTGGAAAGACTAAGTACTATGTGGCTGCAGCCATGTACCATTCCAGTAAGAGCAAATCCATGGTTGCTATAAATTAGGCTAAAAGAAGGAACATGTGTATCTGGCCTTTGCTACTTTGTGGGTTCTTCCTTTTCCCACCATTTATCCCCCTGGTTTCACCCCTTATCACTATAGGAGAGAAAAAGGTATAGAAGGGAGGGAGAGAGTTAGAGATCCCTGAATCTAATTTCTTTCCTTTTGTTTCTTCTTTGAACAAGACTATTAACAAATAACAACCAAACCCCCTGAATGACCAACAACCTCACCTATGGGGCTCTTGGATTTATAAAAATCTTCTGGAAAGTTTCCAGAATCCCAAACATCACACAATTGCAAAAACTATCCATAGCTAGCAAAGCCACACCTTTGCTAGAGCATGAGGCAAATCCTGGTCAGCTGCTGCAGACAGTCCAAAGCAGCCCCACATCCCTACAACTAGGATTAAAATGAAAGCACATTCTTATTACTGCAGATGTGTGTAGTTACAGCACAGATTTTGTAGCGTAATATTTTCATGATGGACATATGACATCATGAACTTGTTCAGTCCCACAGACTGCATCAGCAGTGAGCCTTAATTTAAAAACTTGAGATAACAATTCAATACTATAGGTTCATCAATTATAACAAATGTACTACTTCTGTAGGTGATTGTTAATATGTAATATGTTTCAAATGTGTTTTTCAGAAAACACATGCTGTAAAGCTATTCTCCAGTGCAATAGTGTTGTGAAGCAATTAGGCCCTGAGACTGTGGGTAGATTGCTACCACAGCAGCAATCAGCAGCATATTTATTATCACTAAAGGGGTCATTGCAAAAGAAGTGCCCACTGTCTAGCCCTGTCTCTCCATCTCTGAATGTCTCTCTGTGCCTGTTTCTGTCTCTGTCTATGTCTCTGTCTCTCTCCTCTCTCCCTCCTTCCTTATTCCCTATTCTCTTCTCCTTCTCTCTCTCTCCCTCCCAGCTCCATCGTTGCATGATGCAACAAGAATGCCTTTGCCAGATGTTAGCCCCTTGATCCCAAACTTCCAACATCCAGAACTATGAAAAATCTATTTCTACTAATTATGCCTTAGCCTGTCTGTGACATTCTACAACAGCAGGACAAAATGGGCTAAGATAATGCGAGAGGACATAGCACGTGGAGGTAGGAAACTAATAGAGGACTCTATCCTTTACAATATGTCTAAAATTCTGTGTAATCTGCATATCTCAAGTCCTTTAAGTACATCTGCAAAGTTCATTTTATCATGCAAGGTAGTATAAGCACAGGCTAGTGGGATTAGAATGGGGATGCACTGGGGAATGGGGATACTATTCTACCTACCACACATCCCTAAACAAGTTCTTGTGAACAAATATGCCACAAAATTAAATGATTAAAAAACTTGTTACAAACACAGAGAAAATGAGGCAGCAGCAGAAACAGATGGACTGAAGGCAGCAGTAGCTGAGAAGTCAGCCTGTATGGTACGGAATCTAAGAACTGAAAACAGTAGAGCATTTAAGAGCAATAAGTGCAGCTTTCCAGAAGGGTTCCAGGCAGAAACTCCAGTCCTAGAAACTCTCCGAGCAGCGAACAGAGATGGAGAAGCTTAAGAACACTGGAAAGTCTCAAAAAGCAAAACAAGACAGAACAGAGCAAGAAGGAGCAGGTCTTCCGAGGATACAGAACTTCTAAAACCAAATGCCTGACAAAGAAGAGATGAGTTTAGAGCCTATTCAAGTAGAACAGGGCAAAGAAATTGGAGCCAGAGGGCTGCTACTGTAGGGATGGAGAGCTCAGAAAGTGTAAGACCATCTATTAGTCACTTTGTGAAAACAACAGAGCAGGAAGTTTGTGAGCCAAGATGTTTGAAAAAGCAACTCAACCCAACCCACCATTCTGAAAATACAGAAAAACTCATTTCTCTTAAAATGAGCCACAAACAAGAATTGTGGTCCAATTCCATAAAATGTTATACTTTTTAAAAAGGAAATAAAGAGTAGAATAAAATCCTTTCAAGCAACAAAAGCTCACTAAAAGGTCAGGTCTATAAAACACATGAGAACTATAACCTAATATTTCTAAATGAACTAGAAACCAATTAAGAAAATAATGCAGCATTAAGAGAACAGCATACATCATAATTACTGGCCTTAGAAAGAGAACATAGGACTCAGAAAAGGATTAGAAATGAGAGAATTTGTAATTTCAGTCATTAATACTACTGCATCTGGAGATGGGCAGAAAGGGCCCCTCCAGTTCTCATCTGAACGTTTATTACCATATTCACTCAAGAAAAGTACCCAAACCAAAACAAGCACCACCTAGAAGGAGTAGAAGCCTCTTGGGAGAATAACTCCTGGGGCTTCTGGGGCATAGCTCTGATTCCCACCAGCCAAAGTGGAGAAATTAACACATCAGAGATTTAGTATTTACACTCAAAAGATTTTAGTCATGGTGTTGGAGAAAAATCAACCCTTAATAAATGTCGCTACAGTTCTACAAAGTAATTACATAAAAATGAGATAGGATCAAGCTGTTTAGAGGAAGATAAATTGAGTCACAGGACAAGAGTGAATACTATTTATATTATATAAAAGCATCTGACATACAAGATGATATTAACACTATATCTGCCATCCATTCAAACTTTCTAGGAAAATATAAAAGAGAAATGTGACTCATGACAAAGAGTTAAAAAAAAAAAACCTGAAACTGACCCAACAATTATAAAGAATTAATAGAATATTAAAATAATTACTATCCAGAGCTATGCTTGATTGATACAATTGGCTTATAGAGCCAATTGTTCAGGTATTCATAATTATTGTGGTTTACAAGCCTTACTAAATGGTCATCTTTTAAAAATTACATAATCACATGATTAATTTATATTTGAAGGAAAGGCACTAAATACTAAGACTCAGCATTACTGGCTATTTTTGCTTTACTTTACTATGCCCTGTGATTCCGGGGTTATTTAGGATTATTCTCTTACAAGGTGAAGGTCCTATATAATAATGTATGCTGCCATTGTACATCTCTTTCCAATATGCAGTTATTGATGACATGTTGGCTGTTTAAAAATAATTATCAATGGATCATCTAAAGTGTGTATGATAAATGAAGGCTATGCTCTTTGATTCCTGAGAAGAAGATCTTAAGCATTTTCTAGCACACTAAAAATTGTAAGAAACTAAAGGAAACATGGAATGTGTTAAGTGGAAATGTAGAAAATCTGTAATATAAAGTTTTTAGGGCGGGCAGTGATGGCGCATGCCTTTAATCCCAGCATGTGGGAGACAGAGGCAGGCAGATTTCTGAGTTTGAGGCCAGCCTGGTCTACAGAGTGAGTTCCAGGACAGCCAGAGATACACAGAGAAACCCTGTCTCAAAAAAAAAAAATCAAAAAAAAACAACAAACAAACAAAAAAACAAAAACAAAAAAACAAAACATAAAAAAAACAAGCTTTTAGGGATGAAATGTGAATTAAAGACTACACTAGATAGATTTAAAAAATAAACTTCTAAGAAAAGACAAGTGACCTAGAGAACAAAGCACTAGAAATTTGCCAAAATAAACCATGTAGAAAAGAGACTTTTAAACCAATATCTGATTTATATTTCTTTAAATAGTGTCTTCATGACTCTCTGAGTGTGGAAGGAACGGCTGCTGGTGCTTCTGCCCTGATTTTACAAGAACTCTGAAAAATTGGCTTTAAAAACAAAAGAGGAAGAATGGTGCCCCCCCCAGAAGAAGTCCCGCTGAAATATTCTCCATCATGCCTTATTCACTTTTAACTCTCTAAAACTGAAAGCTCATGGCAAATCTGCTGCTAACTGCCTCTGGCATCACTGAGACCAATAAAAACTATGCCACAGCTATGTGGAAGGACCCTCTTTCCCTTAAAGGGAATGGCCCAGATCCATTTCTCTTATGGGGCTGAGGATTGATATGCCTGTTTGATACCACAGAAGGCACAGCTAAATGGATACCAAAAAGATTAATGAAATAAATAGATACCCCCACAAAGCCAGGCCCAACCATAAATAAGATGAATAACAATTGACATTCAGGGAAGAGAAATCTCCCTGAGAATTCCCTTCTTTTTCCTTTCCAGGTAAAAATGAATCACCCTTGATGTCTGCTGTTAGAAGTTCTAATCCAGATGCTGGCCTCCGAACTTATACTACTCAGACCTTTGATGGGCCATTGACAAGAACATCAAATAGCTAGAAATTGACATCACTAATCTGAAGAAATCCCTTGTTTCGCTGTCTGTAGAGACCTACAAAAATCTAAAACGACTTTATTGGACATGATTTACTCTTTTACAATAGAAAAGGCTACGTACAGCTCTTGACTGTGTTCAGCCCTTAAAGAAGAATGTTGCCTTTACATAGACAAGACAGGGATGGTTAAAGAGAGCATTAAAAAGGTCAGAGAAGGCCCTGAGAAAAGACAGAGAGAGAAAGAGAAAGATGAGTGCTGGTACAAGAGTTGGTTTTCAACCTCTCCATGGTTGTCAACCCTACTTCCTCCCATCTTGGAACCATTAATTGGGTTCTTTTTGCTTATTTTTTTCTGGTACCTGGGCCATAAATAGGCTGACTAACTTTGTGAAACAACAGATAAATAATTTGGTAGCAAAACCTATTCAGATCATAAGTTAGCTGTGGAGGACCATGAGACTCAAGGTGAGGTTGTTACTCTATCCAGGGTGTTCCCAAAACCCATCTCCACCCAACCTAAAAGAGGGGACTTCTGCCTCTAGACCAAGCAGAGAGGGGCCACCCAGAACCCCCTCTGACAGGCGATCTGAATTCTTGCTTAGGCTTCGAGGCTAAGCACTGCAAGGGAATATAAATAAAAGTTAAAAATATCTCTCTGGGTTCCCTGAAGGACAAGCCTGACTGCATAGGGGTTGATGTCAAAAGTATCCGCTCTCCAGGAAAAAGACATCTGGATAGGTATGGCCCTCATGCCTCATTGGACAACGACAGGGGGACCAGAGCCATTACAAGGTCCCCTTCAATTACTGGAGGTCAGGCCTCTATCCCCGCCTTCACAAGATTAGAATCGCCACAGCCCTTCTATACTTAGAGAAGGGAGGAAATGTCAGGGGCAGGCAGCCCTGCTTATACACTGAAAGTCTAAAATCAGCCAAAGGCCTAAAATCAGCAATAGGCCTGTCATACATGTATACTAACACCAAATCTTGGGTCTCTGTGGAAAAACATTGAAACAGATGGCTATAAGCTATTGTAAACAGGCAGCTTTTGTGGAAATTTACCAGCCTGAGTAGTCATAGACCTTGTAAATAGGTAGCCTTGGCAGATAATACCAACTTAGATAAGGACAAGTGAATCACAGGCAGAGTCATAGTGACCTGTCCCCTGAACCCTCACCCAGCCAATATGCTATTCTGAAATATATCTGTATTCCCCCTTCCCTATGTACTGCCTTTTTGTGTTTATAACCCCTGTGTGAATAAGTAAAAATTACGATTTGAAAAATAAATAAATAAATAAATAATATTTAAAAAAGAAAAAAAACAATTTCTGAAGGCTACTTGCATAAAATGCATGTAATTGAAGTCCCCAGGTAATAATAAAAGGAATAAATGCTTCTGAAATTAACATAAAGGGAAAAATACTTTTGAATAATGGTCAAGAATTTACCTGGATTCACTAAAGGTGAACGACAGGTCACAGGATCTCAATGATTCCAAGTACATTAAAAAAAATAAGAAAACAGCATAAAATGACAAAGAAACTGTTTAAAATCCATAAATAAAGGGTCAACATCTTAAAACACCCTATATATGGCATATAGAGGGGACAGAGTGTCATTAGAAGTGATGTAAGCTCAATAACAGAACACTTTTAAAGAGGTGAATGTACCTTCAATCTAGAATCCTATACAAAGATGGCTTGAAAACCAGGTGATAACAATATTCAAGAAGAATAAAAAGGAGGAAGAATAATAGTGAAATTATAAAAAAATCCCCCTCAATTACTGGAGGTCAGGCCTCTATCCCTGCCTTCGCAAGATTAGAATCGCCACAGCCCTTCTATACTTAGAGAAGGGAGGAGACGTCAGGGGCAGCCCTGCTTACACACTGAAGGCCTAAAATCAGCTATAGGCCTAAAATCAGCAATAGGCCTGTGATACATGTATACTAACACCAAGTCTTGGGTATCAGTGGAAAAACATTAAAACAGATGGCTATAAGCTAATGTCAACAGGCAGCTTTTGTGGAAATTTACAAGCCTGAGTAGTCATAGACCTTGTAAATAGGTAGCCTTGGCAGACAATACCAACTTAGATAAGGACAAGTGAATCATAGACAGAGTCATAGCGACCTGTCCCCTGAACCCTCACCCAGCCGATACCCTATTCTGAAATATATCTGTATTCCCCCTGAACACCCATACTCCAGTGTCATCCCCTTACCCACATCCTGCCTTTCTGTGTTTATAACCCCTGTGTGAATGAATTACGATTTGAAATAAATAAATAAATTATTTAAAAAAAAGAAATTATAAAAAATGATAAATAATAACAAATAAATTAATGACTATGTATAATAAAACACAAATATTTTTTAAAAGAATTAAGAATATTAGAAATGTAACCATTTGCATAAATATAAAAGGTTACCTTTAACCTTATTTAAATTCTCTTCAAATATTATTTAAGATAGTATCATATCATAAAGCTTATAATATATATAGAAGTGAAATATGTTGTAACATTTATTTAATCTCTGTCAGGGTTTTCTACCTCACCTTTGATCTTTCAGTTCCCAGATAAAAGACACAAAACCATTAAATTTATGATAAGACTTTAATGCACAAGAGCTGGGCAGAATCTACCATCCATGCTATTATGTCTGCTTTCCCGTCAGTAGCCCTGCATTATAATTTGCAATGTTCTATCTAGGCTCTTAACTCCAATTGGTCAGACCTCATGGCCATGGTTTCCTGACTCACCTAACCCATGGTGACTTCTCTTCTCTTCACCTTCTCTCTCTTCTCTCCTCATGGTCCTACCTGAGACCTCCAACCCTGGAAATGGAAACTGCCTATCTCTCTTCTGCCCAGCTATAGGCTATAGTCATCTTTATTTACCAATAAGGGATAATTTGAGGGGAAAGATTACATGTCACGTGGGTCTACATGAGAATCTCCTCATCCCTGGGGGCAACTAGGGCCAATATTTAGCATTACAATACACAGCAGCAGACCAAACCTCAACAGAAATATGTACAAATAATAGAAAATTCTGAGGAAGGAGATGAAATATACAGTTACAAGGTTCTCACAATGTGCAAATTTGTGATATAATTCCATTTGAAGGTAAACTGTTATAACTTAAAGATATGACCTATCAAATATGAACCAGTCTAAAAGGAATAAGAGGTCAGAAGAAAGAAAGAGAAAAGTATAGAAAACAAACAGAAAAACAGGATTATGGATGATAAACTATCAAAAAAGATAAAATGTAATTATAAACAACAAATGCAAAAGACGGAATAAAAGGGAAAAATCAGATTAAACAAATATACAACATACAACACATCAGTTCATATTCAACTACTTCTGTAATCATAATTGTGAACTAAATAAGTAACCCAAAGCAGATATATTATTTGATCTTAAAACTCAGACTCAAATATTGAGAACACAAATTTGTTTAAAATAAAAACAAGTTAAAAATAACAGGATGAAAGGAGGAGTTGGGAGTAGCCAACACTGATCAAAAAAAACCTGGAGTAGTCCCATTAACATCACATAAGATCGTTTCCAGAGTAAAAGGAATCACCCAGAATAAACTTTATTTCATAACCATTAAGAAATCATTTTATCAAATGGGCATAACAATATAAATATTATACTAATAACACAGCTTTAAAACAAACAGGTTGAAAACAATAAACCCACAGAACAGAGATTTTTAATATCAATGTTCTTAAAAAATGGAGTTGACCTGCAGAAAGAGAACACACAACTCTGATGCTCTAATAATATTTGTACCAACCTGACCTAATTGACTTTTAGAAACTGCTCTAATCAGAGATAGAGAAATGACTGAGCAGTTAAGAGGATGTGAGAGAGCCTGGGTTAGATTCTCAGTATCTATAGAGCAGCTTGCAACCATCTGTAACTCCAGTTCTAGGAAATCTGACACCATCTCTGTCCTCACCAGGAATCAAGCATGCTTAGGGTATACAGTTATATGTCCAGGTAGACCACCAATGGACATACAATAAAGATTTATTTTTAAAAAGAAAAAACTCTTTCAACCAGCTCCATGTATGCTCTTTGTATGTTCAGTGGCACATATAATATTTATATGTATACTAACCTAGGCTTAATAAACATCAGAGATTTTGAATCATATACAGTATGCTAGAAACCACAACAGAACTAAATTAAAAGTAAAACACAGAAACTATAGAACAGAAAACTATAGGACAGGAAATATATTTAAATAAATTATGAACTAAAGAAGAAATTGAAAAGGAACTTAATGTATATTTTAGCTTCTTGATAGTGAAAAAAAAAATCTTTAAATTTTTGAGATGCAGGCAGATGCTGGGCCTGGGTCCAGGGCTTTGAGTTTTTCCACCTCAACATATACACCATATATGGGATGCTGGAGCATGTGGAGGAGCAGGTCCTGCTCAACCAGATTTCATCACTGAGCAGGTCTAGCCCTAGGCTCTCCACCTGCCCCCCACTCCACCCCATGGAGATGCTGCAGCTGTTTATCCTTCTGAGAGAAGGGGAGGGGGCTGTTGGTGCTGCCTGAAGGCTACAAGCACAAAGTGTAGCAGCCAGGAACTTGCACAGAAGCCAGCAGGATACCGAAAAGGAGTCTCAGCAATGGTCCAGTATTCATGGTGCTTCAGAAACCAGAAACCTTGAACCAGACAAACAACTTGTTGCAATAAATATTTGCATGTAAAGCTATTTGGGAAAAAAATACATGTGTGACAAACTGCAGTTTCCAATGCCACTATGACAGATGAAAATGAAACAGAGAGGTGGGAAAGATGGAGGAGCAGAGTGGTAAGTGTGTGATGGAGAGAGGCAGAACTAAAGTCACAACAGTGGTGACCAGTGTGAGAGAAGGCTGTAGTGGTGGTGTGCATCAGACTGCAGCTTGTACAGACTCAACCCCCAAACACACTGCCTAGCCAAGTGATTGTCCTGGCTCTGAGCAACAACAGGATGTCCAAGACGAAGAATGGTTCATTTTCTAGAATGTACCTCCTCACAAACCTCTATGGTCTGTTCTACCCCTGGAGGCCATATTGGTATCTGTGGTCCACTGCCCCAAGCTATGCCAAAGCACAGGTTCATGTGGATGTCTATGGTCTAAGCTGCCACTGGAGACCAGGTAGATGTCCAAGACCCACGCTACTGTCAGAGGTCAGATGGATGTTTGTAGTGTGAGACACCACAGGAGGCTATATTAGTATCCATTCTTTGTGCTGCCACTGGGAGGGCCATGTTGATGGCCTGTTCAGCCATCAGAGGCCATGTTCATGTCTTTGGACTGTGCCGCTCAAGGACCATGTTAGGGTCTATGATCCTGCTGTAGGTTGGTGTCATGTTGATGTCCATGTCTCATGATACCATCAAGGGCCTTGCAGATGTCCATGCTCTGTGTTGCTGCCTTAAGCCATGTTATTGTCTATGAGCCAACAAGGACCACATGTTGATGTTGGTGACAATGACCTACGTGGCCCTGGAAGCCATGCTGATGTCCTTGGTCTGTGCTGTTGCAGAAGGCCATGGTGGTGTCCCTGGACCGTGCTGCAGCAGAGGACCTCGTTGACATCAGTGTTTTGTACTGCCACTGGAGTTCATGCTGAGGTCTGTGGCTTGTGCTATGGCTGGAGACCATGTGGATGACCATGGTGTTTGCTGTCACCAGAAACCATATAGAAGTCTATGCTGCATACTCCCACTGACTGTAAAGCACAATGAAGCTACTTCTCCTGTGGTATGGATGACTTCAGATTCACAGTTAAGAAAAAGGGACATAAAAGGCTTCAGTGACAGCCCTACCCCCACACCCATTCCCCCAAAAGTAACAGTCTACACAGAAAGCTATCAAAGAGAAATCTAAAAAGTTGTGCTACTGATGGGAGAAGGATGTGTAGTTCTCCACATTGATGGCTTCTGACAGGGGCGTGGGTGGGGAAGACTCAGTATTTATGGGGCTGGCCACTGTGAGTTTGTGACCACATGTTCAGATACTCATATGTTCTAATGAGCATATGAGCAACATAGATTAGGATTACTTTTTTCTTCCTCTTTTTAGGGGGAGGAAGTCACAAGGATGGAAAGGGGGCAGACACGGGAAAGAAAAGTGAGCATGATTGGGAAGCATGATATGATATGAAACTCTAAAATAATTAATAAAAATCTTATGTTGAAAAAAATTATGAGGTGCAGCAAGCAAGGATTCTTTTATAGAAACAAATGCCTTGATTATAAAATTATCAAGGTTTGATTAAATGACCTCATTTTCCACCTATCATACTGTAAGAAAAAGATCAGATTAAACCCATTCTATTAATAACACATAAACACAAAATGCAACAAGAACTTCTAAAAATATTTTAGAAATGTAATTACTAAATTAAAAAGCAGTTCAAGATAATAAATAAAATTCACAAATATTTAGCCAGACTATTAAATAAAATAAGAGTGAAGGGGAAAAACATTCTGGGAGTCTGAAGTAGAATAGTTGGCCTTACTACAGCATCTATAGATACAAAGTCGGAAAGGAGTGTTATGCTTGACTTAGAAGAAAGTTCGACAGAACAGATGTTACAGACTAATCTCTTGAAAAGCACCAACTTAAGGTTTACTCAAGAAGAATAAAATACTGAATAGGTATTAATTTTTTGAGTCATCTTTATGACTTATTGCAAACTTTTTTATTCTCTGAGGATTTTGTACGTCTTTTGATCATATCCACCCCCTGAAAACTCCTCCAAGATGCACTCTTCCTTCTCTACCTACCCAAGTCTGTATCCTCTTTTTTTTCTCCAATAGAAGGACACACATCCTAGAAGATATGGGCAAATCAAACTGGATTTGATGGATGCTTTAAAAAAAAAAAGACATGCCAGCTTAAAATTTTAATCAGTACTTCAAATCTTTTCACTGGAGAAAACCCATTCCATAAGCTTTACTGATAGGTCTCATCAAACATTAAAAAAAAAGGTAATTCTAATTTTATACAAATTCTTCCAGAAAACTAAATAGGAAAAGATATCCCTATTTTACTGAATGAGGTCAGTTTACTCTAATTTTGTACATAGACAATGCCATTTTAGAAGGGAAATTATATACAAATATCCATCAAGAGCGTACATAGAAAAAAATAAAATTAAAAAATTAAAAAAGAGCATACATAGACAGTTATCAAATTGAATCTCACAAAATAAAACAAATATCACTTGATCCCAAATGTAAGGTTGATTTAGTATTTGAAAGCCAATCAATTTGTCTTAGTCAAGGTTTCTATTCCTTCACAAAACATCATGACCAAGAAGCAAGTTGGGGAAGAAAGGGTTTATTCAGCTTACACTTTCACATTGCTGTTGATCACCAAAGGAAGTCAAGACAGGAACTCACACAGGGCAGGAACCTGGAGGCAGGTATGGTGCAGGAAAGCTGAGAGTTCCACATCTTCATCTGAAGGCTGCTAGTGGAAGACTCACTTTCAGGCAGCTAGGAGGAGGGTCTTAAAGTCCACGTCTACAGTGACGCACCTACTCCAACAAGGCCACACCTTCTAATAGTGCCACTCCCTGGGCCAAGCCATCACACTTACTATACTAACAAATTAAAATAGAAAGACTACATGTAATTTCTAGAGGCCAAAAAAGGTATTTGATGAAATTCAGAATCATTCTTGACTACTGGTGAAGGGATTGGGACATCGATTCAGCCACAAAACCTTCGACCTACAATTTGCCCTACCTACAAGATGTGCTGGAGTAAGGGTGCCAAAGAAATTGTGGGGGTGGCAAATCAACAACTGGTCCAGCTTGAAACCCATGCCATGAGAGGGAGCCACCCCTAACATTACCTAGAGGGCCAAGAACTGCAGGCTAGATATCTCAGAGACTTAGGATAGAACCAAGCATAAGTGAAAATAAAATGTCAATGAATGATTCCTAATGGTATTCTGCTTTTACTCATATATTGGTGCCTAACCCAATTATCATCAGAGAGGCTTTACCTAGCAACTGATGGAAACAGATGCAGAGACCCACAACCAAACTATTGGTGGAGCTTGAGGAATCCTGAAGAAGATGAGGAAGAAGGATTATAGGGGCCAGAAGGGTTAAGGACACCACAAGAAAACACACAAAATCAATTGACCTGGGCTCATAGGTGCTCACGGAGACTGAACTGCCAACTAGGAAGTCTGTATGGGATGGACCTAGGCCCTCTTGACATATCTTAAACTTGTATAACTTGGTCTTCTTATGGGACTCCTAACAGTGGGAGCAGGAGCTCTCCCACTCTATTGCCTGACTCTATTGCCTGCCTTTGGGACCCTTTCCTCCTACTGGGTTGCCTTGTCTAGCCTTAATAGGAGCAGAGGCACCTATTCTTACCACACTTGATATGCTGTGGGTGATGACCATGGGAGGCCCCTCCTTTTCTGAAGAGAAGTCGAGAAGTGGATGGGGGGAGGGGTGGGAGAAGGGGAAGAGAGGAAGTAGTGGGGAAAGTTGGGAAAAGAGTAGGGAGGGGAAACTGCAGTTGGGATATGATAGATAAGTAAATGAATAAATAAATAATCAATCTTTAAAATTTAATCTTCATAAAATGAGCAGCAAATGAGAAATCAGGAACTTTCTTCAAAATCAAAGTATGTTTCTGGAGAAACCAACAGCCACCATACTACTTCAGAGTGAGAAAATGGAGGTGGTCTCTTTTAAAATTAGGAATGAAGCAAGGATGCACAGTCTCACCACTGATACAACATCATATTAGAATTCCTGAACAAATCAATTAGGCTTGAAAACTATAAAGCTGTCCACATTAGAAAAAAAAAAGCAAAATATGATCCTTTTTCACCAATGATTGTAATAAAATTCTAACTTTAAAAAACTACATAGCAAAATATATTCGTGTAACAGATTTGTGAAGCAAGCAGAAAGTGGAGAGTAAATCACTGTTTTCAGAATTAATTACATGGCGGAATGTGGTGGAATGATGATTTTCGGGACTTCTCTAAATATGTCTTGTTTTATGGATTTAACTTTGGGATCATGCACATAGTTGCAAGACATTTCAAAAACTCATTTCCAAAAATGTTAAGAGAAAATGAAATTAAAAACCTAAATATGTATCTAGCTAGTCACATAACCACACGGAGGGGAGGACCAAAGAAACTTCAGAAATAGAATGCAAATCACACTGTTGGTGGAAAGCCTGGTAGATTGCTCTGGCTGGCGTGTCTGTGTTATGGGACAGAGCAAATGAGTAACTAGGTGATAGCTAGTCATTCCTGCTGCAATCTAAACATTCTCAGAAATATTTAAAGAATTGAACTTCCTACAGCCACATAACTCTGGGGAATCCAATCATTGTCATCTGAATGGTACAGAAATGCCAAGATTGGTTAGTCTGGAGAACTAGAGAACATTAAGTTACATTTGGCTTCTAAGAAAATGTGAATTTAATCTTTGGAGGGTTTTTTTTTTAATGTAATATTAGTTGAAGTAGAGATTACCAGTATGCTCATTGAAACGTTAAGTTCCACTTCTTTTGGCTGTACACAGCTTAACAATAGGAGACTAGCTGAGGTTAAAAATAGTGTGGTAGAGGGCCAGGAATGTGAATCCTGTCCAAGTGCTGGATCCGTGAAGCCTAACTGACCTGAGTGCTGGTGAGCTGGGTAATCCGTATGTTCTCTAGGAGTTCTCCAGCTCTGCCATGGTTCCAGTAAGGATGTATGCCACCATCAGCAGACCACTCTTACAGTTCAGTGATTTGATCAGTAAATAGGCCAACATATCAACTATTTTATAAAATCACTGGGAAGATATATATATAATAGAATACATATTAATTAATGGCATTCCAAACCTCTAGAACCAGGCTGCTACAGAACACTGGCACCAGGATGTTTATCTAGAAGAAAAAGTAATGGAGAGTGTATCATTAGAGTGGATAACTACAATAAAAATCTCGGGCCTGGAATGCCTGAACAATACCAATTTACCACAGGAGGCCAACATTGAAGGCCTTGTTTGCCAGACTTGGAATTCCTGAAAAGATTATCTCTGACAATGAGCCGCAGTGGTACTCAGAAGAATTTCCACGTTTTGCCAAAACATGGGATGTTTGAATCCTGCACAGTCAGTCCACATTACCACAGCGCCAGACTCTATCGATGGAGCAGTGGTAACAAGAAGAATGAAACTCTCAAACGCATTGGACTAAACAGAGACTAATGATAAAGGCCCCTGCCTCAGCCTCAGACTATTTGGAGTAAGGAATGCATTGTGGGCAGCTTTCAGTTCTCTCCCCAGTTATTACAGCCTCAGCATCTCCCTCCCCTCAGTACTATCGTCTATGCATGGAATGTGGGGCTCACAGCAACGAGTCTCCATTTCACACAAAGACTGGAAAACTGAACAAAAACAGAAACAATAAGAAACTTACACTACCAGGCTCTGGCCTAATCTCTTGGTCTCCATGAAATTCTATCCTTTAGATTGAATTGTTGACACCAAGGATTGAGGCAGAAGTTCTTCCTGCCAGTGTTCATTTATTTTTAAGGTAATGTCATCCAGAGTTTTTCATGAATAGCAAAAGAATATTCTAATTAGTTCAACTATAATTGGAACTCTAATATGGACCTAGAATTGTGTTGATGAAGAGTAATCCAGCCTCAGTCAAGGATTTTCCAGTGGCAAATAGCAATCACTCAAGGTCTCTTATGGAAAAATAGTAATAATTTATTACATAGATTATAAGAGTGTATCATAGAAGCTGGAGGCCAGCAATAAATTTGATTCCCACAAGGACTACAATTAGGTTCTAGAAATATATCTGAGAGTGAAGGCATATTGTTGACTCACCTCTAAGTTTCTATAGACCTTGTTCCTCCCTCTACCTGACTCATAGCAAATGCTGGCTGTATATGTAAGCCACTCACCAACAGAAACCCCAGGGAACTCCATATCCTAGTACTCATAAACTAGTAAGTCTTGTATCTGGGGGACTGAGTGTGTGATGCGCCCTGTGATTTACTGCTAACTCATAACACAGAAAACATAATAATATATAATATCCAAGAAGAGGTTAAAAATAAAAGCCTCGTAACCAATGTTCTGTTTTCCTTCATCTAACAAAATCCAGCTTCGATTCTGTGACTTGAACTTTTGGGATTACTATACAGCAAGAAACTGATGGAGGCTCCAAGCAACAGCTGGTAAGGAACTGAAACCCTGTTCAGTAGTCCATGAAGAACTGAGTCTGTCAGTAATGGCAATCCATTACAAATAGGTCATGGCTCAAGAAAGCTTTCTAATGAAATGAAACACTAGCTTTTTAAAAAAAAAAATGTAATGACTGGCTTGTGGGAGACCCTAGATAGAGATAGCTAACAAACCAACACTCTGGTTCTATACCCACAAAAATTATGGCAGTCTTTGTCGTTAAAAATCATTAAGTCCTGGGATAATTTTTATGTGACGATGACTAATACAGCTAACCATAATAAATATCAAGGATGTGAAAGTGGCTTTGAGTGCAGAAGACCATGCTAAGAAAAAGCCCAAATTGTTCTAAGTGTGTTTTAGGAGAAATCTGCATTTGGATAAATCTCCTGGTGAAGCCTTAAAAAAAAAAGAAGTTAGGAACAGTGGGTCATCGTTAAAATCAATGTGTTTTCTTACTTGAGCTGAGGGAAGAACATTCAATGAAAGAGGGTGACTAAGGATCATGGAACACTATGGCTGAACATCATCAAGATAATAGCGTCCCATTCCCCTCCTTGGGAATATAGTCTTCTGACTACTGAACAGTATACACAATTAGAATGATGGCTGTAGAGAGTGACATATATAAAGGGAAATAGCAAAAGCAATGACAGACAGTGCAAAGCTTTGGCAAAAATAGGTGGTAAAACTACAACTGTTTTAGATGATACTTCATTCACAAAGAAGTAACAAGGTCTAAAGAGATGGCGTAGCAAGTAACAATACTTGCAGTCTAAGCCTGATGAATTCAGCTTGAATCCCAGAGCCTACATAAAAAGCCAGACACGGTGGTGAACATTTGTAATTCTAGGACCCATACAGCAAGATATGAGGTAGAGACAGCAGGACAGTTAACCAGTGAGCAGTGAGCAACACAGAAATATGAAAAGTCCAGCGTCAAAGAGGAGGAAGGAGTGAAGCAACTCCCAAAAAATTTTCTAATCCCCACACATGCAAAGCCTTCATTAAAACACAGTAAACAATAAGATAAGTTC
>NW_021604588.1:4584143-4602718 GCF_004785775.1 Grammomys surdaster
GAGGAGGAGGAGGAGGAGGAGGAGGGAGGGAGGGAGGGAGGGAGAGAGAGAGAGAGAGAGAGAGAGAGAGAGAGAGAGAGAGAGAGAGAGATTTAAAAACTGGAGAGACCTCCTAAGAACAGTGCTTACAGTCTGCTGGTGAAACAAGCTGAGAACCTTTTGAAGCTATCTTGGGTTTGTGGCACCACAGCAAACAAAAGTTGAACAGGGAAAATACACAACATCATACATTATTTGCACAACCCTGTCCATTGCTGAAACATGTCACTAAAGCATGTCTCACTCAATGCTTTGCTATAACCCTACTGTCTCACACCTCAGGCACCCCAAAGCGATAGTACGACTCTCTACTACAAGTAACACCTACGACAGCTTCTGCTTATTGTATCCTAGTGAAGGCCTGGTAAAAGCCCAGGGACTGAGTAAGCACCTTTGGTACACAGTGTCATTTAGTCCTTACAATCATCCTATAATGTGGACATGATTAATCTCTTTAGCCTGCACATGAGGAAACTCACTTGAGCCTGAGAAATATTTACAAAATTTCCCCCAAGGAAGCATAGCTGGAAGACGAAAGCCATGGACTTTTAACTAACTTCAAAGTCCATGACCACATGATGAAAAAGACTCTGATGGAATTTCGTTCGCTAAGAACTGATAGCACTCTACTAGTGGCTTTACACTATCTCAGTAGATTGCCAGGACAATGTCTAAGGTAGGTTTCTATTTTGCAGAGGAATCTGATTAAGTGTGGTGATCACCAGGCTATTGTGTCCATTTCCCCTCCAGCTGAAATCAAGCACTATTTAAGTCATCAACATGTGCAAAACGACTGCTTAATAAGAACAAGCTTTGTAGACAATGTGTCTTATGATGACCATAATTGGTGAACAATGTACAAATATCATACAGGGGAGTCACTGTTTTTGCAAATAATAAACTCATGGTAAGCTGTAATCATTGTCGTCTCCTCCTCCTCCTCCCCCTCCCCTTCTCCTCGTCCTCCTCTTCCTCCCCATTCTTCTCCTTCTCCTCCTCCTCCCCCTTCTCCTCCTCCTCCTCCTTCTCCTCCTCCTCCCCCTTCTCCTACTTCTCCTCCTCCTTCTCCTCCTCTCCTTCTCCTCCCCCTTCTCCTCCTTCTCCTCCTCCTCTCCTTCTCCTCCTCCTCCTCCTCCTTCTCCTCCTCCTCCTCTTCCCCCTTCTTTTCCTCCTCCTCCCCCTTCTCCTCCTCCTTGTCCTTCCATTTCTCCTCCTCCTCTTCCTCCTCCTCTTCCTCCTTGTTCTTCATTTCAGAGGTAAAAAGAGATTTTTTCCCCATTCTCTACCTATTTGCACAGCCATTAGAGAAGTCAATGAGTATTTCAGACATGAACAAGGCAGAGATGTGACTGTGTGGGCACAGTAGAAGGTGAAAACTAGTACACAGACTATTGTGTTTATGTTTTTCTGTGTTGACATCTGAGGTGATTATTCTTGTCTGTGTTTACATGTCCCATTCATCTGTTTCAACTGGACAGAATTTTATTAATATTATTGATGGTTGCCATAACAACAAGCATGTAAATATACTTTGACTATGAAATTATGACAAGTATTTGGTTTATCACAGTCAGTAAATTGCATCAGAGTGATGATCCCCAGGGGTGTAAGGAAATGAAACAGGACATCACCAAGGGATACTTGCTTTGATCTCATTAGGGAAATTTACGTGGCAATTATTCCTGAAAAAGTTCCTTCCTCAGGGCTTCCTCTGGAATTTTGGAGCCATTTGACCTTTGGAGAAAAGCCAGGAACCAAAAGACTCCTCCTAAACTATAATTAGCATTTTGAACTCACATCCTGTATCTCCATCACAGTTTTCCTCCTGGCCTTGCCCTCTACAGCACTAGGGATGCTAATGAAACAAAGTCAAATACCAGAAGTCTGGGATCTTCTTATAGAGTTTTGAAACATGGCTTCAAAATCTACATTCTTTTGGATGGGAGATGTTTGTTAAATTACACTGGATATTATAACAAGGAAAAGAAATAAGATGGCAAATACGAAAGACACATGATGAAATCTTTGCTAGTGAAGAATCTGCACTCCTGTTTAAAGTATATGGTATTTCAGGGGCTCCTCAAAAGCTCAGACTCTTTTGATTTTTTTGTTTGTTTGTTTGTTTTTGTTGGTTTACATAATAAGATTTTCTGTCTTTCTCTCTTTCTCTCTTTCTTTCTCCTTCTCCTTCAGTTTTGACTTTTTATTGATTCTTTGTGAATTTCACATCACACACCCCAATCCCACTCTGTATCAACCATCCTCCCTTACAACCGCCACCCAAAAGAAAACAAAAAATAAAATAAAAATATAAAATTTTTTCACTGTGGAAGCTGCAGTGTGTCACAGGTTACACACAGTTTACCCTTTCGCCTAGACAGCTTTACTTGCAAAAGATCATTTCAATGAGTCATTGATCTGGTTCACGCCTTCTGGCTTTCACTACACCATCAACACTGGATCTTTACCAGACTCTACTTGGATATTCTGTTGCCCCATATCATGGAGATCCTGCAGCTTTGGATCTGCAGGACCAGCCCCTTCATGCACTCCAGTAGTTCCTAGAAGGGATAGATATTGAGGTGACCCAACTCAAAGCCCTGGATCTGGGCCTGGGTAGTAGCTAAGTTTGTCAGCCTGTCAGTTCTCCTATGCCCTAGCCACCAGGGCCAGCTCTCCAACTTTGCCCAGGTGAGTGGTGGGGCCTGCTCCCCTGCTCTCTCACGCCCATGTCACTAGAGTCTGCCCTATTGTGCACTATCAGTTGAGGTATACGAGAGTTGGAATTCTTAACTTGAAACCTAGGAAAACCCAGGACCAACTACTACATGATATGAAAATGGAAAATTCGCATCACCTAAATATACCTCATTTCTCCCAACTATAAAATAATTTATTAAGCATTTAACTCTTTTGCCTTAATCCATAATCAATAGGAGGAAATGCACAAAATCTTTTTTTTAAAAAAACTACAGCGATGTCAGCCATGTCTGTCTGACCTTATAGCACCACCTCCAGAGAGACAGGAAATTTAGCCTTCTTAGGCTAAACACCTGACCATTCATGACCTCAACTGCTTAGCTTCTGCCGAGAGGCCCTTGTCTCTCTGAGGCAATGCTATGCCATTTAACAAATTGGTTCCCTAAATGTGTCTAAGTGATTCCCAGGGCATAGCTTACACACAGGAAATAGCTCCAATCCATACTGATCAAGCAGCTTTACGACTCCCTGTACACAGCTACATGCTCAGGATAAGACGTGATCGGTAAAACACTTTTATGAAGAGAGTAACAATTTAAACACAGCAAAGACAGCAGATTGAGGCATTCCATCCACTGTATCAACTGGAAAGGAAGTGAGAGAAGTCAAGAAAGGACACCATCATTGTAATTATTCAGTCATTCCTCTTCCAGTAACAGATGAGCAGTCGTTGGGGTTTAAGTCATCCATTATTTATTCTCTCCAGAGAGATGTGAAGTGCTACAAGAATTACAGATTAGTGTAGGGTGGGGTGAGGGGCTGTGCTCAAATTCCACCCAACCTCCACACTAAATAAAAATGGAAGAAAGAAGCAGCAGCCATTGAAAGTAGCAAAGGCAGTTTGGCTCGGCTCAGCTACCAAAGCCAAAGACACTCCACCCAAGGTGTTGCTGAAGCTCTTAGTCTTTTGAGGCCAGGAGAACAGCTGCAAAGTGAGGAGACTACAGAGAACCCATTGCTTTGTTTTCTGTGTTCAGGAAGTCATTCGACTCAAGCTGAATTGTGTCCCCAATAAAATATGTTGCAGTCTTAACCCCTTGGACCTTATGACCTCACTTGAAAATAGTACCTTCATAGATATAACCAAATTAAGATGAAGCCATTCTGAATTTGTGTGGGACTGGATTCAGTAACTGCTGTCCTTATAAGAAGAGAATTTAGACAGAGTCACGCAAGAACACTGTGTGATGACAAACCCTGCGATTAGAATGATCCATCTGAAAGCCAAGGAATGCCAAGAATTACTGGCAACCAGAAGAGCTGGGAGATAGGCTTGGAACAAATACTCTTTCGAGAAGAATCAGTCTGTCCCACACCTTGATTTTCAGCTTTTGGCCTCCAGAGCTATGAGGCTCTTAAAGCCACTGGTTATAGTGAACTGTTCCAGCTAGCCTAGGATACCTGGTACGGAGAGTCAAGGTCTGCCTTTGGCAGAATACTGTGGGCCTCTGGACCCTTAATGCTGCCTGCTTACTGCTCTCACCTCACTCTGTATTGCTTACTTGCCTGTCATTCACCACACCTTACCACAGATTTAAACTAAAATCTTGGTGATTGAATGGCTACCCATAGTTTGTTCAAGCTGGAAGCAAACTCATGAAGCATTGCCAGGACACACTCTGATCTTTACAGCTTCCTCTCCTGCATCACTCTCTGTACTTATTGTCTCTTAAAACTATTTTATTTTTTTAGAAGTTTATTGGTAATTTTACCAAAAACGTGGTCTCAGCCAATGTAAAAAAAAAAAAAAAAAAAAAAAACAACAAAAAAATAATCTCCATCAGAAGCCATCCTTCCCTATATTATAAGGGAAATGTCTGGTCTTAGAGTTCTGGCACACAGACACAAGTATTCTTAGAATTTTCCTAATAAGAAAGTCTTTGTTGTGCTAGTGATATGTTGCATAGTGGATCTCTACTTGATGATGAAGTCCAGCAGAAGAGAGTTGGGGCTTTTAGTGACTGGGCTTTCCAAAAAAGAGAACAGAACTTGAGATTGAACTCAGTCACATGTCCAATGACTTAATGAGCATGCCTACAAAGTCTCATTTTAAGAAAAAACTATTGATTTATTAGCCTCTGATAGAATCTCAGGATGAAGAGTTGTTGTCTTCAGTTGTGTATTCACTGGTGACCCTGCCAAACTTCAGGGCATAGTTCTAGACCCATGGTTATACAGATAGTTTTTGTTAAACCTAGTGAGTCACAAACAAAATAAAAAATGTAAATGTAGAGAACATTTTAGAGAGAACAGGGAGATGAAAGGGATAAGAAGGAGATAAGAGAGAAGCAATGGTGAGATAATGCACACAATAATAGATAATGCAATACAATAATAATACAATAATAGAATCATCAAGGAACAGAGTTAACTAAAATAAAAAAAAACAACTCTATGGACATAGAGGTTCATAGAGCTCCTGGTTATTACATACATTAAAGTGTGTATTAGTTAGTTGTCTGGTTACTGTAACAAAGTATCTAACAAAGAAAACTTAAGGAAGGAAAGCTTCATTTTGGCTCACAGTTCCGGGACTATAAACTTAATCATTTCAGGAAAGTTACCACAGTAGGAGAAGAAGGCTCATGGTCATATTGTATCCACGGTCAGAATGAAAAGAGTATCAATGCTTGTGCTTAGCTTGTTTTCTCCTTTAAATTCAGTCTTGGGAGCCAAGCCCATGGGATGATGCTCCCCAAATTTAGGATAGGTCTTGCCATCTCAATTAACCAAATCTTGATGATCTTACAAGGACACGCTCAGAAATCTATTTTAGAGTGGCTCTAAAATCCCATTGTATTGACAATCAAGATTAACCATCACAGTGTTCCATATGGGTAATGTATAATGACTTCACCAAAACCAGCTATCAAAGCCCTGTATGACTACCCAGCATTTACCCAACATACCCTGTATAATAATGTATTATTCTAAATATAGTACTTTCATAAATTTTATAGTTTGTTTCAGTAAAATATCAAACTTGAGGAACTATAGAAACCCCAAACACGGTAGATAGTTGGATAAATAGATAGATGATCTCAGGACCCAGAAACTGCAGTTGAACCTGAGAAAAGATGATTTAATAGGAAATTAAAAATTGTTGGCAAATTTCCAGATCCAAGTGGTGAAACTACTACGATCATTTTACTACAGGGACATAGTATCCAACTACTTGCTAAATTTGTATCTGACTACTAACAAGTTAGAGCAAGTCTCAGATCTCGGAGAAGTTTCTTTGAGCAATGAATGGTAGCTAACATAGACTCTCACAATCAACTAAAGTACAGAGAATGAATATCAGTGGAGTGCTTATCCACAAACAGGACATCTACATAACACCCCTCCCCAAGACTCAGAATTGTAAGAACCAAGAGTCCAAGAAGACTGGGGCAAAGCTGTATCTTCTGGACATGACAGGACCACTTACTTCATTCATGAACTCACAACAGCTATAGTTGCCTACATAAGCCTGCATAAGATCCAGCTAGTCAATATTTTAACATGAAGTGAGAGGGGTTCATGAATCTCAACCCCTAACTGAGGAGCTACTGACAGTTGATGAGGAAAAGACAGTTAGTTCTCGTTAAGGGTATGTCTTCTGATAATCTACCATACTCCTCAAACCTAGTTTATACGGACAGCACAAATTCACACCAATTAGTTATCCCTTTTAAAGGCATGAAGCTGGGGGAGAGTAAGAGTTACGGGGGTCTGTGAGGAGTTGAAGATGAATACAATCAAAATACATTGCATGGAATTCTCACAGAATTAATAAAGATATTTTCCAAAAGAAGATTAATTCTTTACCTTATGAGTCTCATTATTAGATGGGCTTTAAAATAAAACAGCCCCAAATTCCTATTGTCTACTTCTAAAACTGGTATGAGGGTCTATGTTATTTTTGCCACAATAATCTTCCTCAATAATTATCCAATGTTATATGAGTGTGACTAATCTCCTTTTTCTTCAGTTGCAGGGTCAGCATTTGACCTGTTCTTGGTCACTGCCAGTATCCTATCTCTTCTATTTGACCTAGGAATTGGCAAATGATTCCAATCAGTCCAGTAAGGTCAGTTGGCAAAGCAAACAAACTTTTCATTATGGTTGTTAAACTGATAAGGTATAAGATCACAGGTTGAGGATAGGCCTTGAACACAAAGGACAAAAAAAACAAAAATCCCCCTTATTAAAAAAAAAAAAAAAACTTGCTGAAACTCTAAATACAGCTCTTTTTAAAACCAGAAATAACATCAACCTAGTCATATTGTTCAGTAAATTCTCTATTTTGTGTGACTTGGTTTGAGTTAAGTCTTCCGTCATTTGAAATCAAGGGAATCCTGACAGTAGATCATCCTTCCAAAGCATCCATGGCCCTGATTTCCATCACTGCACTCTGTTGACCTGTTGTCCCAACCTCTAGACTGTAAGCTTAGAAGAGTGACTGTGTCATGGTTTGAACACGTAATGTCTGCTCAACCTCTAGACTATGAGCTTAGAAGAGTGACTATGTGTCATGGTTTGAACATGTAATGTCTGCCCAACCTCTAGACTGTGAGCTTAGAAGAGTGACTATATGTTGTGGTTTGAACATGTAATGTCTGCCATGGAATATGTTGGTCCCCAGCTACTGGTGCTATTTTGATTCTATGTCACTGATACTGTGGCCCAAACCCCAATGAAAAGTATCTGTTACGAGGAAAAGCTGCTAGAATCCAGGAAAGAAATTAGGCAATGTCTTCTGACTCTTACAAAACAAGAATAAGACCTAGACCTACTGTCCATCTGGAAGATTGTCACAGGTCTCTACCTTAACATTAACAACACATTTTTATCCTATTGTACAATATGAAGTTAATTTTTTTTTTTTAGTGTTTACCTGTCCAGACTGAGTCCTGCTATAACATCAAGAGAATAAACATTGGCTGGAAAAAGGACACTTTTGTTCCAGCCAAAAAGAAGGCTAGGCCTGGGGCACCAGGGTTAAGTAGAGAGCCATCTCAGTTATTTAGGCCCTAGATGATTCTTCTAGTTTCTGTGGTGTCCAGAAGGCAGCTGTAAAGATGGGAGAGAAACAAACAAACAAACAAAAACAAAAAACAAAACAAAAAAAACAGGAGCAAGGGAGATATTCTTTTTCAAAATTTCTGGGACCAATCACATTTCCTCGAGAACAACAGATGATTCTGAAAGGGGTTTTCCAGGGATAATTATAAGGCAGAGGCCAAATGCAAGATTGTTTATGAGAAAATATCTCTACAAAACACCAGGTAAAAAGTTCTGGTCTCCATACAAGTTCTTCATCATCTAGGATCTTGGATGATCCACAATCTCCAAGTAGATATAACATATTTGCAAATAAAAATCTCAGTATTATGGAATGGATTAACTCTGTGTATTTATTGGTGGTCAACAGGATACCTTAATGTCCAAACCATTATAGACTGTTGCCAACACATTTAGTTTCCTACAGAACTTCATGGTAAGATTCTATTTCTGAGGACACCACACACTGAACTTACAGATAATTAAGCTGGTATTCACTTAGAAGCTTCAGTCCTAAAAGCTAGCTTTTACTGTGCTGGAAGATGATATCCACATTATTAGATGAGGACAGCAATAATCATCATTCTCACCCAATTGTAAATACTGCAGACTACAACCATGGCTGGCCTAACAGGATATGCCCACTAGCACAATAGAGGTGCAAACATTATGTGAGTGACCAGCCACTCTCTAATGGGATCTATGACCTACTGTATGAAATGGAAACAGATGCACCGTTAACAGAGCCAAGAACATGAAGCTATACTGGCACAAAGAATAACCTAATACTATTATTCTGATAAATGGGCATAGCATTAAAGTGACTGGTAGTGAGTTAATGCTATCGCTGTAGTACAGTGCATCTTTCAACCCATAGCTTCTTCTTACAGTAGATGACGGCTAACACAGAGATCCTCTACTGGTCCATGTGCAGAAAATAAGAGATTATGGAGTACTCAGCCCTGAATGGAATGTACATATCACATCCATTCTCTTCAATACTCCAGAGACTTCACAGAGGAGAAGGCAAAAAGATTTTAAGAGACAGAGGTGAAGTATGACTTCAAGAAGACAATGTTTTCTAGATACACGGGGCAGTCGCATATATGAATTCACAGCAACTATGAAAGCATGCACAACATGTGTATAAACTAAAGATAGTAGAAAACCCCACCACTGAACAAGGGAGAGAGATACAAAATCCCTCAGCGATCCAAAAAGCCATTGGTATTTTCTAACTTCTAAAAGAAGAAGAATCAGCTTTTCTTAAAGATGTGATCCCTTATAGGTTGATTCTGGGGCAGGCCCCACTCCCAAGAGTACTTGGGAAACACAAACTTCATACAAAGAAGGAGGAGGAGGGAAGAAGAGGAGCGAGGAGGAGGATCAGCAGCAGGAGGGGGGAGAGTGAGAACAGGTGAGAGAAAGCAAAAGCAAGAGAGAAAACTAGCAAGAGCAAGAGCAAGAGCAAATTCAAAGTTGAGTGGATGCAGTAAGGGGAGAACATGCCAGGAATTGGGGAAGGGCAAATATGATCAAAATACAATTTATAAAGTTCTCAAAGAATTAATAAACTTGCTTTTTAAAAGAATTCTAGCCCCTTGGCTTAAGGCCTAAAATGTTACTTTAGTGAAGGTGTGTTCATAGGAACACAGGCATCCTGCATGCTGCAAACTCCGGACTCTGACTCAAGCTTCCTTGGGTTTACACCATCCCTAGATCTGTACAGGTATTGTACATTTTAATGTCACTAATATGTTGATGATCACTTGCCTATCGGCCTCCAGCTCCCCAGAAACTCTTTATTTTAGAAAACTTTTATAAAACTTTCTTATGTATTGATACTGTCTCTAAATACTGGCCACCATGAAATGCTTAATCACAAGGGAATGAGCTCCTGTCGTTTGCTCGAATAACTTTGATAGTAGAAGAAAACCAGGAAACAAGGCACAAAACAAATGGAGGAATAATACTAAATGAACATATTCATCAAAAGAAAAGTTATTCAAAAAGGAATGAAGAAAAATACTATAATCTATTGAGGCAAAATTTAAAAAAAATAGATTATCTCATTCAGAGCAGCACTAACAAATCAGCTCAAAATCGAAAGACGCTTTCATTAGAATCACAGAAAATCCTTCTTCTTCTTCCAGATAACAAAAGACCTGGTTTCTGAGTTGTTTGGACATCTTTTGTTTTCTGTCTCCATCCAGTATAATCAGATTAATTCAGATATGCTTCTCTGACGCAGCTATTAGAGTCTGAAGAAGCTATGTCTAGCTATGTCGTCATCGCACTTTGCAGAATTTGGTCTAAGACAGCCCAGCTCTTGACACAGCTGCTTCAAAGGAAAGAATCTCAGGAAAGAAATCCACCTTCTCTTGGGGAAAAGGATTACCAAACTTCTCTTGAGGTAAGAGCACCCTCTGGTGGTCGATGTCTGAATTGTGCGCTGATGGCCCCATCTCAAACTAGACCCAATCCCCAAATCATTCCAGATGGAACCTGTTTCACTGATCTCTCTTAGTAGCAAAATAACCTGCTGGGCTCCAACATATAAGGCCCAAGTTCAAAGCTTTGTGCTAGTATTAACTCATGAGTTAATTCTGTCTAATTACCTTCCTGAACCATTTTTACTTAAAATAAGAGAACAATGCCAGATTTGGGATCAAATGAAAACATCTGCTATTTAGTAAAAAGATAAATACAAGCAAGATATTCTACTGTTTTTTGCCAGTTGCATATGTTTCTAAGACCCCAAAACAAAGTTCTTTATTTTCTATAAATATTATACTAAATTGTGTTGCATTATGTTCCTGGTAGCCTGTTCATATTACACTCTTAAATCTATAACAAGTTTTATACAAATAGATGCCTTTGACCTTCATATATGACTCCATGTCCATGTTAATTACTATAGCTCTTTCCCAAAACCACCTTCCAGAGACTTTTGCTCACAAAGCCATTTCCAAGTTTCGACTCAAGGATGTTTGATAGCCGTGATCAGGAATCTACAAGACCCAAAAGTGACATAAACAAGCAGATTTCAGAGCTGCCAGAGCCTGCCTGGTACCCCTCAATGTCTCTTATTCTGGTGACTTAAAGGTGCATGGCTTTGTGACATCACCATGATTCTATGAAGTAATACCCACTTGGGCATGTGGGGTTTCTGTCATCCATCTGCCCTACTTCATTCTATTCTATATATCCTATATATTGATTGTCTTTTTATAAAACAAACTCATTACTCTTCCTTAGACTCAAACACTCTATACCACCTTCATCATCTTCTGGAATTTTGTTCCCTCCTGCCTACCTTAAAAGCTGGGTCAGGATATTTCTCCCTATGAAACTCTATGGCCATCACTATAACAAAGTATTCTATTCTATTCTATTCTATTCTATTCTATTCTATTCTATTCTATTCTATTCTATTCTATTCTATTCTATTCTATTCTATTCTATTCTATTCTAATGATTTTTGTTTGCATCTCTTCCTCCATTGCCTAACACAATACTCAGCATGCAGTAGACAGTATAACTTAATGAATAAATATTCACTTCTGTGTCACCAGATTCCAACATAATCTTTTGTTCCAATCTTGATTTCTCAGTAGCCCTGGTCATCTGACACTTTCTGCTTCCCTGGCTTTCATAACTTCCCCCGACCCCCCAACCTGACTTTCTTTCAGGCTCCTCTGTCGGAATTCTATATACCACAGTGCCAGGGGTGTTGAGTTTATGCATCCCCAGTCTTGTGGACTTAAATTTCACCAATATGTTAGCAATTGCTAGTATGTGTATCTCGGGCTTATTTTTTCCTCCTAATTCTAGACTCACATACTAGATAACTAAAATATTGTGACATGCATTGATATTGTCTAAATGTTAGTATCCAGCTAAAATTCATGTGTTGGAACCCAACGATTAAGTGATACTGTGAAGAGTTTGTCCTTCTGCAAAGTGAAAAAGTCATAAGGGCTCTGCTCACATGAAAGATATTAATGCTTTTTTAAAAAGTTATCTTCTCCCTTCTACCACGTGAAGATGCAGAAACTGACATTTTTGAAGCAGAGAGCAAGGCCTTACCAAGTTACCTGGCACTTAGTGGGCCTTGATCTTGGCTTTCTCAGTCTCCAGAACTTTGAGAAGGAAATCTATGCTGTCTACAAATTACCTACCTGAAGGTATTTTGTTAGAGCATCCCCCAAAGAGTAAGACTCACGTGGATCTTAACAGCACTCTCTAGTTTAACTTCTCACTCCCAGTTTACTCTTCCTTCTGTCTTCTCATTTTTAACACGTAGCCCCATAATCCACCCAGATGTTCATGCAAAATTCAACAGTCTATGGCCTTTTCTGTTTTATTTTCTCATTAGATCATGACACCCTACTAATTCCATTTGCCAATGTCACAATTCTTATCATCCCCCTTTTACCTCCACAATGGTTGCTGTTATGTAAGCCATTATATCTCTAAAATATCCTTCTACTCATCCCCTAATCCTGTTCCTTCTCCCTCCCATTTCTATCCATACAGCATCCAAAATATACTTACAAAGGCACGATTGATAACACATGTGAGTATTCACTTAGGCCACCCAATGTGGGTACCCTTCCGGTTTGCCTATATGACATTATTCATTTGAAATTAATACATGTTTTGATTTAAAAACCATATAGAATCCCACTTCTCACTCATAGTTTAATTTGTATTTATTATTTTGCATTTCAATATATACAATGTATAATATCTATTGTTCACTCTCTCCTCATAACTCCCTCCAGGAACCTCTACCACTTCTCCCTGACAACTTAATGTCCTCTTTTTATATTTATTTGTTTGTTTGTTTGTCTGTTTGTTTAACCCACTGAGTCCAGTTAATGCTACCTCTATGCACATGGGCATGGGGTCATTCACTAGGGCATGGGGGAAGTTACTAGAGGCCACATTCCTTAAAAAAAAAAGTGACTCTCTCCCCCTCAAGCATCCATTAACTGCCAATAGCTCCACAGGCTGGGATAGGGCTCAGGAGATCCTCCACAATCCATACTGGAATTTGTACCTGGATTGACTTTTATTCAAGTCTCATATAAATAATCATAACTGCTGTGAGTTCCTGTATGCAACAGCTGTATCATGTCCAAGGGACAGCACTGTACAGAACTCCTCTCCATCCTCCAGCTCCTACCTTCTTCCGTACCTAATCCTTTACATCTCTGAGCTTTGTCATGGTAGTAGGGATTGGTATAGATGCCCCATCAAAGGGTGAACTCCCATAGTCATTTAGTCTTAGCAATCTGAGCAACAATGCTTCTCTGTGTTAACCACTACCCACTGCAATAAGAAGCATCTCTTAAACAAGTTTAGGAGAAGCATGAATCTACAGGTATCAACATATATGTTGAGAATACAGTTTGACAACATGGCCATTTTGGAAATTAACATCGCTAGGTTCTCCTCTAGAACCTATGACTTCCTTTACTAGGTTTTTTGACTATGTGTAAAGAATGATGTATGAATTATGCTCCTTTGGAGCAGGCCTCAAATCCAGCCAAGAAAGAAGTTGGTTACCTCCGTACACAGCAATGCCACTATTGCACCCAGGGGCAGTTCTTGCCTGGCCATTCACTATTTTAGCATGAAGATACAACCACTTTTTTACCCTCTGGGCAACCTCCATAGCACCGTCCAGCACTATGAAAGCTAGTCAGAAAGGACGGGTTCTTGTCATTCAAAATTGATATCTCTGTGCCCTGCAATCAACATACTTGATGTTTTCATTTTAGAGTCTTACTTTCTAGTCATGATGGGACTATCTAGCCAGTTTGCTCTTGAGAGCCCCTGACTCCACCTTTCAAGCCCTGGGATTACAGGCAGCAGCCCTGCCTCCCCAACATTTATTTAAGTGCTTTGGATCTGAACTCTAGTAATCATGCTTACGTAGCAAATGCTTTAACCACTGAGCCATTTCACAGGATTCTTTGACCCATCTTCAGCCACTAGTTTTAGCGTTATGTTTCTTGTCTAGATCAATTATTCTTCTCATGGATGTTTCAACAATGGCAACTGTTGAAACCATCATCCCTTCTGTGTTTACTTACCAGCTTGCTTCTACAAGGGAGAACATTTGCTTGCCCTGTTTATCTCTTTTTGTGTGTCTATGGGGACTCATCAACTTCTTCTTCACTCCTGAAGTTATAATCAATCACTATCATGGTTTATTTTGATGCCTAACTTGTGATAGACTTGGTCTATGTTTTTTATGACATTCTTTGAGATTCTCTTATTTATAGCACACACATACCAACATTTTTTTAAAAGCTGTTCTTGGTTCATTTTCCACTTTTGCTGATGTTGCCCTAGAATCCATCATTTCTTCAAAAGAAAACTGATATTTAGAAATCATGATCTGGAGTAAAGGATGCTGGGGAGGAATTGTTGTTTCCATTCCCTTCCAGTGAGTAGAACTAGAACATATGTTACATGTGTAAATTAACATCCCTATGTAAACAAATGCTGCCCCATACATATGCAATCACACAAAGTTATCAAGACCTTTAACTCTCACTCACTATCACAGTGGTCCATTCATCCTAGCCCTATCCATTTCTGTACATTTTTCTTCCTTCTATCACAGTAGAAAAACAAAACAAACAAAGAGAAAAACCCTTCTCACCCTCTCATTTTGTTCCTCTTGATCTTTTCAGCTGCGACTCACTCTGGTCTGATCATGTGTGCCTGGCTACCACTTCCATTTTGTGTTTTAACTCATACCATTTTAATTATCTGAAAAATTTTTGTTTTCAGTTTTATCCTCCTAGACTACAAGGGCATCTCTAGCCTAAATACAGAGTCGTGTATGGTATGTCCTCAATATGTATTTGTTGAGTGCATGACTAAACTCATATAAGTGTATACTGTGTGTGCAGAATTCTGGAGCCAGTATTAGTTGGAGAATGATAGAAAAGTGAAGGCTTGCAAGTCACCATTAATCAAGGTTAACATAGGTTCTGAAATCTAAATTCCAAGAGAGTGATTGGGACTAGTTTTCCATGAGTCTATATTCAATCAATACATACATACATACATACATACATACATACATACATACATAAAAACATAAATACATAAATAAATATGTTGTGATGAAAAGATTTCCAGAGAAGAGAATAGTACCTCATTTGAAACAAAAGTTAGAGAAAGAACAAGAAAGCCAGGAGTGGTAGTGGATGTCTATAATCACAGTACTTGGGAAAAAACAGTGGGGAGATCATAAATTCCAGATCATTCTGGGCTATGCAATGTGAACCAACTGAAAAAAAAAGGAAGAGAGGTGTAAGGAAGAAGGGTAGATGGGAGAGAGAAAAAAGAGAGAAGGAGAGAGGAAGAAAAATAAGGAAAGGGGAGGAGCGAAAGGAGGAAGAGAAGGAGGAGGGGACAGAGGAGGAGGAGAAAGAGAAAGAGAACTGAGCTAGAGTAAAAATAAAATAGAACAAACTGAAAACAGCCATCGTGGACCAAACAGTAAGACCTACCAGCCACCTTAGGGGACCCTACCTCTGAAAGCAAAGAAGCACTCATGACCAGAGAAATTTAAAGTTCCTGATAACAAAACCATAATCTATTGTAGATGACAAGAACTTAATTATCAGACACAGCTGCTTTTATCCTCCTTGCAAGATGATGAGCGATCATTCTTGATAGTTATATAAACGATAAAACGTTTCAGGAAACCACAGACAACAAGAAGGTGTTGTTAGTGGAAATACAGTATGCATGAAGCAAACATAAAGTTCAGCCATTCTGCAAACTTGAGACCCTGGTATTCCAGAATCCTTGCAAACAATTGATGCACCCATATCTTGGGTTTGAGGAACACTGTATTTGTGATGGTTTGTATATGCTTGGCCCAGGCACTATTAGAAGGTGTGGCCCTGTTGGAGTAGGCGTGGCCTCATTGGAGTAACTGTGTCACTGTGGGTGTAGGCTTTAAGACCCTTGTCCTAGCTGACTGGAAGTCAGTCTTCCTCTAGCAGCCTTCAGATGAAGATGTAGAACTCTCAGCTCTGCCTGCACCATGCCTGCCTAGATGCTGCCATGCTCCTCACTTGATGATAATGAACTGAACTTCTGAATCTAGGAGCTATCCCCAATTAAAAGTTGTTCTTTAAAAGACTTGCCTAATAGTCATGGTGTCCACACACAACAGTAAAACCCTAAGACAGTATCTATTGAAAATATTAAGTTAATCCAAAAGCTATTACCTAGCATACCTCTAATAAACAAAGGTCTTTGCTTTATTAGTGAACTATTTGAATGATTTCTGAAGGCCCTAACAGAGCGTTCTGCAACACTGCACGGTGCTAACAGCTATGAGTTGGTTTTGGAATCTCAGGAAAAAGTTATGATCTAGTGATAGTCATTTATGTCTAGCTATTTCTTCATCCAGATGTGGGTTTGGAGTGTTGATGTTAAAGCATTGCCTGATTCTAAAGTATGAATATTCCTTCCATGATGAATTTCAAGATATTATAAAGTCACTGTCCAGAGAGTCAGTTTTGTGAGTTGGTGGAAGCAATCTCCACTGATCAATCTCCTATCATTGTTTGTAAACTGATCTTTGTTCTTAATCTTTTTTTGGTCAAAAGATATACTACATAATTGCCAGTGTGTGCCAAGAGTGATAATCAAGCTTGTTTTCTGTTTGATTTTATACAGGAGAAAAAAGGCATACAGTGCGTCTTCCCATTTTATAGCTGGTTTCTATGTATAAAACAATCAACAGAGATGGTTTCTTTCCTCACTGACAAAGCTGCTCTTGCTAGGATGTAGTTCTAACCCCCTTACACAAGCCAACATGCTCTGAGTCCAAGTAACTAATGTTCTATTTGATATATAATGGAAAAGCTTCCATTCGTACTCATTTAATGGTCTTAAATATTCTTTTGTGCCATGTTCAATAACCTCAGAGAACAGTGTGTTTCATAGTTTTAGATGTGATGGATTAATAAGTCATTAAAGATTTCTCAAGAGTTGCTTTTGGCAACTCTCAGAATCAACTTTTTTTCCTTAAACTATACATATATATTTACTGGATTTATTTGGCTTTATCATTTAAAAAAAAAAGAAAACCTTCATCCTTCATGTGCAATAAAACTCTGTGTGTGCGTGTGTGTGTGTGTTTGTGTGTGTGTGCATATGTGTCTGTGTGTACATTGAAGTGGTGTTACTAAACATCTGAAAAAAAAGCTTTTTAAACTAATTAAAACAGAACCATAAACAATTTAATATATGAGTAGCCCTGACTTGTGTAATGCTTTATAATGTTTAAAGAAGCTTTAAATGCTTTTTGTCTTCTTGCAGTCTTTTGCCAATATATTCTTGAATTCTAAGGTAAAATACCCTCTGCTTCCATTGCCCACAATCTTGGCAGAGAAGTGTCTAAAACAACTGTTCTCAACATTTGGATTGTGACCTCTTTGAGGGTTGAACAACCCTTTCACAAGGGTAACATACCAGATATCCTTCATATCAGATATTTACATTATGACTCATAGCAGTAGCAAAGTTACAGTTATGAAGTAGCAATGGAATTAAATTTATGGTCTGGAGGAAGAACAACAACATGAGAATCTGTATTAAAGGATTGCAGCATTAAGAAGTTGGGAACCACCAGTCTAAAATAACTCTAAGGAAATACTAAGAACTTAAGTATGGAGAAGAAAATGAATCAGACAACTATTCATTTTAATCTTGGCTCTAAGGCTGTAGGATCAATCATATTTAAGGAGAAAATCTTAAGCGAATATCTAAATTTGTCTAAACTAGCATGAATTGCTTCATTAAACACAAAAGGATGACCTAACTGGGTGGTACATATAGTTTATAGACACAGCAAAATGAAGACAACAATTTAGAAATGTGATATCAACTCCTAGAATACGCTCCAATTACGGTTGTGATGGTATTATCAGCTTGACAAAATCTAGAATCATCTGGAAGACTGGCTTCTGGAAATCCATGTGGTGCATTGTCTTGATTATATTAACTGAGGTAAGAAGACTTGCCTGCTATGGATGACACCATTCCCTAGACAGAGCATCCTGAATTATATAAAAGTACAGTAAGTGAACTGTGCATTCACTGGTCTTACTACATATGTAATAGGACTAGCTGCTTGAAGTTCCTGACACTGTCATTTCCCTAACGTGGTAGACTGTAACCTGGAACTGTGAGCTAGATAAACATCTCCTTTTAGTTGCACTGTTTTTGGAGGTATTTTATTACAACAACAGAAAAGGAACTGAAACAATGGAATAAACGATAAGCATCCATATCTAAGTCAATGGAACTTACTCATTCACACTAACCTCCTAAGCTGTCCTGTGGCAGTATGGAGGTGTGATGAAGGGAAAGAGATAGATGTGACTCTGCCTCAAATTACAGAGGCAAACCAAACAAACAATCTAACTGGTTCCCAGATTCTTGAGGTGGAATTCTCTCCAGATACCCTCCTTTTTTTTTTTTTTTTTTACATTGTGGAATTGTTTTTTGTTTTTTTGTTTGTTTGTTTGTTTTATTGGATGTTTTATTTACATTTCCTATGTTGTCCCCTTACCCCCATCCCCCACTCACCCAGGAACCCCCAATCCCCTCACCCCTCCTCCTTCTTCTCTGTGGATGTAACCTCTATCTACCACCCCACTCCCACCTCCCCACCCTCAAAA